>NC_046312.1:10899257-11209760 GCF_009819535.1 Lacerta agilis
GGTGTTTCCTCCACCCCCAAGACCTGGTAATGATGAGGCTATAGTAGCTTTTTTTCTTTTTAACTATCTGAGGGCCGCCTTCCACTCTGGGGAACCTTCTGGGGGCCACATGCAAGTCCAGAGGCAAAGTGGGAGGAGCAACTGATGCAGGCTAGCTTCTGCATATACTCAGAGATCCGTCTCTAACCTCCATCCAGGCCAGTTAGCGGAGTTCAAGGACTGAAATTCTCAAGAAGAGCATGATGCTAGGGGGGGGGGGGGTGCCCTCGGGAGAGAGGGTGTGGCTAGGGAGAGTACAAAGGGCCAGAGTGATATGCCTCGAGGGCAGAATTTGGCCCCCAAGCCTGAGGTATCCCAGCCCTGGAGTACATGAAGAAAAAGGGGTTTACAAAGATAGGAAGGTGCCTTATACCGAGTTTGACCTATCTTCCTAGTTCAGTATTGTCATAGAATCATAGAATCATAGAGTTGGAAGAGACCACAAGGGCCATCCAGTCCAACCCCCTGCCAAGCAGGAAACACCATCCAAGCATTCCTGACAGATGGCTGTCAAGCCTCTGCTTAAAGACCTCCAAAGAAGGAGACTCCACCACACTCCTTGGTAGCAAATTCCACTGCCGAACAGCTCTCACTGTCAGGAAGTTCTTCCTAATGTTTAGGTGGAATCTTCTTTCTTGTAGTTTGAATCCATTGCCCCGTGTCCGCTTCTCTGGAGCAGCAGAAAACAACCTTTCACCCTCCTCTATATGACATCTTTTTATATATTTGAACATGGCTATCATATCACCCCTTAACCTTCTCTTCTCCAGGCTAAACATACCCAGCTCCCTAAGCCGTTCCTCATAAGGCATTGTTTCCAGGCCTTTGACCATTTTGGTTGCCCTCTTCTGGACACGTTCCAGCTTGTCAGTATCCTTCTTGAACTGTGGTGCCCAGAACTGGACACAGTATTCCAGGTGAGGTCTCCACTGGCTTGGCTATAGATCTCCAAGGTTTCAGACTGGGAGATGCCAGGGTTTGAACCTATGACCTTCTGCATTCAAAGGAGACACTCTACCCCTGAGCTACTGCCCTTTCCTTAAGGCACTTGAGTTGCCCATCCAAGTTGAATAGGAATGAAGCAGAGACAGTAAGAACATACAAAGATGCTCTCAAATGAATCAGGCTGCCACCGGTCTGTCGCTTGACTCAGTGCTGTCCATTTTGTTCAGCAGTGGTCCCCCAATCCTTTTTCATGCCCCGGATCCTTAACACAGGATCTGCCACAGATTGGAAGTGGGACGTTCGTCATTCAAAGCATAGGCTCCGTCATTAAACTAAGTCTCCTCTGTTCCAGCAGAGTAGCATCCTTCAAGTGAAAACTGGAAGTGGGAGGAGTGTGTCACTATCTTTCCTTGGTTGTATGCTTTTGTACCCAGCACAACTTCCTGTCCTTGCACGTGGCAGCTTATCAGAACTTCTTATTTCCTATTTCCCTCCTTCCTCCCCATGCGTATTTTATTTGCCCATTCCCCTCCATCCTTTCCATGCGTTTCCTCTGTCCATCTGTCCTTCCTTACCAATGCTTTCCCAAATGAAAACTCCACAGGGAAATGGTGCAAATTGCAGAAAACCATGCAAATTTGGGGGGTGGGGGAACGACACACAAACGATTCTCTCACACACACACATTTTGGGGGACAGCATGGTAAACCCAGAACCCGGGCTGTCATGGCCTATAATAATCAGATCCCCTGGATGACATAGATGGCGATGATGATTTTTTTATGAGTTGCATAGTTCACATCTAAATATATCCCCTTTTTTGTCAGCACTTCCTCTCCGCTGGAGGAAGAGGAGCCTGTCTATTGATTTCCGCTTGAGTTATGCTGTTGCTAAAATTAAAAGAAAACTCCTTTTGTTTGGGAATCCAGCGCCTCCAGTTGCACTCAGGTGCAGCTCCTTCTCAAACAGAAGAATAATAAAGGAAAGGCATGACTAGTAGGCAACCTTGTCACTCAGGAGCAGAGGAACAACTACAAGGCAATCACACATTTCCTCTGTTTCCTTAAGGACAAAAAAAGGAACATCTGTCAGATTGTAGGTAACAGGATCTTGCTTATTCTCCCTCGTATTTTCTTAAAGAACAGGCTTGTTGGAATGTAGAGAAAGAGTGAAGTGGATAATTGCTTTAGTTCTAGAGTGAGTTGGGGAACCTCCACCATGTGGCTCTGAATGTGGCCCTCCACCCCTTTACATCAGGCCCTTGGAACCT
The DNA here is from genome assembly GCF_009819535.1 of Lacerta agilis. Classification (NCBI taxonomy): domain Eukaryota; kingdom Metazoa; phylum Chordata; class Lepidosauria; order Squamata; family Lacertidae; genus Lacerta; species Lacerta agilis. The sequence goes on from NC_046312.1 coordinate 10,901,512, forward strand.
CCACACTACACAACTTTAAACAGGCATTGCTTTCTCCAAGGGATCTTGGAAACTTTTAGTCTGTTAAGGGTGCTGGGAAATATAGCTCTGGGAGGGGTCTCCTAACAACTGTCAGCACCCTTATCAAACTACAGTTCCGGGTTCTTTTTGGTGGGGGTGGGGGAATGCCATGACTGCTAAAAAGTGGCATGAGAGTGCTTTTAACAGTATGCTTGGATGCCTACTTTGCTCTGAATTGGGGTAGCTTCCACGGACAGAAGCAACCTTAAGCGAACAGTAGTTTTTGCAAAAAAGCATCGCTTGGGCTGCAAACTTCACTCTTGCCTGCTCAAGTGACGACTGCGGTTAAACACCCATTATCTAACATCATTGGAAGTTTTTTGTGTGTGTGTGTGGGTTTTTTTTAACAAAATGCAGCATGCTTACTGTTGCTCCCCTACAGAGATGGGGAGCTCTGTCCACAAGCCCTCCAATGCCGTTCACAGAACTTTTCCTCTCCTATTTTGGTAAAGGAAAAAACAGTGCTGGGGGGAAAAAAATCTAAAATCCAAGGCAGAGGAGAGGTGGTAACGTAACTAGTGGGTTTTATCCCCCCCCCCATTTTACCCGCCTGATGCACGAGCCAAGAAGTCTGCTTTTTCCTTTCTTTGCGAATGAGCTAGATAAGAATTTTCTCCAACGCTACCCTCAGTTCTTTTCTCTTCCCAGGATTCTCTTTCTCTCCTCCCTGGAGAATCTTTCTGTCTTTCACACATAGGCTCCAGTTACTGCTGCACCAACCCAACCCCCCCCCCCCAAAGTTCCAGAGGTCCCGATGGGGACTCGTAAAAAACGCGTTTACTGTTAGCTGGAGGGCTGTGTTTCTGCACATAGTATGCATTTTCCAAGAAACCCCTTATTGTTTCCCGCTTAAAGAGTCTCCTGTTTACAGCACGGAGTGCGCCTAGCCCTGCGTTGAGAAATTTACAGCCTATTGTTGCAAATGCCATTGTACCGAGGAGGGAATGATGAAAGGGGCGGGGTGGCGACACGCAGCAAACCTTGGACACCAGCTTTAAACTGCTGGTGGCATAGTGGAGATGCACATGGAAGACTTGAGGCAAGGATTCGGCTGTACACCAGAAGTGACTAAATCTTTTCGGCCCACTCTTGGCTAGTCCTTGCTAGCATTGGGCATGGGCAAAATTAGGTGTGGTCACAACACACTTAAGCCCAATACAAACACACACAGACATTCAAATTTAAGTTTGCAAGGCCTTCCCTTGAGTCTCCTGTTTCATAGGGTTGCGCCTTTTTAATTGCATATATATATGTATATATATATATACACACACACACACACACACACACACACACCCCGTATATACTCGAGTATAAGTCGACCCAAATATAAGCCGAGGCACCTAATTTCCCTTCAAAAATGTGGGAAAGCTTATTGACTCAAGTATAAGCCGGTTCACCTTTGCCACTGTGGTAGAGGAGGAACGAGCAGCCCAAAGCAGCCCTTTGGGCTGCTCCTTCCTCTTCCTCCTTTGCTGCTGTGGAGCTCACCCCGTCGCAGGGTTTCGAACCGCCATTCTTCTGATCAGCAAGCCCTAGGGCTCTGTGGTTTAATCCACAGCGCAATGTTCCCTTGTGTTATACAGAGAAGGCTGGGATCCTGTCCTGTTTAAGCAGGAGCCAGGGAAAGTGAGCACCTGTGGGGTTTCAGTACTTCCTTAACTGATAGGCTTTCTGCCTTCTGGGGTCTAAAGTTTGCATTTATGTGAGCAGTTCAGGAATGGAACAAGCTGCCTGGGGAGAGTAAAGAACCACCGTTCTTGTACACTTCTTAAGGAATGATTGACTTGAGTATAAGCCGAGGGCAGCTTTTAAAGCACAAAAAGTGTGCTGAAAAACTAGGCTTATGCTCAAGTATATATGGTAATTGCATATATATATATATATGTATATATATATAATTGCATATATAATTGCATATATATACATACATATGTATGTATGTATGTATATATATGACAGCATCTTAAAAAGCAAAGACATCACCTTGCCGACAAAGGTCCGTATAGTTAAAGCTATGGTTTTCCCAGTAGTAATGTACGGAAGTGAGAGCTGGACCATAAAGAAGGTTGATCGCCGAAGAATTGATGCTTTTGAATTATGGTGCTGGAGGAGACTCTTGAGAGTCCCATGGACTGCAAGAAGATCAAACCTATCCATTCTGAAGGAAATCAGCCCTGAGTGCTCACTAGAAGGACAGATCCTGAAGTTGAGGCTCCAGTACTTTGGCCACCTCATGAGAAGAGAAGACTCCCTGGAAAAGACCCTGATGTTGGGAAAGATGGAGGGCACAAGGAGAAGGGGGCGACAGAGGATGAGATGGTTGGACAGTGTTCTCGAAGCTACTAACATGTGTTTGGCCAAACTGCGAGAGGCAGTGAAGGATAGGCGTGCCTGGCGTGCTCTGGTCCATGGGGTCACGAAGAGTCGGACACGACTGAACGACTGAACAACAACAACATATATAAATATAAATATATTTATATTTAATGATTGCGCAATTGGCTTTTATACCTGTGACACCTATTTTAGCATGAAGCATTATGTATGTAAACAAATAAACAATGCACAAGTATGATGCACATGCAGGGCACACACACAGACATACACAACCGATGCCGATCAGTTGAGGAAGGAGCTTAGCATCGCTCACTAAATGATTGATCTGATGGCTCAGGTGGGGGGTGATTTGCACCCACATGGGCACACTGGGTTCTGTACGTTTTAGTGCTTTTCCCTGTCTTTTTACCCCAGCTGCAAAAGGTGGTGAGGTCTGCCCTACTCCCCACCGACCCCCCCCCCCCCAAATATTGCTTGACATGTGGGCACATCCCAAACCAAAGCTTGACCAGCCCTCCTGTGTGCAACACACTCATCTAGCTCTGGCCAAGGGAAGGTACTGCCAAGTGACCATTCAGATGGACATCCTTCAGAGCAGGCTCATAGAAGAGTCACTGGTTGGGGAACCTGTGGCCCTCCAGGTGTGGCTGAACTCCAACTCCCATCAGCCCTGTCCAGCAGGGCCAGGGATCAGGGATGATGGGAGCTGTAGTCCAACGACACCAGGAGGACCACAAATTCCCTGTCCCTGATCTAAGCAGCTCTGGGATTTGCCAAGAGTTTGGGCCTAACACTGCCTCAGCTATGATAGACATTAGATTGTGATAGGCCTGCAAGTCTCTGAGATAGGGCTGGGTCCTAGGAGGGTTTATCTGGTGGTTGTTGGCTGCCATTTAAATTCCCCACAATGCCTTGGTGATGCTAGACTAGATGCATTGTGGGAAATTTAAATGGCAGCTCCAAGACCAGTCTTCCCAAGGAAACTGAGGAACATGGTTTGCATTGCATTTAAACTAAGAGATACCATTTCTGTTTTAATCCTTCAGAGAGAATTACTGCCCGTCTTAGCTGAAGGGAATAGCCCATTGGCCAAGCACAATTCAAGGCACTGGGGGGACGAATTCTCCTATTCTAAAATAGGAACTGAACGCATGTTAATTTTAAAGCCCCTCACTGCAACTTTTTCCAATAATTTGCCAGCAGTGAGAAGTGTGTAGGAAGAGAGATCTGGGGAATTTTCCCTGCTCTTATGTCTAATGTAACAAATTTGATGTTAGATAGCGCTGCCTTTTTATTTAAGATATCTTTGAAATTAAGAAAGGAATTAAATTTCTGAGTAATTAAAACTAAACTGTCTTTCAACTTGCCTTTCAGTCATTCCCGCATCCCACTCTTGAAAAGCTTCACATCTGCCAGCGGCTGGAGGTCTAATGTGCAATTTAATACTTTAATTATTTTGTAACTGCAAGATCAAAGGAAGCGAGTTTTTTTTATTACAGCGATATTTCAGTTTATAAATTAACCACTTAACATCAGGGTTTGTTTACTGCACTGCAGTGATTTTTAAAAATGTATCAGGCAAGTGTTGTTAAGCTGGCTGGGGGGTGGCGTTTAAAATGAGTGGTCACATTAATGAGAAATCTGTGCAGGACCTCCCAGTTTCAAGTCACTTTTTTCTCCTTTTGCTGACATGGACCATAGGTTACAGCCAACTAAGTTTTACTCAGAGTAGACACAATGAAAGCGATGAGCCAAAGTTGGGCATGTTGATTGATTTCAATAGGCCAACTCTGAGTAAACTAGATACAACCCAGATTTTTTTTGGGGGGGGGGGCGGTGGAGAATAACTCAGTTTCATTTTAACAACCAATCACTAGAGCTATAACTATCATCTTAAAGATTTGCAAAATGTTCAAGTTCATGTCTCACAAACACACACACACACACACACCACTCCCTGCACTCAGCAGCTCTCCTCCATTTGGCTTTACAGTACTTGAAAAAAGAGTGTGGCTATATTCTTATGGGAAAGGGCAGACCTCATTCTTTTATACATGAACACAATGGCAGGATACAGGAGGGACCATGGACTACCAAGGACACAATTTTAATCAAATTGCCTAGCATCAAAAATTAACTCCCATGCCAATAGTGCATGACATGTTTGTGTGTTAGTTCCCATCCACATTTTAACGAAGCAAACCAACTGTTCTCTGCGGCTGAACAGGTTTTATAGGTTTAAATCTGCATATGGGCACCAACGAGATTTTTCTCATGACACTCAATATAAATAAACTTAAACCCATGCGGCAAACTGTTGTTGCTATTATTATTATTATTATTAATACAGTATTACATTTCATTATATATTATTTATTATCTGCCCTTCACTATGAAAACACAGGGCAGGTCACAAGAATGTAAAAAGCAACGTTAAAAACAGTTTAAAGCAAATTACAATCAGACGTTGCATTACTTTACACAGAAGTTATTTAAACAAAAATGTACAGTGGGAACTATTCAGGCCACAGCTGTTAAAATACAATCCTATACACGTCTACTCAAAAGCCCTACTGAGCTCAACAGGACCTACTCCCAGGTTATGCAAAGGATTGCATCCATTGTTAGTACATTTGCAATCTACGCATCTCAAGGCATCACCAGTCCTTCTAGTAGCAAATACAGTTGATAACTCAAGCGGACCCTGTGCAAAAATAGCTTTTAAGCTCTCCACCTTGCTTGGGGGGCAAGGCTCGCTCAGCGTGCCAACTCTGGGATGCTCTTGCAAGATCTCGCAGGGACACCTGAGTTCCCACAAGACAGGAAAAGCTTCACCAGTTGGCTTCTTCCTGTCTTGCAACTGTGGCCCTCCAGATACCATTGGATTCCAACTTCCAACAGCTCCAGCCAGCTGTTGGGCCCCCAACAGCCAGAGCAATTCCCCCCTGCGGAATATGGGTTCATTTGAGGATATTAAGATGTTGGCACTGATGGCCACCAACTTGGATGGTTTTAAAAGAGAATTAGACAGATTTATGGAGGAGACTATGGTTTTCCCAGTAGTAATGTACGGAAGTGAGAGCTGGACCATAAAGAAGGCTGATCGCCGAAAAATTGATGCTTTTGAATTATGGTGCTGGAGGAGACTCTTGAGAGTCCCATGGACTGCAAGAAGATCAAACCTATCCATTCTCAAAGAAATCAGCCCTGAGTGCTCACTAGAAGGACAGATCCTGAAGTTGAGGCTCCAGTACTTTGGCCACCTCATGAGAAGAGAAGACTCCCTTGAAAAGACCCTGATGTTGGGAAAGATGGAGGGCACAAGGAGAAGGGGACGACAGAGGATGAGATGGTTGGACAGTGTTCTCGAAGCTACTAACATGAGTTTGGCCAAACTGTGAGAGGCAGTGAAGGATAGGCGTGCCTGGCGTGCTCTGGTCCATGGGGTCACGAAGAGTCGGACACGACTGAACGACTGAACAACAACAAATGGAGGAGACGGCTATCAATGGCTACTAACTACAATGGCTATCCTCTTCCTGCATGGTCGAAGGCAGTAATCCTTCTGAATACCAGCTGTTGGGGATGGCAGGGGGGGACACACTCTTGTTCCCAGGCAGCTCTGCTTGAGGGTTTTCCACAGACATCTGGGTGGCTAATATGAGAACAGGATGTTGACTAGATGGGACATTAGCCTGGCTCTTCATAGAATCATAGAGTTGGAGGAGACCACAAGGGCCATCCAGTCCAATCCCCTGCCAAGCAGGAAACACCATCAAAGCATTCCTGACAGATGGCTGTCAAGCCTCTGCTTAAAGACCTCCAAAGAAGGAGACTCCACCACACTCCTTGGCAGCAAATTCCACTGACATATTTCTTATGTTTTTATGACCTAGCTAGTTGGTTCTTTAACAAGGTTAAAAAAACAGGGGTTCCGATCTGAGTGACTGCCATGCAGGCAAAAGGTGGCATCTAACCAGGTTCTCTACTCAGAGCAGAACTAAGGAAATGACTGGGTCTAATTTAGTCTTTATCTATTCATTTCAATGTGTGGTATTTGACTAATGTGTCCCATCTTTTCATGGGTGCTTTAGCTGAGATCCCTGCATTGCAGGGGGTTGGGCTAGAGGACCCTTGGGGACCCTCCTAACTCTTCTATGATTCCAAGTCCAAGGATTTCCCCTGGTCCAATGGAACTTGCCCCCATCTCCACCCTCTCATGCGCCCAACACCCTCCCTCAATCTGCCCCAGTGGGTCAGGGGAACTCCAAGAACAGTTTGGGGGGGCATGTAGTGAGGGGGAAGGAGAGAGAGGGAAGACTCTGTTGTGCAAACAGAAACCCTTGCACGTTTGCGTCGTGCTACGTTGGATGCAACCCGGCGGGTCTCCTCTAGTGTTTGAATCTGACCCATTGAAAGCAAGAGTTTTAGGTTAGTTATAACCTGAGTCTGCTGAGTACGACCCAAAGGAGGTTGCGATCTCTGCAAAGGTTGTCCCTGTATGACTTTTGGAGTTAAACAATAAGTCCTACGGGCAATGGTGGCTGTTGTTGTTTTTACCCCTTAAGGAAGTGTGCCTTGAGCAGGAACAGGGAACGAATGATTCAGGCAGCTCTGGTGAAAAGCTGCAGTAGCGGAAGGGAGAAGCGCTGCAAGGGACATTCCTGTGTGTCCAAGGTAAACACAGGGCTGCTGCCTGAGCAGATGGGCTGGGCTGGGCAGGCAGAGGAGGAGGAGGAGGAGGAGGACTGACTCACTGGCTCCACACGCTCACACAGGTGCAGCCAGGAGTGTGTGCTCTGCCCCCCACAGCTGCCAGGCACAGGAGCAGGGCTGAGAGAAAGGGCGGCTCTCCAGCAGCCAACAGGAGTTAAAACAAACACTGCTAATCGGCAGGATGACACTCTGGCTTTGGCTGAACACAGCACTGCACAGTGGCAGCTTGTGTGTAGAGAGAGAGAGAGAGTGAGAGAGGCAATCTCAATCTTTTTGGTCGGGAGTGAGGAACCCAGGGGCCGCATTCCATTCTCGCCAACCTTCTGGGGGCCGCATCATTCCAGAGGTGTGCAGAGCAGGACACAAATCGGTCCGAGCACAGTAAATGTCACACACTTGCACACACCCTGGGTTGTAGTCACGACTGGTCCTACTCAAAGGCTCACTGAAAGGAATGGAGCTAAGTTAATCGCGTCTACTAATTTCAGGGGGGGCTGGCATGGGAAGAGTCCCAGGGGCCCCAGAGAAGTGTGGAGGGGCTGCATTTGGCCCCTGGGGCTTCTAACAAACGATTACCAGGCAATGGCCCCCACTTTCACCAGTTGCATTTTTGTTTCTCATGCAGTGGAAGGACATGCAGGTACCCCTTTGCTGGCCGGGGTGGGTGATTGTGGTAGCCCTCCCTGGAAGGAATCCAGCACAGTTAGAGAAGTCACTCAATTTTTCATTACAGTGAACACAGAGGCAAGAGTGAAACTTTGCATTGTTGGGAGCAGGGGGTGTTTCTCTTATTAAGGCGAGCCTGTGACCCTCCGTGCCAAAAGCAGCCACGTATGTTGGTGAACTATGTATGTTGGCAACCCAGCCAGATGGGCAGGGTATAAGTAATAATTTTATTATTATTATTATTATTATTATTATTATTATTATTATTATTACCACACACTGTCACCTTCTTACAACAGCAACAAAAGAGGAGATTGCCAAGCAAGCAACAACACATGGCTGGCTGTTATCATGCCTCTTGGTGAGTCACAGGTTGTGTAAATCTGTGTTAAGACTGCACAAAACCCAGATAACTCTGGGATGTAAAGACCTGCCTCACATGCCACTGAAATCCGAGAGCGAGCTGTGTTTTAACTAACCTCCATGCCTAAGCCAACCGCAAGGGCGGGTGACCCATCAACACCTTGTGTTGTTTTGCAGGACAGGGAGAATAGAAATCTCCCTGGATTGGGAGACCCTAACTTTGACCTAACCTAAACAAGAAGGAAAATAGCAAATATCTATAATTCACTGCCATACTTGAAGAAATGGGAAGAAAGAGCCAGTCTTCAGTGGCACTCCCCGCCCCATATGAGACTCGGGGAGTTTCTTTTACCTTTCCACTGACGTCCCTCTGGTTCATCCACACTGCTTCAAGGGAAAGGAAATTTGTGCAATTATGGGGAGAAGGGAAATTTTGTCAGCGTTGAATGGCAGATGCATAGTTTCACAGGGGGAACATCTTTTACAAAAAGGACTTACCATACCAGTGTTGAGTTAGACAGAGAGAGTTAAAGGTAAAGGGACCCCTGACCAATAGTTCCAGTCGCGGACGACTCTGGGGTTGCAGCGCTCATCTCATTTTATTGGCAAGGGAGCCGGCGTACAGCTTCCGGGTCATGTGACCAGCATGACTAAGCCGCTTCTGGTGAACCACAGCAGTGCACGGAAACACTGTTTACCTTCCCGCCGGAGCGGTACCTATTTATCTACTTGCACTTTGACGTGCTTCCGAAGTGCTAGGTTGGCAGGGGCAAGGACCGGGCAACGGGATTCAAACCGCTGACCTTCTGATCGGCAAGCCCTAGGGTCTGTGGTTTAACCCACAGAGCCACCCGCGTCCCATCGACAGAGAGAGTACTTTAGAGCAAACTTCAGGTCTGTGTGGGAATTCCTTCTTTAGGCTTGGGGGTGGGGCACTATGGGTGCATTCAGTTCGATCTGTGGCGAGGCCAATTTCAGGGAATTATTTAGATAATTCATTGGCAATATCACCATAACCTTGTTTCTTCAGATTGCCTTCCACTCGCCGAGCATTCAGATTTGGTCTGCAATAATAATATCTGTTTTCCAGCTCCTGGAGCTAGGCATCTATTGAAAGGACAGCCCATTCCATTCCCCCCCCCCCAAAAAAAGTCTTTTTTAGAATTCTTGCACATATCAAACACTTCAGAAGCTGTCTTAGTTATTCCTTCTATCTTTCCTGTCAGTTCTGTCACTTTTTCTTCCGAACATTTTATTGCTTCGGAAAAGTCATCTTTAATTTCTATTTTGAGATCCTGTTTTAATCAAGATATCTGTAAACTGATCGCAAAGACAACCTCTGGGCTATCTTTTGACTGCTTCTGTTTACCTGCTGCTTTGCCCCTTATATCCAACGCCCAGAGAAATTTTAAAAATCACCTGTTCTTGACTGTCTCTCAGGCCGATCCCCCGCCCCCAGGAGGTGACAGTCGAGGTCCTAGCTGATAAAGATCTCCAGATTACACACCTGTTAGCCAAATTTGCTTTGACAGCTAAGAAGCTCAGTTCTGGATATGTCAATGCTCTCTATTTTAAAAATGTTATGCTGTAAACTTTTTATAGCATATGTCGTGCAATTCTAGAGGAAAGCCTTGCCTTGCCCTCTGCTGTACATTGTAAAGGCCTTTGGCTATGAACTATAAATTGATTAATTGATTGACTGCTTCTGTATTTTGGGTGCCATTGTTAGGTCACTGTCTAAAAACTTTCTGTGAAGCAACCACAGCCCATCCGTTCTTTAGTTTAAAAATATGTATCCAGACTCCTTTATTTAGCTTTGAAACGAGTACCTTGCATGTCCTAGAACAGGTCCACTTGATTTTGCTCTATTTTCTTTTGGTTTAGCTGGTTTTATTTTATCATTCTGCTGGATCAGGAGAAGAGCTAAGGGATTAAGCTGTTATTTTAGTCAACACCAGCTCTGCTACCCTTACCAGTTAAGAGTAGACAATACTGAGGTAGACGAACGAATGGTCTGAATTGGTATAAGGCACCTTCCTAGGTTCCAATTGCCCCCATTTCTGGTTTGAGCAAGCCACAGGGTGTTGAGATGCTCAGATAGGGCTAACCACTGCTTGCCTCCAAAGAAGAATCGGAAACCACTGTTTGAATTCTTCTCGATTTCTGTTCTGGTTTGGAAGCAAAGCAAAGCCCTGTACTCAGACAACATGGCAAACTGCCGATGGTTCAAATGAGGAAAGGAGGGAGAAGGGAATCTGAGGAGGGAGAAGGTGAGCCTAAAACCCTTTCACTACATCTCTAAACTCTAAAGGGGGTTACCTTTTATCTCAGTGTAGGTAAATACCGGTAAAGCAAATACTGTGAAACAGCTATGGGTCTCCCTCTCCAGTGTTCTCTCATTCAAAGGGCACTAAATCCGGTAGCATTGCCTAAATATTTTCAGATTACTCACAATGTGAAATGCAGGGTAATTAATGTCCTTCCTACGGATTACAAAATATCCTTTTTTTTAAATAGCTCATGCTTGCAACACCTGGAACGGAAGCAGCAAACAAGAAACAACCCTGGCAAAAATGAAACGGAATTTTTTATTACAGTTCTTCTACTATTATCCTCATTTTGCTAACTTTTTTTAATAAAAAAAATCTAATCCCTTCATGTGCCTTAAAAAAAAAAAAAAACAGCCACAACCCAGAATCCCTCATCTGTAGATCGGATAGCTTGGTTGCCTTTTCCTGATACCTGGCTGCCAGTAAGGAAAATGTCTCTCTAACACTCCCTAACACTTGATAGGGCAGCAATAGATTCTCGAACAGAAGTTCCAGATTTGTCACAGTCGTTTCGTCTCTGGTTTGTATTCACTTTCTAGGCAACAGCAAGACTGATGAACACAAACGCAATTGTTTGCTAATCACTACTTAAGCGAATGTATCGATTGTACTAAAACATTATTCTGAAATTCCGGCCATCTGCTGCTTTGCCTTTTAATGTGACAGTGACATCATCTAATTGGCATTTCAGGTCTTAGTTAAAGATTCACCACCGAGATGACAAGCAAGGCACCCAGTTACCCATATATAAACATAATTATCACATGCAACAGAAGATTTAATACCTATTCTTTTCCTTTTTTAAAAGCCACCTGTGGCTTGTTAAGTTGTAGGTTAGGGCAGGGATTCTCAAACCATGGGTTACGAGAGGAGGAATACAGCATGAAATGTTAAGTCATCATGGATGCACTGACCGATTCTATGGCTCCTTTAAGCAGAAAGGCCCCGTGCGGCCACAATTCTTCTGCCCCCTGACCCGGGTGATATATGGGCAGCGATACAGTCTGGGCTTCATAGGGGAAAGGCAGCACTCTGGCTAACAGGCATGGAGGAATCTCAAAAATACCACCATTGTCCACAAAATACTGTTATAGGATTTGGGCAGTACAAGGGTGCAGCAGAATGAATGTAGCTCCCCCCCTAAACCGTGGTTTTATTTCGGCAAGGTGTGGATTTGTAGAAAGAAAAGCAGCTGAAGCAGACAAGCTAGTCTCTTTGTTAGGTTACTGGCTCTAGCCCAGCCTGTTCTGTATCCCTTTGCATGACTAAAGAGCAGAAGGAAGTGGTTGCCACGGAAACAACTAGCTGGACATGGTTCCAGAAGAGGATTCCAGTTGTGGAAACCAATCACCACCCAGGTGTGTCTAGCACTTTTGTTATGTAGTTTCTGTCATACGATGAAGAGGCACCTCTTTACACCCTGGCCTGTGACCCCTGAAAGAGATATTTTTGGGGCCCACTCATTTCTCTCGGTTGATTGTACCCCGTCAAAACTACTTTCAATATTTAAATTGCCCTGGGATCTTGCGGAAAAGGGCAGGCAAATAAATCAAACAAATAAACAAGTGATGTCGTGCAGAAGAGGAAGTTATGGGAAATGGTTAAATTTACTCAATTTAGAATCACAGAATCATAGAATTGGAAGGGATCCCGAGGGTCATCTAGTCCAACCCCCTGCAATGAAGGAATCTCAGCTGAAGCAGCCATGACAGATAGCCATCCAACCTCTGCTCAAATACCTCCAAGGGAGGATAATGGCTGCAGAACCCAGCTATTTTTGCTGCATAATTTTAAAAGAATAGAGTACACCCCGACCCCGACCATATAACTACCACATTTCTATCTCAAACACAGTAGGGCCGTGGTATCCTGGGGTGCCTTGAATGATGGTCAGGGATGCCATGGGCAACACTGGCCTCTGTCCCTCTTTCTTTCCTTCCCTCCTTCCTCCGATGCCCTGTTGCATCTCGGCCTCCCAAAGGCTTGCAGAGCTGTTCGTTGCAGCAGCCCTGGCTACAAGCTCCCCAGGCGAATGGTGCCTCTGGAGCTGGCCAGGGGGTGCTTCCCAGGCCCCTGTGGGGCAGCGTGAGGAGGCAGCTCTCTTTGGGGTGGGGGGCAGTTCAGAGACCAGGGGTTGCGGCAGCAGCAACAGCTGCCCAGAGGACTCCCAAGGAGAGGGGAGAAGAGACTGGGGGAACTCTCCTCAAGGGAGGGTGTTCGAAAAGGGATGAGGGGCTGCAGGCAAGGGGTGACCTAACTGGGCTCCTGAGCCCCACAGGGTGCCGCGGACAGAAGGCAGTTGGTCAAGGGAGCCGTGGACCCAAAAAGGTTGAAAGCCTCTGCAGACAAACAAACAACCTGTATGGTACAATATATGTACCTGTCAAACTTTGTCTGCGATATGCTCACCAGATGTTCTGAGGCTCACCTACTTGCTACCATGTGCAGCATGGAGCTAATATGCTGTCCTTATTATATTCTGTTGGGAGCCGCCCAGAGTGGCTGGGGTATAAATAACAAATTATTATTATTATTATTACTATTATTACTATTTCACGAAGGTTACCTAGAAGAGTGTTTTATGCTCTCTCAAGTTGCAAATAACTCAGCTGGGAGGAAGCCTCCCGGAGAAAACGGGGACTTGCTACACATGATGCCAAGCACTCTGATCTCTTTCTGTGATTGCGTGTGTAAGTTTGTTAAAGGTGCTGGGAACTGTAGTTTTCTCTCTGTGTGTGTATATGGGGAGGGAGGGAACCGTAGTTTCCAGGATTTGGGGCGGGGTGGAGGGAGAAGCTGTGTGCGTGATTTAAAGGTCTTATGTACACGCAGCCACGGGGTGGGTGCATATTCCAGTCAGAACATCTCCGGCATATTTATATATACATGAGAGAGGCCGCTCACCCTCTCTCCTCTCTCTCTCCCTCCTCCTCGCTCCTCTCTCGGGCTGCATCTCCGAGGCGAAGGTGCTGCTTCCTCCTCCTCGTCGTCGTCCTCCTCGCCCCCCATGGAATCCATCGAGGACTTAGCGGTGGGGCCCTGCGACCACTCCAAGTACCTGCGGTCTTTCCGCCTCCGCTACCGCCAGGTAAGCCCGGCGACGAGGGTCTGCGGCCCAGCGAGGAGGAAGCGCCGCCGGCGCTTTCTTTCCGCCTTCCCTCCGCCCGGACTAGGCCTCGCCGGCCGCCGCCTTCGACGCAAGCCCGGCGCTTCGGAAACGGAGGCTCCGGCGTGAGGGGGCGCCTTGCCTCATCCTTGGCCCCTATCTCTCCCCCGCCGCTGGAGAGGTGCCGGAGCTCAAGCCTGGCGGGGGTTACACAGTTGTCCCAGGGGGTAAGCACTTTGCACATGGGCAGAGAACGTGGGCTTTTTCGTAGAAGGGGTCCTGGTTGCCGAACGAGAGGGGCAGCAGCTCCCTCCTCCCCACACCCCCAAGATATTGTTTTATATAGATTATAAACTCGGACGTGCAAATGTGATCGGACTTAGGCTTTAATTGCGATGTTCAGCTTCATATTTCTTTAGTTGTTGCTTTGTTAACGGTGTTCTATAGGTTGTAGCGGTTTCGAGGATGATTTGCTGGGCTTTGATTCCCCCCTCCCCCGTATTATTTATGCTGCTTGTTTTTGTAGTTTATGGTTTGTAAACCGCTTTGGGGTTCACTTGAAAGAAAAGCGGCACAGAAATAGAAAAAAACCGAATCCTCTGAGTGGCTCTGGGCATGTGCAGAGTTCCGTACCTGCAAGGGGGGTGGGGGAAGGAGGCACAATTTTTGCTTTAAAAATTATTGTATGTTTATTTTCCCCTGACGGGACTCAAGGCGGCTTGCAGATAAAAATAAGAATCGCTAAAAGAATGGGGGGCAAGCACTGATAAAATTAAACACACACACACATATATATAATCTGTTGAAACCATGCCAATACAGTAATTACAAGAAGAGGAGCACAGCGCCAGCCCTTTAATTAAACGCAGTGATATAATCATAGAGTCATAGAGTTGGAAGGGACATCGGAGGGTCATTTAGTCCAACCCCCTGCAATGCAGGAATCACGTCTAATTCATATGTGACAGGTGGCCATCAGTTCCCAAAAGCTTGTCTTCACCTGCCAGCAGAAGATCGACATGGAGGGAACCGGTCCATCTTCTCTAGGGAAGGCATTTGGGAGCAGCCACCACCGAAAAGGCCCTGTCCCGTGTCTCTACCAAATAGCTAGCGATCTTGTGCATGGAGTGATTTTATTTTTGGAAAGGAAATGCTTCCCATTCTGAGACTGCCCAAGTGTGCTGTGAGCTTCCATGCCCTGAGCACACCTTTCCCTCAGCTTTCCTGCTTATGGGTGCTCAGCAATGCTGGTGGGGAGCTGTATCCTCCACCCCACAGCTGCTGGAGCCTGAGGAGCACCTTGAGGTAAAAAGGCAAGTCCTCTGCTACATACACAACAGATGCAGCCATCTGTGCACAGGCAGCATTGTGTCATCAAACACAACACACACTCCTAGCAAGAATGGCCCGGCTGGAATTTTCTGGCTGCATTCGTTTCTGGCAACTACCCTTGATGGGGACAGTGAAATTCTGACTATTATAGCCCCATTTGCACTATGCATCCAAAAGAGCATCATACCACTTTAAACAGCTGTGGGCTTGCCCCAAAGAATTCTGGGAGCTGTAGTCTGTTAACTGTACTGAGAATTATTAGGAAGACCTTTACAGAGCTACAGGTCTAGAGTTCTCTGGGAAGAGGGATTATCTGTTAAACCATTCTGAAAATTATAGCTCTGTGAGAGGAATAGAGGTTGCCTAACAATTCTCAGCAGCATTAAGAAACTAGACTTCCCAGGATTCTGGCATGCCTTTTTGTTTTGTTTTGTTTCGCCCAAAGTTGCTGAGGGTTTTTTTTTTTTTTGGTGAAATCTCAACAAGAATGGAAAAGGAGTTTTTGAGCTACTGAAATATACTCGGAGTCAAGTGTGGATTTCATGCTCTTTATTCAGCTCATAGTAGCGAGGAACGGAAGTTCCCCCAAAACGTCTGCTTTATATACATTATTTACACAATGGGCCCCATGTGATTGGCTAATTCCGGGATACTCCTGTATGCCAATAATAATAATAATAATAATTTATTATTTATACCCTGCCCATCTGGCTGGGTTTCCCCAGCCACTCTGGGCGGCTTCCAACAGAACATTAAAATGCAATAATCTATTAAACATTAAAAGCCTCCCTAAACAGGGCTGCCTTCAGATGTCTTCTAAAGGTCTGGTAGTTGTTTTTTTCTTTGACATCTGGTGGGAGGGTGTTCCACAGGGTGGGTGCCACTACCGAGAAGGCCCTCTGCCTGGTTCCCTGTAACTTGGCTTCTCATAGTGAGGGAACCGCCAGAAGACCCTCGGCACTGGACCTCAGTGTCTGGGCAGAATGATGGGGGTGGAGACACTCCTTCAGGTATCCACCTGGAGCTGGATTGGGTGGCTCCTGTGGACCAATCAGACTGCTGCATTCTGGATCCTGTTGTTCTAGGACCAATCAGACTGCTGCCTTTTGGATCCTATTCAACTCAGTACATAACAGCTACTTTAAATGAAAATCACCTAAACCTACTACCAACACAGGTTGCCATGGGTCCGGATTTTCACAAGTGCCAAAACCTGGAAGTAACCCCTTCCGGGAACTTCCGGGTTCGGTGCAGTCCGCAACCTGAAAACGTGCAACCCGCAGTGTTCCTAACCCGAGGTATGTCTGTAGATGGGGGCATTTTTTT
The DNA here is from genome assembly GCF_009819535.1 of Lacerta agilis. Classification (NCBI taxonomy): domain Eukaryota; kingdom Metazoa; phylum Chordata; class Lepidosauria; order Squamata; family Lacertidae; genus Lacerta; species Lacerta agilis. The sequence goes on from NC_046312.1 coordinate 10,917,751, forward strand.
ATTTGTTATTTTTTAAAATCTGCATAGTGATTGGGAAAATGTGTTGGCGGGAAGTGAGGGGGAAGGTTGATCAAATCAAGAGGCATATCAAAAGGCCTTCACTAACACGCAGACTATAAATAAATAGGTAGACACTATTTAGATACAAAAAAGAAGTCTCATTCATCAATGAACGTGTTCTTCACTGGCAAGTACACCTTCTTTCCAATTAGACATCCCCTTTATAAATAAATAATTATCTCACTCCATGGCGGCATTGCAGATGGGAGCATGGTACTAAATTATGATTATCATTATAATCAATTTACTGTCCAGAAAGAGGACAGAATCAGCTTGGTGCCTCTGGGAAGCCCCCAAAGCAAGGCATCATCTCAGCATTTTGTGTTCAGATTCCTGCATTGCAGTGGGTTGGACTAGATGACTCTCATGGTCCCTTTCCAACTCTACAGTTCTGTGATTCTATGACTCAGAGGTCTACTGTCCCAGTACATGGAAGATCGATGGCTAACGGCACTCTTAAATGTCTTGCACAGTTTTCACAGCTATTGCAATTTCAATATAAAACACCTTTCTGCAAGGTCAGTGTTCTTGCAAATTGGAAAATAAAGCACAGTGCCGGGTTAACACTGGTGGTGGCCACCAACTTAAATGGATTTAATAATATATTGTCTTTTATTAAATGTTCCCTTCCTCTGAACTGATGAACAGTTAAGACATTTTAACAGAAACTCCCTTTTTGCTCATACAGTCTGGGTTTAAAATAGTGTTGACAAAGTTTTCCTCACATTGCTGGAAATTCAAATGTTCTCAGTTTGCTAGGCTGATGATGAGATCCTCTCTGCTGGTGTGTTTGAATGAGCCGAGCTGTCAATTGTCATTATTCCTCATTAGCTTCCAGTGGAGAATAACAGAACATTTTAATATACCGGTACATTTTTAAAGGGCTGCGGTCTTACTAGCGAACAATCCCCACTGAACTCACTTGGCGGTGTTTCCAAGTAGACAAGCATAGGATTGGGCTGCACATTTACATTACTAGCCTTGGGCCTGGGGCAGGTTTGATATTTCAGTCTCTTTCAAATATTTATAGGAAGTACGGCTCTCCATGTTTTTGGGGATCTGCCAGGAAGGAACAGGTGGATCTCATGGTTTAGGGTTGACCATTCAATGGTGAATAGTGGTCGTGTAGTGCTGCTTCGCAGCTGATTTTTGTCAAGCAGTTGTAATACTTAGACACATTTTTTTTAATAGATCCTATTTCTCAAGGTCATTTTTAAAAGGTGGTAAAAGCACAATATGCCCCCCCACCCCATTTTTCCTTTAAGAACATCAGAAGAATAGACCAAAGATGAATCTAATCAAGAACCCTCTTTTGGATGCTTCTCGTAAGCATCATCGATATCTCTTGGAAGCTAAGGCTTGAAGCATTAGCCCTCTGTGGATTGTGGATAACATCATGTGTATATGGCTACAAAAAATAGCAGCAGGGTTACATTGGATGTGAAATGGAGAAGCTGAGATATACAGATATTTTAAGGGAGGGGATCATAGCTCCTTCTTGCAGAAAGTCCCAGGCTCAATTCCTGGCCTCTCCAATTTGAAGGGTCTATGAAAGGTCCTGCTTCAAGACCTGGGAGCTGCTACTAGCCAAACGCAATGCTGAGCCAGTGGTTTCTCCTGGTATAGGGCAGCTTCATATCTTGAATTCAGAGTTTATGCTTCGCTATAAAACACAAAATAAATCAGTATATCGGTGTGCATTGTAAATTAGCACAAGGATTAAAATTAATGAAAAGCTATTTGGAGTGCTAATCTATGAGCATGTTATTATCTTAAGCTAGTCTAATGCTATCTCTCTCTCTCCCTCTGTGTGTGTGTGTGTGTGTGTGTGTGTGTGTGTGTTTTATATATGCATGCCCCAGCGTCATCAATATTCACTCTTTAGAAAGGAAATGAACCATTCTGTAATTTAAAGTCATCAGGTCCAGGCCCTGAATTGGGATCCTCTACCTTTTAAGAGTCAAGGCCTTTTTCTTCATTGCAACACCCTAATGGGAACAGACACACCTGGAAAAAGGTTGCCTTCTCAGGGTCTGGACCTGCCGGACGTTAATTTCAGTTATCTGACATATGAATATTTTTGCGTACATCTCTACGCATTCTCAAACCCTTCTTGTTTAATTTTCCTTTAAATTCCTGTACAAAATGAAAGCATTTGAGCCATATCTGAGACATACAATGCAATTTGTGCACTTTTCTTTTAAAAAAAGAACTATCTAAATTGGTGGAGTTAGGATTATACAGTACTAAAAAAAGAAAAAGAAAGGTCAGATACTGAGTGCAAATAGAGTGTATCATCCTAGCAGAGGCTTTTCAGTGCCTCTTAAGAAACAGCAAGCAGTCTGCTCAAAATCTTTACAGAGAAGGTTACCGGTAATTGTCATAGAAGTTAGCGTTCCCATCCTGAGAAATCTGAAGGAAGGCAGCTTTTCTAACAAGAGTTACAGTTTGCAAAGATCCAGTCCATGTACTTTCAGGGATCAAGGAGGAAATTTCATCAGGTGCGAGAGTATCAGCCACCATGACAGAGTTTTGATGGTTCCTAAGAACTTTAAAAAAATAGACAAGTTCCCCCAGGCTCTGGGAACTGGTAGCCTTAATTTTGTGCTTTATCCCAGGTGGAATTCCCCATTTCTATTTTACTTTTACTGGCCTTTCTCCTGTACAGTTTCAACAGATGAAACTGTTCCCACCATCTGGTCTCCACGCCAGGAAAAGTTTGGAAAAAAAGGTCTGTAAAGAGGGCGGGGGGAGCAGCAACCTACTTGCCTGAGAAGGGGACACTGAGTTTTTGCAGTGCTGTAGCAATGCATCTTAACCACCTGCCCATGTTCAATGTTCATATTTTACACTTAGCTGCTAAACATTTGCTCTGCAGTTCTGCCTTAAAGCTGCAGGTGTGCAAGAAAGTTCCGTCCAAATTGGGAGGCTTATATGCAGATTGGCTTTTCCTGATCGCTTCTCAATTAAAAAGCATCTTCTCACTGCCTTCCTCAAAGACCTTGCTTGTCCTCAATCATGTCCCTTAAACATTGACCAGGGTTTCATTAATACATTAACGCCCAAGTTTAAAGCAACTTTTAAAAGGTTACTTTCCTTCATTGGCGGGGCGCTTAATGGTACACCAAAGTCATGAGCGCAGATAGATATGACATTAATTATTTGCTTCACGTTTTCCTTGCTGGGTCAGAATCCCCTAAAACCATTTCAGATGGAGTCTGGGAGAGAATCTTGGAGCCTGGGACAGAGCAGCTGGCCTGGACATGGGCCGATGCCCCAGTTGACAGGTTGTTGGATTAGAAAGAAAATCAAAGGCAGCGAGCGAGATTAGGGATAAGTGAACATCTGACAGCAGTTTCCAGCAGGGGAGAACAATGGGAATGGGGTACTTGCTCAGGGAGAGGAGAGGTGAGAAGGCCATGGGAAAAGTGTGGCGGCAATCTCTAAAGCTCCAGGTTGCTGCACCTCATGAATAGAACAGGAAATAGGATTTGCAGGGACAGATGTGGTGAGTGGTGATGACTACATTACAGGCAAAAGAAGGACCAAACTCTGCAAGGTGAGTGGTGTCCTTTCCTTGAATCTGCTCGGTGAAACTATGGGAAAGTTTTTGCCTATCAGAAGGTAGCATTTGTGGTGCACACTGCTGCACGGAAAGAAATGACACCAGTGCTTGCTTGTTTAATTACATCAGTGAAATCCTTATACTGCTAAGAGTGTTTTTATCGGGAAGCAATAACCAAAGACGGGTAGGGAAGATTGGTGGCTTTTCATCGGTTGTAGGCTGTGCTTGTTTGCAGGTTTACGCATAAAACTGAAACAACAGCAGTGTACAGTCTGTAATAACACGAAACAAGAAAACAGCAGATAACATCTTAAAACTTGCTCAATTAATCTATTTGAGATTTCCACCTCCTGCTTTAAGTGATGCCCAGGAGGCAGATTTTTCCTTTTCTCTTTGCTATCATGGTGTTGTTGCCAAAGGAGCAGTTTCACTTAAAGGCATGAAAACTCTCTTGGAGGGCAGCAGACCTTATAGTGGCTTCTGTGCATGCTCAGATAAACACAACACAGTGGTGTGATAATCATCTACTGCTTCTGATTCATCTTGATTTGAAAAAAACCAAAACAAATGAGTTTTCTACTCATTAGTTTATAGCTTTTCTTTCCGTTTCTTACACATGTCTAAAGTACTTAACAAGAACATTATACAGCATGGGGTATGTGGATGGAGAGGCAGAGATATATACAGTTGTACCTCGGGTTACATACGCTCCGGGTTGCGTACTTTTCGGGTTACGAACTCCGCTAACCCGGAAGCGCAACCCGACGTGCGTGCGATTTGCACATGCGCAGACCGTTTTTCGCAGTTTTTTCAGGGTTTGGGGGTTTTTTCGGTCTGCGCATGTGCAGAACGAATTGTTCAGGTTACATCCTTTTTGGGTTACATACTGTAACCCGAAACGGATTAAGTACGTAAACCAGGGTACCACTGTAAATGCCATATCTTCCAAGATATCAGAGTGGGCTAGATCCTCAGCCCATATCACAGGTCTTCATGCATCAGCTTTGTGAAACGAATTTTAGGTCTGGTTAGTGCATGGCTGGGAGGCTGGAGACAGTATGTGTTCTGCCTTGAGTTCCATGGCAGAAAGGAGGAGTGTAATTGAATTAAAAACCAAACCAACACCAGAAGAGCCTGCTGGATCAGAATAGTGGTGTATGTAGCCCATTACAGTGCCGGATGAGATGTCTGCAGGAAGCCTGCAAGCCGGACGTGAGCGGTGTGAGAAACTCGGATATAAGCTTAAACCTAGGTTATGGTCACCGCAATGGAATGTCTGTTCGCCAGTGGGTTAGACTGGATGATTCTACAACTCTGTGATTTCAACTACATTGTTCGACTGTAGCTTGCTCTTAGCAACCATTTTAATTGTCCCAGTATGCAAGAAGGAGAAACCTACACAGTGGAAACAGAAATGGACTAAGGCAGAGGTTTTAAAACCGTGGTCACCAGCCTGGAGCCCAGAAATTTCCACATGGGTTCCATTGGCTGTGCGCCAGTAGCAAAACGCACCTGGCACCTGGGGAATTTCAAACACTGGATGTGAGTGCAACACCCTTGAGTGCCAGCAACAGCCAGAGGCACAATCGACATAATCCTTGGGAACTCTCTTCCCCCAGCGCCGTTCCGGGATTCTGCGGAACTGGGAATGGTTGCCACATGAAAACAAAAGTCAACTCTGTTTGCTTGCACCCTTCTTTAGACTCTATGGCACAGTGCCCTTTGCGTGCTAACAAAGATGAGGTGAAACCACTTTCTTGGAATATTCTTACTATTTTATTATTTGTTAAACCTAAAAAGGCCTCCAAGCAACACCAGAAATAAACAAGCACTGGAAGGCGTGCTTCTGTGCTCTCTCTATTATGAATTGGTTTCTAAAAGTCTTATTTTTAGCAACATCAGAGAAACCAACCCACCAATGCCGGGTTCTCAGGGGGGAAGAGGACCCATTAGACTATCTGGTGGGTTTTTTAAAGCTTATTTAGTGACGCAGTCACATAGATGACGAACTCCGTCCAAATATGATATCATCTAGTGCTGCTTTTGATTATACAAGTTTTTGACCCATTGTTTATGTCTTATCTTAGAACACTGCAGCATTGCCTCTTTTGTACAAGTTTCTTTCAATATTTTTTATCCCTTTTGTCTCCTCAACTTATACCTGCCCATACTTGATTGTTGGTTTTTTTTTCTTTTTTCCCCCCCTTGAATTGCTGGACTACTCTGTTTGTCCTATTGGTTATACCATTGATATTTTTTTAAAAAAGAAAGAAAGAAAATAAACAAGCACACATCACAAATAGCTTCTGGCCCAGCTACTGCTTCCAACCTTTTAGTGTCTGGGACCACCACATCTTTGAGGCTTCCTCTTCCCATATGGCCCCTCCCCTCAAATCAAGAATGCCCTCAAGTTTTCTGCTTTGTTTGCCATCATTGCGGGAGGTAGAGACAAGCAGCGCAAGAAGCAAGACATTCTCAGTCACTGCCCCAGGGTTGTGGGATAGTCTGCCAGAAGAAGTCTGCCGGAGCATGCACTTGCTAGCCTTCAGGAGGGGCTGCAAAACCCAGCTTTCAAGGAAGGCTTTCAGATGCAGTGGCTGAATAATGTTTCTATTGATGGCTTCTAATCTGCCTGGTGTCTTGCCCTGTTTTGTGGACTTTGTTTATTTGTTGTGAGCAGCTTCGAGCCTAGGTGGGGCTGGGTGGAAAACCCCTAAGTCTGAGTGCACTCACCAACTCCAGGTGGAAGACAAGCCCCTTAATTTCTGTTGCAAAGTGAGTCTGTCTGATTCAGGTGCATACTTGCCTTCCAACAAGCTGGGCTATCTGTGGCACTTAGCATAGGGAAAATATTGCAGTGAGTTTGTGGGTGCCAGACCCCTCTAGTCCCTGGATCAGGCAAGTGTTGGAATTTAATCAAGCCAAGCTATCTTCCCATGGTGAGCCATTAAGGGGGATTAGAATTATATAATTGTAGAGTTGGCAGGGACCTCAAGGGTTCTCTAACCCAACCCCCTGCAATACGGGAATCTCAACACTAAACATATATGTCCATCCAACCTCTGCTTTAAAACCTCTAAGGAAGAAGACTCTACAACAGACTTCCTCAAACTCGGCCCTCCAGATGTTTTTGGCCTACAACTCCCATGATCCCTAGCTAGTAGGACCAGTGGTCAGAGATGATGAGAATTGTAGTCTCAAAACATCTGGAGGGCCAAGTTTGAGGAAGCCTGCTCTACAACCCCCTAAGGGAGACTGTTCCACTGTTGAACAGCTCTTACCGTCAGAAAGTTCTTCCTGATGTTTAGTCAGAATATCTTTCTTGTAACTTGAAGCCAACAAACTGAAACTCAATCTAGATAAGACTGGGGGAGACTTTGCTTTTTGAAAAAACTTATTCCCCCCCCCCCCTATGTCACCAGCTGCCGCCTTCTTTTTTCTTTTCTTTTCTTTTCACCCTGAGCTTGTGCTTCCTCAAAGTCCATGGCACCATTGGTAAAGGCTGTTCTCCAACTGGAGCGCTTGCAGGCCAGTGTTTCCCAGTTACCAGTGCTTATGCTACCTTTTTTAGATTTGCCTTGAGAACATCTTTAAACCTCTTTTGTTGTCCACCAGTATTTTGCTTTCCATTCTTGAGTTCGGAATAGAGTACAGTGGTACCTAGGCTTCATAGCTGTCAACTTTTCCATTTTCTTGCGAGGAATCCTATTTGGAATAAGGGAATTTCCCTTAAAAAGGGGGGAAAGTTGACAGCTATGCTCGGGTTACATACGCCTCAGGTTACATACGCTTCAGGTTACATACTCCGCTAACCCAGAAATAATGCTACATGTTAAGAACTTTGCTTCAGGATAAGAACAGAAATCGTGCTCTGGCAGCACAGCAGCAGCGGGAGGTCCCATTAGCTAAAGTGGTGCTTCAGGTTAAGAACAGTTTCAGGTTAAGAACGGACATCCGGAACGAATTAGATACATAACCAGAGGTACCACTGTAGTTGCTTTGGAAGACAATAATCAGGTATCCGAACAACATGACCAGTCCAACAAAGTTGATGTTGATGAATCAACATCCCCCTATGTAACCGGCCACCACCTGAATGCAAGTACACACTTTCCCAGCTATGGCTGCCTCCACGTTAAGGTGTGGAGCCCCCCCAAAGGGCAGGACCGAGAGATGTCACTCTGGTGCCCCATTGTGTGGGACAACCCTAGATGACTGATTAAACAATCAATGCCTTTTAAACTGGGAGGTGGTGTTCTTCTTCTTGTTGGTTACTTGGTTATGTCGTGCATTTTTGTGTTTTTATATTGTAAGCTGCCCTGTGATCCTCAAATGAAGGGCAGTGTAGAAATGATGATGATGATGATGATGATGATGATGATAGGCTCAGTGCAAGATGGTAAATGGGTGGCGCCCTGTCCCTCAACAGGTAAAGCCAGAGTTTGGAGAAGAGAGTTTTTGGAGCAGTGATGTGACTGAGAAGCACAGCATAAACGAAATCTACATCGGGTGACCAGATTAAGGTTACCATATTTTTTTTCAATGAATCTGGGGACACTTTTCAACTTCAATGGATTTTGTACGGGGACTGATTTGTAAATCCGGGGACTGTCCCCGGGAAACGGGGACGTCTGGTAACCTTAGACCAAATGCATGAGAGAGAGAGAGAGAGCGCGCGCAGGGCTCCTGCATCTTTAATAAAAGTGTAGAAGAGGGAATTTCAGGAGGTGTAGTTTGCAGTGCACCTACTGAAATTCTATCTTCTGCACAACTGTTAAAGGTGCAGGAGCCCTGGCCTGTTGGCTATCTGGTACCCTTAAGCGTACAGGTGACTGGGGAGAAACTTAAACCTCTCATTTAAGCAATGCTGGAAAATGCAAATATCATTACATATGCTTTACCAATGGACTGGCTAGATCTAGCGGTTCTGTTTCTTTTAAGAATTGAAAGTGGAGTTGCCGTCTCAAATGTGGCTTTTTCTTGCATGTCACTGAAGTGATGAGAGGAACCACCAAGGATAGTTCCTCCTTCCCTGTTGCTCTTTGGGGTGGTTCAGACTGGCATGCACACCGCACGGCTCCTCAACAGCTAAATGTAGAGACATCACCTGTTCTCCAAGAATTCTCCAAGATAATAGACAAAGGCTCTGAAATTACATCCGCAAGCTCCTTTGGTACACTTGGATGCAGCTCATCAAGCCCTGGAGATTTGCTGTGCTGGTGTTTTATTGGCAGGGATCTCCTAACACCAGGAAGCATTCAAAACTGTGAGACACATGCAACACTCCTTACATTCTGAAGTGATACAGGTCATTCTACCACCCCAGCACTCTACCACCCCATTCTTCCTCAGGTGTTGAGATCTAGGTCTGAAAAACGGTGGTGTTTGAGACTGTGAACTCACATGGCATTTAATATGTGGTGGAACATTCGTGCTTCTCTGCAAATCACAGATGACAGGTCTTCTTAACAGCTGTTAGCCATGATAAAATTAATCAGAAGAAATATTATCCTTCTAAATACAAGTTGCTGGGGGTAGGGATCATATAATCATAGAACTGCAGAGTTGGAAGGGACCCTGAGGATCATCTAGTCCAACCCCTGCAATGCAGGAATATGCAGCTGTTTTCAGAGCACCTTCGCACTCTGCTTGTGACCTTCTCATATCTCAGGGTTAGGATCTTTTTTGTTTCGGATGTTTATCTCCACCTCACCCGTCAGGCCAGCTTTGACTGGTGGGTGGGGCTATACCCCTGTCAATCACCTGGTGTCAGGCGACTGATAGGTGGGAAATCCTGCCCATCTGTCAAAGTTTATCTGCAGGTTGGGGTCAGCTTCAGCAGTGCGTCCCCTGCGAGCAGCACCCTGGTGAAGCTGCACCCAGCAGGATTCAACTCCACCCATCAGGTGATGTCACCCAGTGATATCAACTGACTGGCAGGGGTGTGTGGCCTGGGGAAATCTGCCATCCCAAATCTAGCCATATCTAGTTAGCTGCTGTGGGAAAACAGGATGCTGCGGGGAAGATGGACTGTTTCAGAGTGATCTAACAGTGCTGCTCTTAAATTCTTACCTGGCCCTTAAGTGATGTGTGTGTGTGAACTGGCCTATGGTGCAGAAGTATTCTTGTCCTTCACCCAGCCACTCTATTTATCATCAATAGGTAATGAAAGTTTACCCATTAACTATTGTTGTCCTCTTTCATAGCATCCTGTCTATTCCAAATTTAACACATGCACATGGAAACACCGAAACTCGCCATCCTTTTAAGCATATGTTTCGCAGGTTCACAATTGGAGAGAGGGAGAGGGCCGCTCGCTATGTTATGTAAGACATAATTTAAAATCTGGAGCTTGGTAGCATCTGTCCATTTTGTATTGATTTTTGCAGGGGACTGGAGGGAGGTGAAAGGTCCTTGTGATTTTTGTAAGAAGGTCCTGTGAGAAAGTTTTCAGGGGAAATCTAAAGATTGTGTCTAAGCCTTGCCTTCCATTAACCCCCCGCTGCTGCTCGTCATCAAGTTATTTTAATGGCTTTCAAAGCAAGTGAGCGGAAAATGGCTTATCTGGAACTTTGAGGAGGCTGAGCTACTAAAACTGTTCTTGCTTTCAAAGTGAAACATACCAATGGGAGGATAGCTTTTTAAAAAGACTTTTGTGAATCTGTTTTAAAATACGGAGATATTTTAAATAAGACATTATAGTTGCAACTCCCACAAAAGTGAAAATCCTCACCTGCTAAATGCTCTATATTAGTGCTTCTCGTTCTGGTGGTTCCTTTTTCTTTTTTTCCTCTTTTAAAAAAGCAAGAAGGCTTTTGAGGTTGCTACAGAGGAATAATGATCTGACCTTGGCAGTTTCTGTCTTCAGGTTTCAGTGGAGAGGTTGGTTGCATATTCTTCAATTCCCCCAGGTTCCACTTTAATTCTACACTTGGGGGAAGCTCATAATGCTATGTCGTTCTTCCCTCACCAGGCTAGGGGTGCAAGAAGGCATCTCTTTCCATTTCACCCTCTATTCGTTGCACGTTTCCATTCTGCTGCAGTTCATCTTCCACCAAAAACTACATTGTTCTCCTTGCTGTCTACTGTGGCAAAATTAGGTAACTTGGTTACGTTGTCATTACTGTATTCCACCTCATTCGTTTCAGTGCAGAGGAAATGCAATGCGAACGAGGTGGGGGGGGGGCGGACATAATTACACATCATTTGCAGACTGAAATCAGCAATAGTGAATACCAACTATACGTACTAGACTGATTTCCAAATACTGTAAATAAATATCTACAATTTCTATTTCCCTCACTGTTTTTGTATGCATGCATTCTCCAACTTCCCTAACACAGGGGGTCCGGGGCAGATGTAGGGCAATGCGAGCAGTGTGGTTGCACTAGGTGCACAGCCAAGAAAGGCGCCTCCCACGGCTTTGGGAAGGAGGCGTGAGGCTCTGACAGGGTCCTAGAGTCCTCCTTCCCAAAGCTAGGCAAGCACTTACCAGGCTTTGGGAAGAAGGTAGGATGGCTCTAGGACCCTGCCAGAGCCTTGTACCTCCTTCCCCAAATCTGCCTTAAGCCAGCACTGCAAGGGCTGGTGGGAGGGCATCAAAGGGCTTTGCACAGAGCAGCATATAACCAAGGTTTGCCCTGGGGGTCTATTGAGAATGGTTCTCAGTGCTAAAGAAAATGTAAAAATCCATTGCATTTCTATTCTTCCCTTCCTCTCAGAATCTCAGTATGCCTGCTAGTGCTTCCCACGTATTTTATCCTCAAAGCAATCAGGTGCATTTGGTTAAACGAGGGGTCAGCAAACTTCTTCAGCAGGGGACCAGTCCACTGTCCCTCAGACCTTGTGGGGGGCCAGACTATATTTTGGAAAAAAATATGAATGAATTCCTATGCCCCACAAATAACCCAGAGATGCATTTTAAATAAAAGGATACATTCTACTAATGTAAAAACACGTTGATTCCTGGACCATCCGTGGGCCGCATTTAGAAGGCAATTGGGCCGCATCCGGCACCCGGGCCTTAGTTTGGGGACCCCTGGGTTAAACTGAGAGAGAGTGACTGAGAGACTAAGCTTCATAGATGGCTGGGGACTTGAACCCTAATCTTTTGGGGGCATTTTCTGACATGCTAATTCAGGGGTAGCCAAAATGATGTCCTCTGGATGTTGCCAGACTACAACTCCCATCATCCTTGACCACCAGCCATGGTGCCTGGGGTAGATGAGAGCTGTACTTGTACTACATCTAGGGGGCACATACCTAACCCCTCTCAGAGGCAGATTTTGGCAATCTTTCATAATATGGTGGTGCCCTGAGCGAGGTCAACATTCAGTGCCACCAAATGGATCTTCTCAATTTGGGATCATCTCAATTTTGCACCCCCTCAGCTCTGCACCCTGTGCAGGGGAACTTCCTGCAGCACTACTCAAAATCCCAGTGCTGCCCCCCCCCCCCAAATAGGGATTAGGCTGCAGATACAGGCCTAATGAGACCAGTACAACAAAGTCATTCTGCTGGGGTCTCTGAAAACACTGGTGTCTATCTTTTCACTGACTACTGTGGAAACGTGCTTAACAATTCCCTATGTAAAGAAAACATTGCATAATAATCAGCATCTATTCCACCCAGTGTTCGAAACACCCATTGTTCTACGCACATTTTGCAACAGAGAATTTCATTAGCGTGAGCAGTTTCTGAGCTCTGGGCGCAGTACTGCACCTAAGATTTCAAATTAAAACTGCAGAGCAAAAGGAAAGGAGGACCTTTTCCTGCCTCCCCACTTCCAGCTACTCTCTGAAGACTGGAGAAAAGACCCTCTTAAGAATATTAGGGGGGTGGGCAGGGGAAGGACTAGACCATGTGAAAAACGAACATAATATCTTAGCTGCAGTCCTTTAATTTTAGCTTGTATACTTGTCATAAAAATGTGCGTCTAGACATTCCATTATTGTGCCCATAACCTCGGTTTAAGGTGCCGTTTAGCTCCTAGCTTTCATATCTCAGTTTCTAACACTGATTCCACCTGATTGTTTCTGAGAGAGAGGCAAAAAGGTGAGGACCCCTTCCTCCGCCAACTTAACCAGGACCCACTGCAATTGGCTCCTTCTCATAACCATCACCTGCCATTCTTTATGTACCACCATTGCCTAAGAGTATAGACTCTACTTTCTCATTTTCCTCTGCCTTCCCTATAAAATATCCTCTCTCTTAGCCATTATTTTGAGTTGTGAATTGCACAGAGTGCTTTGGCGCACCACTGTAGAAAACATGGCTAAATGGTGTTTATTTTAAGGTCTCTTTCTCCGCACTACAGTCACATCGCTGCTTGCTTTCCCCTTTTCATAGAGGGAAGGGTTGGGCCACGATTGACTGTGGATGTTTTGGAAGAAAGCTGGCTCTAGCTGGAAGATTTTCCCCTTGGGAAATAGAAGTGGGGGACCCAACTCAGTGCACCCCAGTTTACCTGCAACCTCACACAATTATTTTATGGGCACCATTCAGTCTTCGTTTTGCGGCATGTACCGGTATGAAGTGTTGGACTGTTCCCAGAATGTATAGCTGGGAGCTGTCATTTTTTTATTTAAAAAATCAAATTCATTATTGAGGGAAAGGGGCCGTACCTCAGTGGTAGAGCATCCATGGTTGAATTCCTCTTCAGAAACCTTGGACAGCCACTACCAGCCAGTGTAGATGGTACTCACCTGGGTGGACCACTCTGTGTAAAGGCAGCTCCTATCTGCAATGCACTCTATGTGGGGCTGCCTTTGAAGGTGACCCGGAAACTACAATTAATCCAGAATGCGGCAGTGAGACTGGTGGCTGGGAGTGGCCGCTGAGACCACATAACACTGGTCCCGAAAGACCTACATTGGCTCCCAGTGCGTTTCCGAGCACAATTCACAGTGTTGGTGCTGACCTTTAAAGCCCTAAACGGCCTCGGCCCAGTAGACCTGAAGGAGCGTCTCCACCCCCATCATTCAGCCCAGACACTGAGATCCAGCACCAAGGGTCTTCTGGCAGTTCCCTCACTACGAGAAGCAAAGCTACAGGGAACCAGGCAGAGGGCCTTCTCGGTAGTGGCACCCGCCCTTCAGATGTCAAGGAAATAAACAAATATCTGACTTTTAAAAGAATCTGAAGGCAGCCCTGTTTAGGGAAGTTTTTAATATTTGATGGTTTTTTATTAGTATTTATTTATTTATTTATTTATTTATACCCCACCCAGCCAGATGCGTGGGGTATAAATAATAATAATAATTATTATTATTATTATTATTATTATTATTATTATTATTATTGGTGGCCACATTCCCTCAGGTGCAGCCTGTTAGGGGTTTACTTATCGAAATTGGCATTGGGATCAGAAGCTGTGGTGAATGGCAGAGGGGCCTTCTTGCTAGTGGCTCCCTCCCTGTGGAACGCCCTCCCATCAGATGTCAAGGAAATAAACAACTCTCTGACATCTGAAGGCAGCCCTGTTTAGGGAAGTTTCTAATGTTTGATGTTTTATCATTTTTTTTAAATATTCTGTTGGGAGCCACCCAGATGGGGGGTATAAATATTACAGTATTATTATTATTATTACTACTACTACTACTTATTTAAAAATGGGCCATATGACACTACTGTAAGTGGTATAATGTGCACCTTTTGGCTCTTTCTTTTACTAAAGCACCAAGTTGCTCCCCCCCCCTCGGGAATCAATTTGTGCCGGTGCCAGTTGCCTCACATCTGCATCCCAGGTTATAACCTTAAATGCAGTTGCTGACCTAGCAGTAAACTGAAGGTAGCAGGAAAAGCCGTAGCTTTGACCCGTGAACCTATCAGGTTTCCTAGTGCCGGCGACATATCCTCCCCCCTTTCAGGTATCAAGTTCAGCATACTACTGTCTGCTTGCTTGAGGGGAAAAAAATGGGCTTTATAGGCAGAATGCGATTGCAGAATGCGATGACAAAGCAATACCTACATAGAGGCATTCTGTGCCTTCCTTCTAAGGAGCTTAAGATGCCATACTTGGTTTCCTTTCTGTTTTATCCTCGCAGCAATCCCGTAAGGAAGGTGTTAAACTGAGAGATAGCGACTGGCCCAGCTTTGTGGCTGGGTGGGGGATTTGAACCCAGGTCTCCCTGGCCCAAGCCTGACGCTTTCTCTCCACTTCCACATGCTGGCAGAAATAACTCACCTATTTAAAATATGGCGGCATTGGTTGCCTCATCACAAGGTAAATCAAGGATTTATAAATCCCAAGAGTAAAAGCTGTGTCTGTTTGTGTCTACAAATCCACCTCATGATGCTGTCTTAACAATAAAGGGAAACTTTGCAGATTTTTAGCTTACCTGTCCTCGGAGCTGATGGGTTTGAAATAAACATAGTGGCCTGGCCCCCTGTATCACATGAACAGCTGGAGAAGTGAATGCACGTCTCAGATGTTTGTTTTCCCTCCTAATGGGTAAAAAACGACACCTTTTGAACAGTAAAACTATACTGCCTTCACCATCTGGATGCAGTTTCATTACAGTCTCCTGCCAAAATATAACCCTCGCTTTGAAGACTAAAATGGATACGGTTTGTAAAAATTACAGTGCGGCTTTTGGGTTGTGTACCATTCATGGGAGGGGGGGAGGAGATAGTTTCTACTCGTCCCCTGATGGGTTGGTTCAAATGTCTTTTTAGTTCAAGATAGCCAACTTACAGCTGAGATACCAACAGGATTCATTCTTGGTGCCTGAAGCAGAAAATACCAATTAAACCCTCTGTGGTAGTATAACATAAATACAATAGCAAATGAAAATAATAGTGACACAGCCTTAAATCTGTTTACCGAGGCTGGCCGCCTCACCTTGCCCAATGGTAGAGCCGGCCATGATGCTTGCCAACTCAGTGGAGGAGAGAGCTAGATACAGAGGTGGGTGGGGGTATTCTTATAGCAGCCTGATTTCATCCATTCCCCCCTGAAGTTTGGGGTTGTCCTCAAACACCTCAGAGCTCCCAATGGACACTGGGAAGCGCAGTATCACAGCTGAAGATAACAATCTCATCCAATTATTCAGTACCAACAGTCATCTGTTTACTGATCACATTTGCATCCCACTCTTCCTCCAAGGAGCTCAGGGTGGTATTTATGGGGATTATCCCATATTGCCCTCATGAAAACCCCGTGAAGTTTAGATTAGGTTGACAGGCAAGGTTGTCAAGAGAGGTAGGCAGATGTTTGAACTCGGGGCCAAGTCCAGTGCTGTATCTGCTACACCAGACTTTTCGCCCACTTCAGGGGGTGTTGGCATGCCATGCTTCTTGCAACGGGGCATAGAAAGGAGCTCAGTTCAGTTTGTTCCGTAGAAATCTGTGCAAGCCCAAACGTGCTGCCTCTGTCTTGCGATGTACAATTTATGTTGATAATTCCGATTTCACAATATCGCACGGAGAATAGACTTGTGTGTTTCCTTTCAAAATCCCCTCCTGGTTTTAAGCGGCAATTGGCACGGAAGGCGAAGCCTTGTTTTCTCTTCCTCGTTAATTCTGTTTACACGAAGGCCGTGCTCAAAGTGATGCCCTAAAACAGGGCTAATTGAAACAATGTAGGGGTGGAGGCATGCAAATGGAAATGCACACTAACGAATCGCGCCAAGTTCAGATTGACCTAGAGGTACAGAGCGTGCCAGGGCATTGCCATAGTCACTGGAGATGTTAGCTATTGGCTTGACATGACAGTAGCTGGCATTAATAATGCAGCTGGCGCAAAAAAAACCAAAAAAAAAAAAAAAACCACCAATCCAACAACCCCAAATTATGAAATCTCCCGTCATCTTTTCTTGCAGACCACATGGATGTGAAATCAATTTCCATTAAGCTAAAATGGAAAATGGATAAACAAAGTGGGAGCGAAAAGTGCAGCAGACAAGGAGATGGTTCATGTCGGTTAAGCATCTTCCTCTTGTTTTTGTGTAGCTAGCACAGCTTGGCTTAGGGAGAAAGGATGTCTGCCTTATATTGAGTCAGACCCATTGGTCCATCCAGTCCAGAATGGGGAACCTGTTGGCACTGACAGTAGTCAAAGCTTTCCCAGCCTCCCTACCCCAGAGGTTTTTAACTGGAAATGCCAGGGGTTGAATCTGGGCCCACCTGAATGAAAAGCAAGTGTTTTGCTACTGAGCTTGGAGACGGTACATGTCGCAGATCATTTTCAAATGTAGATAGCTCAGTTTGTTAGAGCCTGGTGCTGATAACACCAAGGTTGCAGGTTCAATCCCCATATGGGACAGTTCCATATTGCTGCATTGCAAAGGCTTAGGCTAGATGATCCTCAGGGTCCCTTCCAACTCTGATTCCTTTAACTAAAAACCTGAGTGCCTAGAGGGAGCACCTTCATACCTTACCTTTAAAATGACAAGATCTTTTTTCTGAGTTTATACCGGGTGGTGGTGGTGGGGAGTAGTATTTTGCAGTCTTTTCGAGTAGGATCTTCTCAGTTGTGGCATCCATGTTATGGCACACTCTCCCTAAGTAGATGCTGCTGGAGGCTACCGTCGTCTTAGCTATTTGCAGGGGGCAGGGGTTGCATGCAAAACATTGATCCACTTGATTACATCACATTTAAATGTTCAAATGCACAAACTGGTTGCAGGAAGAGAAATAAACAAGCCTGTTGTTTACTTTGCCAACCCTGAAAAGTCGAGCAGTTTCTAATGTGAGGCTACATTTTGCATCAGTGGAGGCTACTGTCACAGAGCAAGCCAGCAGTAAATCACACACTGCTCAAAGTTGGCGTTAACTCTTCATTAGCAAAAGCATGATCTTCCCAGACTCGGCTGAGTGTCAGGCCTAATGAGCACAGCTGCCCATCCCCAGTAGGTCTTCTTGCTCCATGAATCAGTTGCCGAGACTCCCCAGAACCCTTCCTCTCCAGGGCTTTTTTTCAAGCAATCAGAGACTGCACCTGCGTGCAGCCTGCCATTGCTACGCCCATTTCAGCCCTCATGATTCTGGGAGAGGGGAGCTTGTCTCAGCAGGAAGGGGAGGCCCCTGTGACTCTTACCCAGCCTGACTCATCTCTGCCTCTTGACCTCCCTCCCACTTGCCTGCTTCAGATTCTGATTCTGATTCTGGACTTCTCTCTGCCACAGACTCTCCTAGCTCACTAAACCCTGTTACCTTTTCAGCTTCCGACATTTCCTCCTCCCAGTCTGCTCCCTCTTCTCCCTCTGACCACTCGTCGTCGTCCCACCACCACTCCCCGGCCTCTGAGCCTTCATCCCTTGATGGTTCCCCAGCTGGTGCCTCCCACCGTTCCTCTGTGTCCAGCCAGTCCATAACAGCTACTGACTTGCTCCCCCATAAGTTGAGACACAAGCAAAGGGATCTTAACACTCTCGCTACCATTACTCAGTTGTGTCTCCCAAGTAGCAGGCAGAGGTTGGGATGCATAATAATGGCTGCAGTAGTTGCAGTTGTGGGGCTATGTTAGGGGCCCTACAAAACGCCCCCCCACACACACACACCAGTGATTCCCATTTGCCCATCTCTTCATCATACTATGAATATGCAGGTTTGTTGAACAGGAGAAAGATAAATCAGTGCCACAAACTTGCCCATTTCTTGATAAAAATCACCATAAGCACAGTTGGATTTATTGTTCTGCAAAGTACACAGAGTCATATAACCATTGGCAACTGTTTACCTGGAATTAATAATTAGCAGCCTTCATAGCGGACTCTTAGCAAAGAGCCAGGCATTTGGCACAATAGAAACTCGGCTGCATAGAGCCGAGTTCAAATTGCATTACACAAGGACAATGGCAGCAAATGGCAGTCATTTGAGTTTCTGCCACAGCAAACAATGGGATGCTGGACACTTTCATTTGTTTATTGCATTATTTATTTGGACAGGTGCAAGCTGGCTATGCAAAATTGAATCTTGCTCCTAGATATTCCTTTGCAAAGCTTTGTTGGACCAGTGCATAAGCGAAAACATGCATATCCTAGCAGACTCTAAATCTTTTTATGTCTTCATTACTGTAGATTAAACAGTCCACAAAAGTGGGAAGCTCTGTCACTGTAGTGTGCTACTAAATTAAACTGTTTGAGTTTTCTGGAAAACTTTCGAATTGGGAAATTTTCTGCAAATTTTTACATTACCTTATGCAAATTTGAATAGGATAATTTACATTGGAAAGCTTCCAGCTTTCTTTGGGAAATCTTCTGAAGGCCTAGCTTAGTGATCTAATCTAGCATGTATATTTTTATTGTATTTGGTAAAGAAAGATAAGAATTTGAAATTGTGCAAGGCATAAGTAACACAGCAAGCCTGCAACTTACACAGGGATTATGTTCCAGGGATCGCACCTAAGGCCAGAATCGCATATAGTGAAAACACATTGGGTTCAATGGCAGGTGGGATTGCCAGAGTCTGTATTTGCACCCAAAAGTAATCTACTTGTGTTCTCTTTGTTGCTGCATCATGGAATAATGCATGAACCAGACCTTTGGGTTTAGTAAGTAAAGCGTTTTAAACTTACTTAAGAGTGTGTTGTCTGTTCATTGGCAGAGGGATAGAGAGAGGTGGGGGCAAGAGCTTTAAAGCAGGCTAAACGGGATTTGCAAAAGAGTTTAACAACTTTTATTCCATGCTATACTGCTGCTTAATACTGAGAGTGTTTTTAACCCTGCTGGGTGCTCTCTCCCACTGGAGAGTGCAAATCCCCACATTTTGAAAGAAAAGGCACCCCCCTTACAATCACCTGAAGCCCATTTGGAAGGTTGTGGGGCTTTTGTGAACTACGTGGGATGGGGTGAATCTCTGCAGGGAGTGATCAGGCCTGAACCCCATGTTGTTTGGGAGGGACCCCCTGTCTGCCTGAGAGGGTTTTCAGGGCAGGTGGGTAGCCGTGTTGGTCTGCCATAGTCGAAACAAAATAGGAAACAAAATAGGAAATTCTTTCCAGTAGCACCTTAGAGACCAACTGAGTTTGTTCTTGGTATGAGCTTTCGTGTGCATGCACACTTCTTCAGATACACTGAAACAGAAGTCACCAGATCCTTAAATATAGTGAGGGAGTGGGGAGGGGTATTACTCAGAAGGGTGGTGGGAATGGGTGATCAGCTGATAGGTGTGGAAAACCTGTTGACGACTCTAAACGGCTGCAATTAGTCTTGCAGGGAAAGGCAAGGGGTGAGATGGCTAAAGGGTTTTCAGGGGTCACAAGTGATATCTGGGTGAAGGGGGGTGGGTGGGAAACTTTCCCTCTGAACACCCTTAACTTATCTTAGGATCCAAGCCTGCATATTTAACTAAATGCACACACGCACACACACACCATGACATCTCCTTATAGATTTGGTCAGTTTTAACTGCTTTTAGAGCTGCTTACGTTTTAGGAGAATTTCTCCTACGATGAGCAACCACTTTGTAATTGTTGTTGTTGTTCAGTCGTTCAGTCGTGTCCGACTCTTCGTGACCCCATGGACCAGAGTACGCCAGGCACGCCTATCCTTCACTGCCTCTCGCAGTTTGGCCAAACTCATGTTAGTAGCTTCAAGAACACTGTCCAACCATCTCATCCTCTGTCGTCCCCTTCTCCTTGTGCCCTCCATCTTTCCCAACATCAGGGTCTTTTCTAGGGATTCTTCTCTTCTCATGAGGTGGCCAAAGTACTGGAGCCTCAACTTCAGGATCTGTCCTTCTAGTGAGTACTCAGGGCTGATTTCTTTGAGAATGGATAGGTTTGATCTTCTTGCAGTCCACGGGACTCTCAAGAGTCTCCTCCAGCACCATAATTCAAAAGCATCAATTCTACGGCGATCAGCCTTCTTTATGGTCCAGCTCTCACTTCCATACTTTGTAATTAGCCTTGTGGAAATGTCTTATAAACCAGCCATTGGATAAACAGTCAGTGTCAACAAAAGCAAAAAGCCTAGTTAAACTTCTAGAAGTTCAGAAGCTTATTATCCAAGGCAATGTGGTAGTCGCCTAATCCCCACCAACTGTTCTGTGTTCAGTTGCCCTGACAAATTCCGTATATAAGCCTTCAGGCCTGCCTTTGTTGCGCTGCATCTTCACCCACCCAGCGACTCAGTTTCATCCTTTTTCTTTTCCCCCCCACCTGGCTTAAGGTTTTCAACATGCTGCCAAATGAGCCTTGTTCACACATTGCAACAATTCATTTATGTAAAGTATTTCTTAGCTGCTGTTCATCAAAAGATGAACCAGGGCGTTGTGCAAAAGTGTGAATGAAATTCTGCCTATGTGCAGATATGATTTTAAACCAACAAATAAACACAGCACAATGAAACAAGGAGCCTTTTGCCACCCGAGGCCCTTCTCCCCGTGCTTCCTCTGAGGGAGTTGAGCATGGTGGCAATGCAAGAATGGGCCTTTTTGGTGGTGGCTCCCCACTTGTACAGTGCTCTCTCTGGGAAAGCAAGCCTGGTGCTAAATGCTAAAATATTGCTGTACATTCAGGCCTTTGATCATTAATCTGAAGGGCAGTGAACGAGCAGGTTTCGGCCTGTTTCAGGATTTGCCTTTTTATAATTAATCTTGGATGAGCATGCTTAGCTGTTGTGCTTTATATGGGTTTTTTAAGCTTTATGCTATAAATTGCTTTGGAAAACCCCTTGGTGTGAAATGGCAAATAAATGAATGAAAACTCAAAGGCTGAAAATAGGTTGTAGCGTAATTCCAGAAAATACAGGGGTAACATGTGACATTTCCTTAGTTCTCACAAGGACTAGATGGTGAGAAATGAAGCCTAGAGTAGATGCTCAACCTTGGTGATGAGGTGTGTCTAGTGGAAATCTAGTGTGTGCACTGCCACAGGAGGAACTGCAAAATGATCACTCAGGGCTGTGACTATCTCTTAATAGACTGCAATGTTTGCTATGTGTGGCAGTGATCATGAGTCCCTACTTCTCAATTTGTACTGTATTATTTTATTCACTGTGGCTTGCAGTCTGTTTCATTGATTGTAGTTTAGAAATAATTTATTGTAATTGTTAAGAGTGGAATTCTGTTTAATTTTTATATGCTGATATTATTATTCTTTTTTTTTGAAGTATTTTCATTATTATTCTATACTATTCTAATGATTGCTGAACGTTACTTTATTTGATGTAGGTTGTTTGTTTTAAAGCTATGTTTTATTGTCACATTTTTGTGTTGCATTAGATTATTGTAAGGTGTACATTCTTTGTTTCTTCAGCTTGTAAACCGCCTTGAGTATTGTAAGATAGAAAGTCGGTATACAAATTGAAAGTGATGATGATGATGATGATGATGAGCTGTCCCTCTCATATATTCACAAATGAAATGTGCCTTGTTGATGGACATGCAAGTGTTCCCTGCAATAAACTGTGGTTTTTCTACTTCCTCATCTCCAGATAATTGCCCCACGTATGAATGAATCAGACAAGTCATAATAGAGTTGCAGATGCTTGGGTATTTCTTTGTAGTAGGTAACAACTTTCCCTGATTTGAGACCGGACCTGGCTGTGAGGTAACAAGTTTTTATTTAGCAGGAAGATTGTTGGCACCCGTCTGTCTTAAGAGACAAGGGAGCGTGCCTCTGGGCATGAAGTCAAACCGCTGTGTTAGCAGCACCGAAGTGACCTCCCTGGGGTGCAAACCTGGGCAGTGAGTATGGAGGTCCTGGGCTGCCCAGGTGACAAAACTCCTCTCAGCCTGGCTGACATGGTCCAAAGGAAAGCAGAGCAAGATGTTTGGCACTGCAGGAGTTGCCAGAAGGAGGCGTACAGGGTGCCATCCACCTGTCTTTGGGACTCTGCACTGGATTTGCATGGGACTTACTCCTTAGCCCCTTTTTTCTTCTCCCGGAGATATCCTGCAAGGCAGCAGAGGTTTGGGATCAGAGTTTTCCTTCTCCTAGATGGGCTCCCTTCCCAGGTGGATGAGCCCCACCTGCCCCTCACTTCCCTCTACAGCTCGTGCAGAAACCACCTTCTTGACTGCTGGACCCACTATTGGTCTCGCCCACTCAATCTGCCAGGGCCTGTCTTCGCATGTACTTCATGCCCAATCTCATCCCGGGTAGTATTGGAAAAGACTTCAGCCTGAGTCATTGGAGAGCTACCGGCTGCCTTGTCCGGCTAGACAGCATTGGGTCAAATGGACCACTGGTCTGACTCCATAGTTGTCATCTGCACATAAATTGCAGAAGTTTTTATTGATTCAGCCCGCCTTAGAAAACCAGCAGTTTTCTGATGCTTGATCACCATTCTCAGTAGCATCCTTGGCTGGCTTTTTCAAACCACCTTACTTGTGCTGTGTTTGTGCCTAAATATGTGAGCAGTGTGAAGAGAAGGGTTCCAGTATGTTTCACAGCTGAGTGAAAATATTATGTACATGGCGTGTTTTATGTGCAACCATGATAAGGTGCAGGAACCTTGCTCTCTCTTGCTATTGGTCATCCAGTGGGGAATTTTTAAAGGAGACCAAGAAGGTCAACAGAAGCTGGGATGGTGCTGGGATGGTGCTTCTAGACCCCGTGAAGTCCACTATCTCTCTTCCAGTGGCACCAGTCCCCCACCCCCAACATTGATTTCCCTTTACCGCCATAGTTCTTGGCAAGATATTCTAAACTGAGCAAATGTATTTATTGTAACACTATTTCTATGCCACCTCTCTGTCGGATACAAACAGCTTCCAACATAAGCTACAATAGCATTTAAACTGCACACATATATGGAACGATTGATTGATTGATTGATTGATTGATTGATTGATTGATTGTATGGGGATAAAGACTAACATGCTGTACTAATTGTTAGGGGTGGCTTTTTTGTTTTGCAGAATGGCATTTCAAAGAATTGGGATTTCATGAGGACGCATGACAGGTAAATTTTGCAGCATTTTTTTCTTTTACATATTTCTTCAACCAATCAATTTTCTCTCTCACCTTATCTATTTGTCTGTCTGTCTGTCTGTCATCTTAACAGTCATATAGCACTTCTGATTGTTCCCTTTCATCATCCTTCATATACCAAACCCTCTAAGGTGAGCCGGTTGTCCTAGAAGGTCTGGCATTGAAACTAACAGTTAGAGAGAGAGAGAAAGAAAGTATTGCTTAGGGACGTTTGGTGAATTCACAGAAGAGGCAAAATTCAAACCAGATATTTCCTGAATTATAGTTCAGTCTCTTAACCAGTCTTATTTCCTCCATGAAATCCATTTGGTTGTGTACAAACAGCAAATCTCTATGAAAGGCCTGGCACTTAGACCATCCTCTCAAAGGGGAACAGTGCATCAGGAAGGAGGTTTCAGCTTTGGGTCTGGGCTGATATGTTGGTTTTAGCCATACAGGGAAATTCAAAACATGGCTATGCATTCAAGCATACCATCCACCCCCCAATGTTCATTCTGACGCAGTATATTTTATGTATGAACCATTCCTCATTCCCCTCCTAATAATTTGAATTGGCTTTCTGGGCCAAATCAGATGTGATATTAATAGAATAATAGATTGGGGCTGCATCACACGGAGAGGGTAAGTTTAACCCTTCCCAACTACATTCCTATTGAAAACCCCCACGCTGCTGTTAGCCATATACTGTATTGAAAAAAGCTTCCCCCCCTCCCACGCATCTATTTTTAAATTTCAAAAGCCCTGACGTGTTTCCAAGTGATGCGTTTAGTGTCACGTCTAGTTTGACCCTTGGTTTAGACTCTTTGTATGCCCACAGAGGAAGGGAGTTCCAAAGTCAGGGAACACACTTCAAAAACATCACTGTTCGGCTTGGAGAAGAGAGGGCCAGTCTCCAGAGGTTTCCTTTGGGGGATTAGAGAGATCAGTGAATTGCTGGAAATGCAGTACCTCGCTACGCCTTGCTGTTCTCTAACATAATAACTTCATAAATTGTTTCTCCAGCATATAACACTTCATAAGTATTGCTGCTATGATACCTAGCAGCTTTTTAAAGGGGGGGGGGAGGGAAGAGAGAGAGAGAGAGATTACAGAGAAAAGCTCACTAAATATGTTTTCTAGAAGGGCTGGGTGGGGTTTTTTACAATTATAGTTTTTAAAGGACTTTTTCACAGGACGTTTTTAAAATAGCTGCTTGCTGTTTTACATGATTGCATAAGGTGCATGTGTCACACCAGCCATCTCTGGTCACAAAACATTTGTTGCCTTCACATGTGCAGCAGCTGTCATCCTGAAACTTTTTTTGTGACTACAGAGCACAGCATTCAACCGCATCTTGCTCTGCACTGCAGCCTTTCTACCTTCGTAGGAATACAAAGGGCTTCTTCACCCCAGGCCCCTAAGTTTGTCATCCGGAACTGCTAATGCAGAGATCAATTTTATTTTGGGGTAGAACTCTCTGTGAATGCCTCCTGCGTTGCAAGCCTCTTGCGTTCTTTTATTTATTTATTTATTTCGTGGCTCGACCAGTTTCGTAATCTGCCCTTCCTCAAACGTGCAGCACGCATGGGGGGGGGTCACCCGATTTGCTTATCCTTGCAACATACCCGGATCCTTCAACCACTCCTCATAAGACTTGGTTTCCAGACGTTTGATCATCTTGGTTGCCCTCCTCTGCACACCTTCCAACTTGTCAACATTCATCTTAAACTGTGGTGCCCGGAACTGGACGCAGTATTCCTGGTGCAGTCTGACTAAGGCAGAATAGAACTATCACTTCCTTGATCTGGATACTACTGTTGAAGGCAACCTAGAATAGCATTAGTTCCCCCCCCCAGCTGTTGCTGCATCACACTGTTGACTCGTGTTAAGCTTGTAGTCCACCAAGACTCCTAGATCCTTTTCACATGTTGAAAGCAGCCAATTCCAGGCATTGGAGGAAGGATTGTGGGTGACGGGCGAACTGTTCTGGCCTCTAATACAGATGTTCCATGCACTGAACAAGCAACATAATGCCCACATATTAACTTAACTCCCTTGCATTACAAAGCTACTGTATACATGCCACCGGCATTGAAAACTCATATTCATTTCATTGGCACTTACACAAAAGACATTGCTCCTCTCAGTCAAATTGGCTGTGGCTAATGCTGTGGCGTGCCTGGCGTGCTCTGGTCCATGGTGTCACGAAGAGTCGGACACGACTGAACGACTGAACAACAACAACAACAACAACAATGCTGTGGTCTAAACCACTGAGCCTCTTGAGCTTGCCGATCAGAAGGTCAGCGGTTCGAATCCCCGCGACGGGATGAGCTCCCGTTGCTCGGTCCCTATTCCTGCCCACCTAGCAGTTTGAAAGCACGTCAAAGTGCAAGTAGATAAATAGGTACCGCTCCAGCGGGAAGGTAAACAGCATTTTTGTGTTCTGCTCTGGCCACATGACCCAGAAGCTGTCTGCAGACAAACGCCGGCTCCCTTGGCCTATAGAGCGAGATGAGCGCCGCAACCCCAGTCGTCGGCGACTGGACCTTACGGTCGGGGTACCTTTACCTTTAATGATGTTGAGATTTGAATGACTGAAACCATTGTACTACTTTTTTTTAATAGATTCATTCATTAGTCTTTCCACATTGTTTACTCCTCTTTTCCTTCCTTTTTAACATCACAACTGGAGATCAGTCGCCTTTGCGGTCTCAATTGTGACGCAGTGCGTTAAGCTGTGGGACTCTGCTAAAAGAAAGTTTCCTTTTTTAGTAGCGATGCATTAAGATTGCAAAATAAGATATTTCGAATGCGCTCATAATATTCCAAATTTAAGTAACCACTAAAGATAACAAGATTCCAAAACTACTTGGCCTTCAGTCCCAGGTCCATGAATGTTGTAGAAACTACTAAGCATATTTTTTTAAAAAGAACCAAGCTCATTAAATTAGCCAATGTGAGCATATACTAGATCCGTCTTTCCCAAGCTGGTGCCCTACAAATGTTTTGGATGAAAACTGCCATCAGTACCAACCAGCATTGCTGTACATCTTTCAAAGGTAACATTCATAAGGTAGTTTTAAAGCACATGCCCACCTCTGAAGAATTTATATTGTAAATTGCCCCTGATGACACAACCTTGATGGCAGAAAGTGAGGAGGAAATAAAGAACCTTTTAATGAGGGTGAAAGAGGAGAGCGCAAAATATGGTCTGAAACTCAACATCAAAAAAACTAAGATCATGGCCACTGGTCCCATCACCTCCGGGGAAGAAATGGAGGCAGTGAGAGATTTTACTTTCTTGGGTTCCATGGTCACTGTAGATGGTGACAGCAGTCACGAAATTAGAAGATGCCTGCTTCTTGAGAGAAAAGCAATGATAAACGTAGACGGCATCTTAAAAAGCAGAGACATCACCTTGCCGACAAAGGTCCGTATAGTTAAAGCTATGGTTTTCCCAGTAGTGATGTATGGAAGTGAGAGCTGGACCATAAAGAAGGCTGATCGCCGAAGAATTGATGCTTTTGAATTATGGTGCTG
The DNA here is from genome assembly GCF_009819535.1 of Lacerta agilis. NCBI lineage: Eukaryota > Metazoa > Chordata > Lepidosauria > Squamata > Lacertidae > Lacerta > Lacerta agilis. Next base: position 10,944,777 of record NC_046312.1, read on the forward strand.
GAGGAGACTCTTGAGAGTCCCATGGACTGAAAAAAGATCAAACCTATCCATTCTGAAGGAAATCAGCCCTGAGTGCTCACTGGAAGGACAGATCCTGAAGCTGAGGCTCCAATACTTTGGCCACCTCATGAGAAGAGAAGACTCCCTGGAAAAGACCCTGATGTTGGGAAAGATGGAGGGCACAAGGAGAAGGGGACGACAGAGGACGAGATGGTTGGACAGTGTTCTCAAAGCTACTAACATGAGTTTGGCCAAACTGCGGGAGGCAGTGAAAGACAGGAGTGCCTGGCGTGCTCTGGTCCATGGGGTCACGAAGAGTCGGACACGACTAAACAACAACAGTGTTGTTAACTGCAGTGTGTTAAGGGTGCTGGGAGTGGTAGCTCTCTGACAGAGGCTGTGTGTGCACCATAAATTTAAAGCACATGGTTATGCCCAAAGAATCCTGGGAATTGTAGTTTATCCTTTACAGAGCTACTCTTTCCCAGCACTCTTTAAATGTATGCAGATGTGTCTCAAATGCATGTTATATATGCAGCTGAAAAGAAAGAAGTCATAAGATCCTTTTACAGGTTTGGGAGGTCTGAGTCGCACTTTTTTCATGTCAGCCCTCAGGCGTAGCACCCTTAACCTTTGTGGGCTTAATGATGACGTACAGAAGAGTGCCCACAAAAACGAGAGGCAAGCCTCCGACTGAGGCAGAGTCAAAACGAGGAAAAAAACCTGTAACATGTTTCATAAAAACTTCACGCTTTAAAGTATTATTCTAGGAACCTTCCCACACCTTTCAGGAAACCTGTAAACCAGAGCTTCCCAAACTTTTTTCATGTTGGTGACACACTTTCTAGACGAGCAGTTCAGTTTTACTAGCAAACCGGAGGTTAAACTCACCCATTTCCAGCCCCGGGAGGAGCACGAGGAACGTTTGCATGGCATACCTGCACACTGTAGCCGACACACTAACATGTCGCAACACACAGTTTGGAAAGCTCAGCTGCAGACCAACATATTTTATGCATCATGTTTCTTGTTGTTATTGTTGTTTTTAATTGCAGCTTTTTGGAAGCTGCCACAAAATACCCATTTTTAACTTTTCGAGTACTAAATTTAAACAACAGCAGCACACAAAGGAAACCTTTTTTTTCTTTTTTTGTTACTGGCTGTTCTCATAGGTCTCCTGCTGTCCTACTGTAAGGTCGAAAGGTTCTGGGTGGTCTCCAAACCCTACCCAACACTCCCAATATTTGTCGAACTGTGTATTATGCAATTCACACAAGACCCTGCAAAATAGCCAGTGCATGTGATAACCCACCTGGGAACTCAATTCATGTTGAAAGCATTGAATACACTGGGCCTGCAACTTACACTCAGTTTACATATATGTGATCACTACCTTACATGGGTGGAGGAATGAATGAATAATAAAAGGAGAGCAGGGGAAGCCTACCATTCCCCATTCCCCATTGATTTATTCCCCCCCCCCCTGTGCACCCAGCAGGTTTTCCTTGTTTACCAGGCTCTGGGAAGGTAACTGGTAAGCTGCCAGAGCCCTCATGATGCCCTTCCCAGAGCCCTGTAACAACAAACCAGGCTTTTCCATCAAACATAGTGGGAGGTACCAGCCAAAGTACCTCTCCATCATCATGCAATGGGATTTGGCAGCCCGGTAATTACACGAGCCAAAATGATAAAAAGTTCGAGCGGATCTTTGAGTAACGCTAAATATTTCCAACATATTCTGAATTGGCGGGGGGGGGGGGGAGTTCAAAGGAGACCAAGCAAACATGCTGAATGAAAACCAAACAAGGGGAATTGTTACAAGAGGGAGGCTTGTTCATACTTGGGCCTCGAAGGCTTACGGGGAGACAAGAGTGCTCTTTATAAACATGTAAAGAGATCTTTAAAAACAGACAGGTATCAATTATCTTCCTTGGCCACTGAGAACAGAACAAGTAGACATCTGAAGCTGAAGACAGAACATTTCAGGTTAAACATTAAGGGAAAGCTTTTTGAACAAGCTGCGAAGGGATGTTGTGCAATCAACAGGGTTGGAAGCTGATCGAGTCTGGACTTGACACCTCTTTATCGAGGATGATGCTGGGAATAATGAATTTCATCCTGCCTTTGTAGAGAGGAATGAGCCAAAGAACCAAATATCTTTCAACTGAGATAACTATCTGATTTGTTTGTTTCTCGTGTTCATAATTGTTCTTTGGATGGGACCTTAATTGGAACATAGGGAACTGCCTTAAAATGAATCACATGCGGCTCTTGGGTCTTCTCAGCCCTTGGGCTTCCCCCAAGACATGCCTCTCCCCAGGTCACACCCCTTCTCCCTAGGCCATACCCCAGCCCTGCCCCACATGCTTCTCAAGTGTTTTTGTCTGTCTGGAATGTGCCCTTGAAACATGATGGTGCCTCTTGCTTCCCTGGATGAATCAAGGTGTGCATTTATAGAACCATCTGCTTTTTGTGTGTGGTTGAGACAATGCCTCTCGGACAATGGTAAGATTCTCATCCATTGCACCACAGGTTGGATGGAGGCTAGCAAGTAACACAGCCTGCTGAGTTGGCCCTCCTATAGTGTATAAATTTATTTTCAATTAGAGTCCAGTCCTAAAGGCCAGGTCCATTGGATTATTACACTACTAACAAATTCAGGGGGGATGGACTTTAAAGGCCAACCACTGCCAGCATGGCAAGAAAATCTGCAGAGCCATGCTGTTGTCATAGATTTGGTTGGCATCAAAGCACTCTTGGCAGATGTGGATGTGCAAAATCGTATCGTGGCACAAAAATATAGATGGACTGAAAGATAGGGCAGTGCTTCCAAATTTCCGAAAGCCGAGAAATACTCTTTTTTTCTGAATTAAAATGGGAAGCTCACTTCCCCTTACTCAAAATTCAAGTAGATGGATCAGGTAGCAGGTGATGTTAAGAGCCACTTCCAGCCAGAGTAGACAACAGAATAGACAAATGAACAAATAAGACAACTACCATGTTCCTACTTTTTCATGGCACACTAGCGTGCCTCAGTGCACAGCTTAGGAATTACTCTTAGAGAGTGTTTAGGGTGTTTCGTCAACAGACCACATGAAAATCATTTCTGCTGAGGGTGTGCAGTGGTTCTTTGTTAGCCTGCATAAGGAGGCAAACCAGGGTGAATTGAGTAATGATATCATGTTCCTTGGATTGCACCATTAACAAGATGCTGTGAGTGGGATCAGGGACCCTCTAAACTTCCAAGTCACTTCGTGGCCTTGGTTTGTCCAGAAAGTTAGCTGCACAAACTTTTCTTCCATCCCTTTTCTGAGAAATTACACCAGACTCATTGGGGGAACACTAGCGTTCAAAAGGGGAAGGAGTAAAGAGGAAAAGAATGGATCTTTTGCTTTGATGGACAGGTCTAGTTTTTATCCCCAGTGAATTATTTTCACCCAAATAACAAATCTAATTGGAACACCACAGAGCAGATCTGGAACAGACACAAGGTGAATCTTGTGTTCGCGGCACACCCTTAGTTTCTAAAAAGCTGCTTCCACATGCACTGCACAGATTGCAACCAGCAGGCAGGAGACCGGATCTTGCCATCGTGGCAACCAGTGCAAGTCATTCTGTGTGCCATCGCAGTTTTGGATTCCTTCAGGGTTAGGGTGTTAACGTAATTTATTTGGGGGGTGGGGGTGGCAAGACAGTTTTTACAAATAATCAAAGGTCATTGCAACACATGTCACAAGCAACATTCCCCAAAAAAGCTGAGTGAAGGTGTAAGCACAATAGATTTCAAATTTTATTTAAATATTCCTTGCGCCTCCGCCTTAAAATGATTTGGAACAGTGAGGTCTCCTTGTCTTGTGGATCCTGGGATGTGGGCCAAAGTATCTCACACAGAGAGACAGTATATTGTACTTTAAAATGCTGTGACTGATGCGGTGTATTGTATACAGAATGTTGGCCCGACAGCCCACTTCCCTTTTTTGTTGTTGCTTAATTTCTTACACTCTATATTTTATCCATTATTACACATGAACCCGTGTTGCTGAGCGTCTGTTTGTTTTAAAAATTTCCTTCGGCACCTCATTCTTTTATACGCTGATTAAATAAAGCGCCATAGGCAGCTCAAGCCAATGTAATAATCTGTAGCTGTGGTTTATGTTTCAAAGATAGATGCTTCTGGGATTGTTAATACACCTTAAAAATTATTGTTACTCCTCGATTCTCTTGCAAGGCTGATTGTCAAAGGAGCAGGGCTTGTTGCTTGAGGCATCACAAGGAATATCTTGCTAAAGTAACTCCCCGCCCCCCTCCAATTCGCGCTGTTGTTGTTTTAACCCTCCTATGCACAAATGACCCTGTAGGTGCATAAATACATATATATCTAAACATTTCCTTTTGTTCTTGTTAGTTCATATTTCATGCATGTTTTCTACAGTAAAGGGGTTCTGTGGTGTTTCAACACAGATACATGGACACAGACACAATGTGAATGTTTAACTAGAAGAGTTTTGGAATCATTTAGGCTTCAGTTAACGTTAATGAGGGGCAGGAAACCACTGTAATTAAAACAAAATAGGAAATTCTTTCCAGTAGCACCTTACAGACCAACTGAGTTTGTTCTTGGTATGAGCTTTCGTGTGCATGCACACTTCTTCAGATACACTGTAATTAAGTTATTGCAGGGGTTGCATTAAAAATTTGATTTGTTTTTGGCATCCGTCTGTCTCAGGAAACAATGGAAGAGTGTGCCTTCAGGGGTGAAGTCAAACAATTGGAGAGTTAAGAGTGCCTGCTTTGGGAGGAGAGACATGCTTTATTGTAGGTTATATTATAATTTTGGTTATAACGTTGCTATTCCTACTTTTATGTTGGTGCAGAATTTCAGATAAGGGGGTGTTAACGCTTCAGTATTTTTTATTCATGTGTCCAGAAGGTATTTGGTGAAATGGAAAACTGCAGGAGGAAGGTATCAGGAGTGCATGGCCCAGTCTTAAAGTGAAATGCAAACTATGCCCCCCCTTCTTTGGTGGATACAGTGATTTGATGTACAGGTATTGGTTTCTTGAGTAACTATGTTGTGCATAAACCATAGTTTCCTTTATTCAGATTAAAAAACAGGAAACCGTAGTTTGTTCTCTACAATCTGAATGGTTTAAACCAGAGTTTTCCAAACTGTGTGTCGTGACACGTTAGTGTGTCGGCTGTAGTGTGTAGGTGTGTTTCACGAACACTCCCTGCGCTTCTCCTGGGGCTGGAAAGGGGGTAGTTTAACTTCCAGTTTGTTAGTAAAACTGAATTACTGTGTCATGAAATGATGCATGTCTAAAAAGTGCGTCACCAACATGAAAAGTTTGGAAAGCTCTGGTTTAAACTTTCTCCCTTCAAGTGTGGAGAAAGAGGGCGCTTTGTTGTTCTGCTTGAATTAGGCCTCTAGTACCCCATGCGGGTGGCACTGTGGTCTAAACTACAGAGGTAGGGTTTGCCGATCAGAAGGTCGGTGGTTCGTGAAGGGGTGAGCGCCTGCTGCTTGGTCCCAGCTCTTGCCCACCTAGCAGTTCGAAAGCACGTCAAAGTGCAAGTAGATAAATAGGTACCACTCCGGTGGGAAGGTAAACAGTGTTTCTGTGCACTGCTCTGGTTCGCCAGAAGTGGCTTTGTCATGCTGGCCACATGACCTGGAATCTGTACACTGGCTCCCTCAGCCAGTAAAGTGAGATGAGCGCCACAACTCCAGAGTCGTCCGCGACTGGACCTAACAGTCAGGGGTCCCTTTACCTTACCCCATATAAATTAAGATTGAGGTCCTTAACACCCCAAATACCATCACTGTTATAAATTTACTCCTGCACAATAAGCTATAAACCTCAATATAATATAGCACTTGTGTCAAACAGGAGTCATTGCCAAATATATCTGATACTGGATGAGCCCTTTGACCACAACGTCAGGTTAGTAGTGTTTTGCATCACCGCAGAAAAGTTAAAATGTACTTGCCAAATCTACGATTGTAATGCATTTTTTAAAAAATGGACATTGCATGTTAATTTTCTTTTTGTGTGTGGGGGGGGGGTGAGCGGAGTTGCAAAAACCATTTCTTTAGGGATAGCCCTTTAGACCTAATTATCTTTCTTTTTGAGGGGGAGAGAGTCTACTTGGCTATTAGTATGAAAGGCTGAGTGTTTTTTGTCAAGAGCTTATGGCTTTGCGTCTCTGAGGGGCTGCATCTTAAGTAGCCATTTGGAATGGTATTGGCCTTTGGTGGGGGGAGCAAGATGCAGCATGATTTGAAGGAGCTCTCAGTGAGCCAACGAAAGATTGTGCAGGCGTGTCCACATTTAATCCAGGGCCTGCCTGCATTAATGGTTAAAGCTCTGGGAAAGGAAAGGGGTTGCACCAGAAAATAATCGAAAGGTGGTAGCTTTAGAAGACTGATCGCTGAAGAATTGATGCTTTTGAATTATGGTGCTGGAGGAGACTCTTGAGAGTCCCATGGACTGCAAGAAGATCAAACCTATCCATTCTGAAGGAAATCAGCCCTGAGGGCTCACTGGAAGGGCAGATCCTGAAGTTGAGGCTCCAGTACTTTGGCCACCTCATGAGAAGAGAAGACTCCCTGGAAAAGACCCTGATGTTGGGGAAGATGGAGGTCACAAGGAGAAGGGGACGACAAAGGATGAGATGGTTGGACAGTGTTCTTGAAGCGACTAGCATGAGTTTGGCCAAACTGCGGGAGGCAGTGGAGGATAGGGGTGCCTGGCGTGCTCTGGTCCATGGGGTCATGAAGAGTCGGACACGACTGAACGATTGAACAACAACAAGCTTTAGTACAACTGCCCTGGAGTTGAGCGGCTGTGTTTTCTCCTGCCTAAGCTGCTTGATCTGCCTGCCTGATTAAAAGAGGCAATGTCACTCCATTTATCACATTGTACGTTGATGGTGTGTTGTTCTTAGTAGCCTTCTTCAAAAACTGTGCATTGCTTGTAGTTGAGAAGTTAGTGAATATCTGTTTTGCTTTTTGCCAGTTCCCTTTCCCCCTGGCTTTTCTCCATTTGAGTCGCCACTCAACCAACTCGGGGTGCTTCTACGATCTCAACACTTGAGAGTTTGCATATAGGACTGTTTTAGCTCTACATCCAGTTTCATCCTAAGTGAGACGAAGGCTGTAGTCCTAACCCCACTAACCTGTGAATAAACACCATTGAATTCAGTAATACTTCTGAGTAGACGTGGTTAGGACTGTGCTGCAACTGTGTCTCCCACCACCACCACCACCAGTAATTCAGTAGCTTATAAAGATACAACTGTCTCATTCAGATTTCTTTTTCTGGAAATGGTTTCTGTTAATGAGATCCTCTGATGTTTGGGTGGAATATTCTCAAGAAGTGGGTAAGAATATGAAAGTCAATGAAGCTGTCATACATTGGGTTGCAGGTAACTCCTGCCCGCTGCGGTTGCCAAGAGCGCTTGCAAAATCAAGATCCAAGTCAAGGGAGGAAGTGGGCAAAGTTTGCAGAGTTCTAAAGTGAGAAGCACTGATTCTTCATCTGTGCTGGAAAAGAATGGAGATTAAGTCTGGGCAGCATCAGGTCAATCACAAAGGCCCATCTGAAACTTGCAGGAAGCAATGTTAAAGACTAGCTGAGGTCACTAGCTAATATGGGGGTGCAGGTGGTGCTATGGTCTAAACCATGAAGCCTCTTGGGCTTGCCAGTTGGAAGGTTGGCGGTTCGAATCCATGCAACTGGGTGAGCTCCCATTGCTCTGTCCCAGCTCCTCCTAGCAGGTCGAAAGCATACCAGTGTGAGTAGATAAATAGGTATCACTGCATCGGGAAGGTAAACAGCGTTTCGTGCGCTCTGGCACTCGTCACAGTGTTTTGTATGCCAGAAGCAGTTTAGTCATGCTGGCCACATGATCCGGAAAAGCTGTCTGCGGACAAACGCCGGCTCCCTTGGCCTGAAGCAAGATGAGCGCCGCACCCCTTAGTTGATTTCGACTGGACTTAAGCATCCAGGGATCCTTTGCCTTTACCATTACTAGCTAAAAAGGAATCTGTCCACTGAGCATCAGTGATAGGATGCAGACACATAGAGCAAGATGAAGGAAGGAGAGCCGCGCTGCGCCTCTCAGCTGATCAACCCCCAAATGTGCCTCCAAGCTGGTCAACCGAATGCGCCTTCCAAAGCTTCCTAGAGCGAGGAACAGAGAGCAGCACTGCGCCCCAAAGCCGACCCATAAACGCACCTTGGAATAGATCGCTGCGCGAGAAACCAGGAGCGTTCACGGAAGCCGGCAGAGAGGCTGTGAACATGGCCCACTGTACCAAGCCCGGAAGGAAAGGCAGCCAACATGGGGAGCGGAAGAGATCCAACAGAGGAGATCCATGAGCAAGGAAAAACTGGAGCTGGTGAGAGCGGAAAGGGGAGATCTCCCAGCTGCGTCCCATTTAAATTGAGCGGGCCACACCTCCAGACCAACCAGGTTGGTCAGCCTGGGAGTGACACAGCCGGAACCTCCCAATCACGGAGGGCTGACCACACCCCTGTGCACGTGAATGAGTCATGAATGCCTGCAACCCCACCTCCTCCTTAAGGCGGAAGTGGCTTTGCTCAGGGTAAAGTACTGCAGGCTACTCCAGAAGTGTTACCCTGCTGGGAACTGCTTGAAGCAATTGGCTGTCTCAGAGGGTGGAGCATTGCAAGGTGACAGTGCCGCCATATCACAAACCCTTGATGAGCAGCGTAGTTTATGGAGCAAAGTTCCCAGACGAGCAGTCAGTCAGGTTCAAATCTGCTGGTTCAAGCTTTGGGATCCCAGACTCAGTGACTCGGGCAATTACAGTGCTCCTCTGAGCTCTCTGGTGAGAGCACTGATCTCCTGAGTATGCAGGATTCATTGCAGGGGGGGGGGAGCTGCCCTGGCCAAAGGGATGAGCTTGGAAATATTCTCTTGACTTGAACGGGCAAGCCTTTGCAAGTGAGGGAGCACTATATGCAGATCAGAGGCACCCTCACTTCCCAAGGAGTTTTCTCTTCCCATCGGCGCTTTCTGTAGTCTCTCAGCATCCCAATGGACCCGAAACAAAGTTTTGTTGACTATATTCTCCAGGGAGGGAGTAAGAACAAAAACAAATTGTATGCATTTCTGGCATGTTTGCACATGAGACCTATTGTTCAGGGCCTTTTGATGTCAATTTCAGATTAAATTCTTGTGTATGCTTCATACATTCCAAGGAGAGTCTACTCTTTTCCTGCCCTTGTGTTCTGCCTAGGCATTCCCATAACACAACACAGTGGCCAGATCTAATCTTTCGTCCATTATGGTGCCAAATATGTTGTCACTACAATACGGGGGGAAATATAAAGTCATTTCAGTTGTTCAAATAAACCTTTTAATAACATTTGTGTGTGCACTTTCCAATAGTGAAAGCCCCCTCCTCATTATCCGAAGAAACCCAGGACAACTGGAATCCACGTAGCACCAAAATGGCTACTGTGTTGTCAAGTAAGGGTTCGACGTCCATTAAAATGCAAACATGCCTCTGCCCCCCCCCAAAACTTAGCTGTACATTATTCCTAATTGGGTGCTGCTCCCTTGGAGCGTCTCCCGCATCAAAATGACATTCACACACACACGCTTTTGCTACCTAGCCCCCCCCATGCTATTCTTCACTATCCACCCCAAGCCTCCCTCATTGGGGAGAGGTCAACAGATGCAGAGGTCTCAGTGCCAAACAAGAGATACAAAATAATAAATTATTATTATTATTATTATTATTATTATTATTATTATTATTAATACCCTACCCATCTGGCTGGGCCTCCCCGGCCACTCAGGGTGGCTCCCAACAGAATATTAAAAACACGATAAAACGTCAAACATTAAAAACTTCCCTAAACAGAGCTGCCTTCAGATGTTTTCTAAATGTCAGAGAGTTGTTTATTTCCTTGACCTCTGATGGGAGGGCATTCCACAGGGCGGGCGCCACTACCAAGAAGGCCCTCTGCCTGGTTCCCTGTAACCTCACTTCTCGCAGGGAGAGAACCACCAGAAGGCCCCCGGAGCTGGATCTGAGTGTCCGGGCTGAACGATGGGGGTTGGGTAATGGATTACACTTATCTGCTTGAACAAACCAGTTTGTATAAACCATGGTTTGAAGTTGGCCTGGAGCCAGTGGCGAAGCTGCATGCTCTGGCACTGGGGGCAGAGAGCAGGCGGGCGCATGTTTGGCGCGCCTCCCGGGGGCGTGGCGTGCGTCCTGGGGGCATGGCATGTGGTGGGGGGCTGTGCAGCGAGTTTGGGGTGCAGCCGTGGTGGTACCCCACTCCCCGATGGTGCCGGGGCGGTACGTTCCCCCCGCCCCCCCGCCCCGTTCCTCCACCAGTGCCTTGGGTTAGTGATAAGAAGCCTAGTTCTCTGAACCGCCTTAAATATCTGACAGTAAACAAACATTTCCAATTTAGAACAAGAAAACCCCTTTCATCAGTGCTCAAGGAAGCTAAACTATTAATTGAACTAACAAGTAATTTGGCTTTTTGCAGATACTTTGTTAAGTTTCACAAATCTTCTGTGTTTCAACGTTCCCTGTTGTCTCAAGATGGCACAGAAAGGAGACAGTTGTAATGAAAACACTATTCCATTGAAGTTTAATTTGATCTTGTTCCTTAACTTTGACAGCTTGGTTCTGATTGTTCCATCTGTTCTGTGTATGTCTTTAAGTGACTGAATCGGGGGGGGGGGGAGATAATAACCCATTCTTCAGTGAGTTGACACATGCTACCTCGTTTTCAAGTCATCATTATTCTCTCTCTCTGTCTCTTTGTTGGAATATAAATTCTAATTTTGTGAGCCTTTTGAAAATTTATTACTAGTGTAGTATCCATTCATTATGGCCGTGATAAAAAGCAGGAACACGTATGAAAACCCTTGAGAGGCACATAACTCCTCTGTGAGATGAGAAATGTAAAATTTCTGAAAACTATACAGCCAATGATGGGGGAGAGTATAGCCCCCCCCCAATCTTTGAGAGAAGTTGAAATCTTGGCAAGACTTCCTTTCTTCTTTTATTACTTTGTTTGCTTCCCATAATCCCAGACTGCACTCCGAGACTTAAAACCTGAGCATCTTCTGCATTCTACAATATTTGGAAATCCCTTTTCCAGCATCGCCTTAAGAGTGTTGTTTGCTTAGCCGTCCAGTCGGAAGCAGCAGCAGCAATGTTGCAAAATTTCATTTTAAAATCCTTCGTTCCTCATTCCGAAAGAGAAAATACTTCATCGGATGATTTTAACCCTCCCCTCAAAATTTCTCATTTTGCCATTTCTGGCTCATCTTAACGTGTGGAAAATATTTTTCCCTAGCTTTTTCTCAGGTTCTGTCATTTGCCTCTCACCGACCATTGGGGGCAAAATGAGACGGGATGTGCTTCTTGCCATGACAATATGCCTGACTTCCTCTCCAAATGTCCTGCATCACTGAGAGATACTACGCAAGGCTACCTGTTGTGTAGGAAAGTGACATGTTCATACGGCAGTCGCCTCTACCCCTGTTTGCAGTCTGCAGAATTCAACTAGAATCGTAAGCAAGCAAATTGTATTGCTTGTGTTGACACCTGCATTCATTCATTCTCCATAGCTTGGGGGACCTTTGGGAGACTAAATGGACTGCAGTTATCAGAGACCCTGATTCATGCATGGTCAGGTCCTTAGGCTATTACTGATTTGGCTCATAGAAAGCAATACCCCATGTCATAGTGGGGGGGGGTTAATAAGGAAAAAAACACTGGGGATTACAAAAAAATAGCCTTTGGGAAACAGATAGAAGTGGCAGAAGGGGGGGAAGCAGGGGAAATAATATCATTTAAGTGCAGTGCTATGGAGGCTGCTTTTTATTTTTATTAGGGGGTGGTTAATAATCTCAAACATAACCACATTTCACATTGTGCAAATCTCGCAGATGAAGAATTAAATCCAAGCTTTTCTCAGCACCATGGCATTGCATAACTCCTCGATAACCACCTCTCCCTTTTATATTCTCCATAACCCTTCAGTCGCCTTGAACAGATTCCTGGGTCTTTGAAACAGGGCAAAGGTATCAGTCAAAATTAATATTCGGTAGTCAACAAGTTATCCTGGGACTCTTAATATATACATCAATTAACAAATAGGCTTGACAGTTAGTTGGCATTAAATCCAGCTAGAAAAACCGGGATAAAATCTCTTCCATATAAAAAGCATGGGGGGGGGAATTTGTAAGAAGCTTTATACCTCCAAATTTCCAAAGGGAAATGAGGAAGAACAGGTTGTGAGGGTGGAATTTCCTCTGCCCTTCATTTTGTCCCATCTGTGCTTTGGGAGGAAAGTCGCTCTGGGCTCAGTGGATCTTATTTTTATGTAGAGCTTTATGACAGGGCTGGGTTTTGCATAGATCATGTCACCCTCGGATACACAATTATTTGTCTGCCTTCCAGAAACCGCCATAACTTACACTAAACCCATATTATAGGTAGAGGAAATGTGTGTGTGTGTGTTGCTCACAGCATAATATGTGTTAAATGTCGAAGGCTCCAATTCTTAGCCATTTTGCATGTGCAATGCTTTTAGGCCTTTTAGACTACTGGTGGAGAGCTTCTTGAGATTGACAAGATAATTCCAAGGCACTTAGAATTGGTTACGGGATGTTATTTAGAGTCAGTTGGGGAAATGAATTTAGAAAGACGGAGAAAAAGGAGAATATTAAGAGCTTTCTATAGCCTCAAATAGTGTATACCTCTTTGAGTTTTCTTACAATCAAGCACTGTGTACATTTTATGAAATAAGTAAGTACATTTTGATTGTTACTTATTCTTAACATGTGAGAGGGAACAATTTGATTAATAAGATGAAGCTTCTTGGTTATTCAATTCTTCGGTGATTATTTGCAAACCTTTTTGACTACAACTGCATCCGATGCTTTCTTGTCTCTGATGTAAAATAACTGCCAGAACCTCTTGCCCATCTTGATGTAAGTTTCCGTTCACTTCTGTGCATCAGAGTGACGGCACTTGCTCCAGAGAGGTTTCGCAGAAATCAGCAAAGATGGTCCCAAATGACTTACTGACATGCCAGTCATACACGCGCCATTTCTTTTGTTGATGGCAACTGCTTCAACGTGCTGAAAATGTTTCAACCAACCAAGCCTCTGTTTCATACCCTATAAGATGTACTGGTTGTATAAGAGTGGGGATCTTTATGCAGCCAAGAAACGATATCACTAGGCACGAGGGAATTGCAAGGTCTGCAGAAAAAGCATAAAAATATTTAGGAAAAAGAACCAGGGGCAGCTGCTTGGAAAAGCCGTCCCACGAGGATGGAGCATGCTCAGTGAGCATGGAATGCTGGGAGCAGGAAACAGAAAGGCGGAGTCCTGGAAGTGGGTGTGGCTGACCGGAACCCTGGACAGCAGCATGCCACACCATGACATTTTCTTGCAGTCCCACTTAGGGTCATTATAACTATCATTTCAATCTGTCCCCAGTACTGTTGCATGCCATGTGTCCAGACGACTTTACCGCTTTTTGGTGTGCCAGAGACTTATCTGTGAAATTAGATTATGAATTTAACAACTGTGTCCTTAGCTCGTGTTCTGGTGGCTTGCTCATCCTGCCACCCAAGCCCGAGCCCCTAAACCCATTAAAGCCTAGGGGTGCCTCCTTTCTTGCAAGTGCATTGATCTGCATTTCCTCCTCCCTTGTGCTTTTCTCTCCTTCCTCAGCGTGGCCATCCTGATCTTTAATACTTCTCGGCGGTGCTTTATTGTGGTGAAGCAGTTCCGTCCAGGTAATCCCCTTTCTTTGCTTTTACTTCTTACTCTGCAATGAAGCGCAGCTTTTCAGGGGCTTTAGCAGTAAAAAAAAAAAAAAAAAAAAGCAGGTGGGCCTTTGAATACCTGTGGTGTAATATTTTGTGATGGAGATGGGGGAAGATGCACTAGCCTTTATGGTGAATTGTAGAATCATAGAATTGTAGCTTTGGAAGGGAACCCCAAGGGCCATCTACTCCAACCCCCTGCAATGCTCAACGTGCGGCTTGAACCCATGACCCCAAGATTAAGAGTCCCATGCTGCACCAACTGAGCTATCCCAGGACAATAGGGTGCACTACACTTACTTACAAACATGCTTTAGACTCCCTAGTCCCAACCATTTAGGCTTCGAAATGTGTGACCCACTAAAGAAAAGCAGCTGCCTTTTGCAGAGTGCTTGATTGCTCAGTTGGTTAGCCTGGCGCTGATAATGCCAAGGTTGCAGGTTCGATCCCTGTATGGGACAGAGGCATATTCTTGCATTGCAGGCAGGGGGTTGGACTACATGATCCTCAGGTTCCCTTCCAATTCTAGGAGTTTCCTTTTGCTTTGTTTTTGTTCACCTGGGACTCCTCTCCCTCCTCCTCAGCCCCCCCTTTTTACACCAACTTTTTAAAAAGGACCCCCACTCTTGGGGCCAACTCCAATCCTTTCATGGCAGCCTATATGTAGGTGTGACCTACCCCTTATCCCCACGGCATGGCAGATTTCATCTGCTTAATTTATATATTGCCAGGCAGCCATTAAAGGCTAAGAAGCAAGGCCGATTAAAAAAAGGTGGCCTCCCTGAAACAAAGGCTGCTCATCGCAGCAGCCTGCCTTTTGGCAGTCTGCACAGCAACGTAGACCGGATCAACCGTGCAGAATCCAGCGCTTTGTGTTTCCTTTGATGGTATTACATGGCTCTTAGCATTTCCTTTAGGAGAGTATTACCGCAACAGCTGTTTCTAGATTAACGCAAAAGGTCTTTTGCAAATTCCACTCTGCAATCTGCACCGGGGGAGTGGGGGGAGGTAGTATGTGCTCAAAAAGGGGCTTTCTCAAACAAACACGCGTGCTTTTCATAACTCTGCCGAAACAGCAGCTGAGTTGACAGGCTGAAACACTCGTCATTGCGCACATGGTACATCATGTACAGCCCAAGATCCCAGCGAGTATCAGTGAATCCTGTGAAATGTTGGCTGGCAAACGGAAGTTGCCTTGAGACAGAAGTTGCTCCCAAAAGTAGAAGTTAATGCTGGAGGGGGAGGGGGAGAGAGATCTTGCAGGAATCTAACTTTGTAAATAATAATAATAATAATAATAATAATAATAATAATAATAATAATAATAATTTTATTTATACCCCGCCCTTCCCAGCCAGAAAACCGGGCTCAGGGCGGCTAACATCAATTAAAATCACAGCAAAAAAAAAAACATAAAAACGATCAATTTAAAATAACAGATTAAAATACAAATTTAAAAATTCAATTAAAACTGCAGGTCTCAATTTCAAAATAACCCACCAATAAAAGATGAAGCATAAATATTAAACAGAAACCAACCCAAAGGCCAGGTGGAACAGCTCCGTCTTGCAGGCCCTGCAGAAAGATGCCAAATCCCGCAGGGCCCTGGTCTTTTGTGATAGGCTGTTCCACCAAGTCGGGGCCAATATTGAGAAGGCCCTGGCCCTAGTTGAGGCCAACCTAGCGTCTTTGTTGCTCGGGACCTCCAAAAGATTATTATTTGAGGACCTTAAGGTCCTACATGGGACATACCAGGAGAGGCGGTCCCTTAAGTACGAGGGTCCTAAGCCACATGCAGGGTCTCCCCTGTTCTGCTAATTAGCACTAATTGGATGTCCACACACAAACTTATTTTCAAACAACGCAGCACAGTAAATGCACCAGGGACTTCTAATTGCAACTGTAATAGCATGCATCTTATAATAAATACATAGATGCCGGAGGTGTTTGATTGGTCTGATGGCTTGACTATCTTTCATTAAGGTAAGGTGAGTGCCAGAGTCTTACCTTTTACCTTTCCCCTCCCCACTCCAGCTGTCTACATGTGTGAGATGGAGCGGCTCTGCCCTCAAGTCTTCGAACGTGAAAACCAGGGGAGCTGGTGCCCTCTGCCAGGTCACTTGCCTGCTTTAACGGGAGTGACCTATGAGCTCTGCGCTGGCATTGTAGACAAGCCAGAGCTCTCTTTGGAAGAGACAGCTTGCATGGAAGTCTTGGAAGAGTGTGGGTATGAGATCCCTCCAGCCAGCCTGAAGAGAATTACTTCGTGCAGGTAAGTCGATCTGGGCTTGGTGGTTTTCGGAGAGCAGCTGGCAGGGTAGACCTTGATGATATCAGACAAGCCGAACATTACCCATTAGTGTGGGAATGTTAAGGATAGTAGGAAAGGATATATTGAATAAGTATTATCCTTCCTTCACTCAAGCTAGTAAGTGATGTAGCCGAGCAGATTCCCCTCAATTCAGCTGGAAGCTAGTTTGCAGATTCGTTTCCTGGTGTCCCCTTTGATCCCTCTTAAAAGAATAATGACACAAGAGTCTTTCTGAGTAAAGTAACAAAATGTTTACTCACATTTCAGTTCACGATTTGATCCCCGAAAGGCAGGCTTTACTTAGTAGTTACACAAAGAAATTGTGAGTTCGTCTCATGTGGAGACTGAACTCATGTGTTGCTGGCTGAGAGCCAGCAGACAGCAAAATTACATTAATAGAACAAAATGGCTGCAGGAGAGCAGCATGGCAGCAAAAGATCAACAAGCAAGTTTAGACAGAACTAGAGACTGAGAAAATGGCTGCGTGACTTGGCTCTTTTATGGAGTCAGCCAGAGCCACGCCCATCTCCCAGGTCACATGCAGGGGGAGGGTGCTCCAGACCAATGGAGGAGGAAGTTACCCTGACTGGATGTCCCCCTGCCTTAGTCCACTCTAGGGAAATAAGGAATGTAGCATTTGACTGTACCAATGGATTACATCCCACAGTTAGGTACTCTGACAACCCTTTGAGCCAGATCATGGGCTTGTGCTCTCCACCAGCATCTCTCAAAGGACTCTGGCAGAGATCTTTCCCAGCCCCATTCCTGAGCTCTTTCTCTCCCCCCTGCCCTTAATCTGGAGATTTGAAAGATTGAGCCCAAGACCTGCAGGCTAACTATGCTATGCCCCTTCTCCAGTCAGATAACAGCCACCCTAAACCCAGCTCGGTCATCAACAAGCGCCATAAAACAAACAAAGTAGAAAGCTGGAGAAGGCAATAAAAGCTTTGTCCCTTCCTCAATAGTAGCCTGACAAGGGAAGCCTTTACCTGTTGCTTCACTTCCTTGGGGGTTGAAGAGGAGGTGGATTGCACAGGAGAGATAACATCTCTTCCTGCAATTAGTTTCCGGGGAAGTCTAACCATGCCCACCTAAGTTCTGGACAAGTTATTTCCCCTTTTGTTTTGTTTTTCTTCAAAGCTGCACAGAGTTACTCAGGGCTGAACTTAAATGTTACGTTTGACATGGGCCCACCACTGGAAAGAATAGCTCCATCTTGTGTCCCCTTGTCCCACTCCCATAGAGCATGAGACTCTTAATCTCAGGGTTGCAGGTTCCAGCCCCACTCACGTTGGGCAAAAATATTCCTGCATTGCAGGGGGTTGGACTAGATGACCCCCGTGGTCCCTTCCAACTCTACAATTCTCAGTAGGTGGGGAAATGATGTGGGGGAAATGATGTGGTGGAAACTACCTGATATGGGGCATTATTATTTTTTGCACAGACACAATCACACTGTTGGATATATAACAGCTATTCTTGTCCCCTTAACATCTGGTCATTTATTCTATATTATTATTATTATTATTATTATTATTATTATTATTATTATTATTTATTAGCCCAAGACCTCTCCAGTCTTACCTCCTGTCCGAGTGGATTGGAAGAATGCAGTGCCAGATCAACAAATCATGCAGAGACACACTAGGCAGCCTCCTTAGAGAAAGTACACTGAGCGCTTAGGAGAGTTGCATTTTTAATTCATTTGTTCCACACAGCCCACCGGTGTGCCCCAGCAGATCATTTAGGAATTACTGGAGTGGATCACTTTCCAGCCCCTGGGGCATTACATGCTGATTTAAATCAAAGTTATTAGATGCAATTTGGGATACATTTTGTAATCCCAACTATTTTAGAAGGATTTTTTTTTTAAGCACATTGAAATTCCACCAGAACGAAGAGGGGAAGCCAACTGTGTGTATGCAGAATGCGTCTAGTATTTGGAATTAAGGAAATGTCAAGAATTAAATAATCTAAAATGAAAATGTGCTCAGAGCCTTCTGCCTCCCCAGATTGCAGCTTTGTGGGGGGGAAAGCATCTGTTCTCCTACTTGGAAATGCATGTCGAAATGTATGGAGAGTTGGGACTTTAAAAGAAAGGAAAACTTTATTTGCTTTTCCTCTTGACAACTCTATTGAAGTGGACACTGACATGCTTTAAGGAAGAAGAAGAAGAGGGGCGGGGGGCTGGGAATTAAATTCAGATCCACAGCTGTCAATCCTGGCAAATGTCATTTCCTGCTGGATTAAGGAGCTTTTGCTAGGGGGGAGGAGAAGAGGAACAGAGGAGCTGTCTCTTACAACTCCTCGGAGCCAGATTATGCGATTGGTTTCCCAGATGAAAAAGGTGCTTTCTTTGGTGTGAAAGACAGGCTGCAATCCTAGGCCTGCTTACTTAGGAATAATCCTCACTGGACTCAAGGGGGCTTACTTCTGAGTAAACAGCCCCCCCCCCGCCTGCATTTGTATTATTATTATTATTATTATTATTATTATTATTATTTTCATTCCGTCAGTGTTATTTGGAGGGAGGGAATAATTATGGATGCTTCTGGGTTTGCTCTTTTGAGGCAAAGAGAAGAGCAGGAGATTGGGGACAGACAGAAGAAGCAAGACTACACCAGTCACACACCCTTTTACCCGGACATTTGAGTTTTGCCTCCCGCTCTGCCAATATGTTAGGACTTGGAGGGTCATTTAAACGGCAGAGTCGATGTTGCGTGCTGCGTAGGGATGCCTGAACCGGCCACAGAATCAAAATCACGGATTTGTAGAGTTGGAAGAGGCCACAGGGGTCATCTAGTGCCCCCCCTGCAATGCAGGAATCTTTTACCCAACGTGGGACTCAAACCCACGACCCGGAGATTAAGAGTCTCATGCTCTAACGGCCGAGTTATCCCTCAGGGTCAGTTACTCATTTTTCAAATCTTAAAAGTTTTGTTTGCTGAATTTCCACATCAGTTTATTATTATTATTATTATTATTATTATTATTATTATTATTATTATTATTATTATTATTATTAGTTTTCATGGAAAGTCATCACCATTTTAGTGCAATTTCCCCTGATCTAATGTATATCTGTACACCGTTTTCACTAATATGGGGAATGGGGAGCAGAAAACAGTTTACTATCCAGAAGTTTCTTATCTAGCACATTTCCCAGTACGTTTCCAAGCCCATTTCAAAGTATTGGTGATGACTTTTAAAGCCCTAAATGGCCCAGGATACCTGAAGGAGCATCTCCACCCCTATCTTCAGCCCAGACATTGAGGTCCAGCTCCGAGGGTCTTCTGGTGGTTCCCTCACTGTGAGAAGCGAAGTTACAGAGAACCAGGCAGAGGGCCTTCTCGGCAGTGGCACCCGCCCTCTGGAAAGCCCTCAAGGAGATACACAGCTTTTAAAAGACATCTGAAGGCAGCCCTGTATTGGGAACTTTTCGATGTTTGACATTTTATTATGTTTTTATATGTGCTGGAAACTGGCCAGAGTTCCTGGGGAAACCTAGCCAGATGAGTGGGGTATTTATTATTATTATTATTATTATTATTATTATTATTATTATTATTATTGACATATGGTTTCACTTCATTTGTTTCTAATTTTGCCAATGGAGTCTTTTAATGTTTTCCCATAAAAAATACAGTATACTGGCCATACCTGGTATAGTTAATGTTGTCTCATGCTGTACTCTCCATGGTAATCTTCACATAAATACAATTTTAAACTTACTGCTGTGGTTAATGGCCCCAGTACAATGACATGCTTTGTAATTAGAGGGAATCACCTGCCAGTACACCTGTCTGCAGATAGTATAATATAATATAATTTTGTGTCGATTGCTTCTATTCTTTGTGTGTGTGTTTTTCCTTGCACCTGCTACTTATAACCTCAGAACTGTGTAAAAGTCCAAATCAATTACCTTGGGAAATTACCTTAATCGCTCATCAGCTTACCCATTGTGTGTGTGCACGGAATTGGCATGCAGTACAAAGAGCGTCGTGATTTTGGATTTGCTTATAAAAGCAGTATAATACATTCCTCAAATGCCGCATAGTGCATTTGCTTGAATTTCCTTTTATTAATGAATCGATTTCTTAATTAGACTGGGGGGGTTATGTTTAAAAGCACAGGATGATCAATAAGAGTCAATTTTTGAACATGGATTCAGAAATGTAAGAGTAGATTATTTAATAATAATAATAATAATAATAATAATAATAATAATAATAATAATAATAATATATTTATTTTTAATATTTATTTAATTTGTATACTGCCCTTCATCTAAAGATCACAGGGCAGTTCACAACATAAAAATACAAAATGAGAACACAAAATAAATGAAATAATGGTTGACAAATAAACCTATTGCAACATATATCTGGATGGATGGGGAGAGAGAGAGAGAATACCTAACTTGAAAGAATGGCAGAACTGTGATGGATTATTTAGCAGCAACATTTTGAACTGGAAACCCCAAGACTGTGTGTTATAAATATATCATTAAAAAAAATTCGTTCCAGTAGCACCTTAGAGACCAACTAAGTTTGTTCTTGATATGAGCTTTCATGGTCTCTAAGGTGCTACTGGAAGGAATTTTTTATTTTATTTTGTTTCGACTACGGCAGACCAACACGGCTACCTACCTGTAACTATAAATATATCAGTTTAGATCAGTTCAAAAGCCCATCTAGTAGCCAGTTTCAGGGAAAGGCCCACAGCAGCACCTCTGCAAATGTCACTCAACCTCTGGCTGGCAAGACTAATAATCTTTAGCAGACATTCCCTCTATGAATTTGTCCCACCCAAGCTGGTGGGGCATCGCCGCATCCAGTTACAACAAATTCCATACCTTTAAATCCTGCGTTCCTTTTGTCTGTCCTGAATCTACTTCAAATTAGTTTTGTTGGTGGACCCCAAGTATTAAGAGATAGGGAGAAGATTTTTCTCCCTTTCCTTTGACACCATGCATAAGTTTATAAAACGTTTATCATCTCCTTCTTGGGCCACCAAGAACCCGAAAATAATGTATGCATTTCCCCAGAGGGAATTTTCTCCAACCACCAGATGATTCTGGCCACCCTTCTCTGAACCAAGAAGAAACGTAGGGCTGCTCTGAGAATGGCAACCTGCCTGGGTTCTGAGATCTTCAGAGGACCTTCTCCCGGTCCCACCACCCTCAGAGGCACGTTTGTTACAGGGCCTTCTTGGTGGCTGCTCCCAAACTTTGGAACTTCCTCCCTAGAGAAGTTAGACGGGCTCCCTCCTTTCTGTCCTTCTGCTAGCAAGTGAAGACCGTTCTATTCCAACAGACCATGGTAGCCAATTCCTAGAGACCAAGGTCCCTTCGCCACCCCCCAATAAAATATTTGAGGGGGCCCCCAACTGATGGGCATTGCCATTCAAAAGATGTGGATGTGCCACATCAATCAGTTATGTTGGATGGGGCTTACCTGCCTGCCCCCCAATATTTTATTCAAGTTGGCACCCCTACAAGAGATCTTTGGGAACTGACTGTTTTTGAGGAAAGGGCTGGTGCCGTGATGTTTATATTGTTATTGTCCATGTTTTTAATGGATATTTTTATAACTATTTCAATTCTCTTAGTGTTTAATTACATTTTCATGCTTTTCTGTGTTTTAGGTTGTTCTAGTATAGCTGGGTAAGCTGGATGTAAATGTGTAAGCTGGATGATGATGATGATGATGATAATAATAATAATAATAATAATAATATAGATTACAGAAGTGCAGGGCTACCATTCAGCAACATGTTTCTCACACTGTGTCATTCTGCTCTCAGCATAGCTGTCAACTCTTCCCTTTTTTAAGGGAAATTCCCTTATTCCGAATAGGATTCCTCGCAAGAAAAGGGAAAAGTTGACAGCTATGGCTCTCAGTTGCAGAGTGCCCCTTATTTCGACAGGTGTTCATGTAAGATTTCCTTAAATACATACTGGTTTCTCCCCCATATCTCCCTCTCTCACCCCTAAAGGTCTGGTGTTGGTGTGACAGGATCAAAGCAGACCTTGTTTTACGCTGAGGTAACAGACGAGATGAAAGCCGGCGAAGGTGGAGGCCAGCCAGCAGAAGGGGAGCTGATTGAGGTGGTGGAAATACCTCTGCAGGACTGCATGAATTTTGCATTTGACGAAGCTCTCCCTAAAACCATGGGTTTCATCTTCAGCTTCATGTGGTTCCAGACCAACATTGCCCCAAAGCTGCTAGAAAAAGAATAACCATTACTGAGATTTACTGGAGGAGTGAGGTTGGGATTTTTTTATTTTATTTAAAATAGAAAGGGGGGGGGGAACCCACAGCAAACCATTTATAAGATTTTTTCCCCCTTCCTGGATGTATCTATTTCAAGAAAGAATCGCAAAAATAGGAATGGAAATTAGGAAACTGTTGCTTTCTTTCCCCCCACCCTGGGCAAAGCAGGAGCTAAGCATTTGACATCATTTGCAGCTGCAGACATAGGTTCTCCCCCACCATTGGCAATGAATCTTGACAGCCATGAGTTCATTATTGACTGGTTGAACGTAACACTGGACAGCATAGAAGCTGCTAAAACTGGGATAGCAGAATCCTAATTTGCTAGGCCAGACATGCATTTGCAGCAGCAGCTGTTTGGGGAGGGCAATTTGGAATGACAAAATGGTGAGGAAGGGAAGGATTAAACCAGGGGTAGGCAACCTAAGGCCCAGGGGCCAGATGCGGCCCATTCGCCTTCTCAATCCGGCCCACAGACAGTCCAGGAATCAGCATGTTTTTACATGAGTAGAATGTGTGCTTTGATTTAAAATGCATCTCTGGGTTATTTGTGGGGCATAGGAATTCGTTCATCCCCCCCAAAAAAAAATATAGTCTGGCCCACCACATGGCTGAAAAAGGTTGCTGACCCCTGGATGAAGCCCTTGCCTCCCCCCCCCGCCACCCCTTGACCTCTGTTTCATGTACTGCAAGAGGGTCTTTTATTTGTTTTTTTAAAGGTCCTTTGAATTACTCTACATATACGTGCATGTAATGTGTAATTACACCATGCAAACCCCGCTGGCGGGAAAAGCAGATTAAAGGATAGAGCAATAACCGCCACAGGCACCCCCTTGCACTCCAAAAGTTTGGCTTTCAGAGTAAGAATTACTAGCCTTTCAGATGACGCGTGCAAGCACACACATCTGCATAAGCCGATGATCTGGCTGTCCCTCCCGATTGGGAGGAGACCGGCGCAGAGCTGTGACTCACGCAGGGATGCAACAAACAGCCCCCACGGAGAGAAGGAATTCTGCTATGTCTCTGCAAAGGGAGGTGATTGGCTGAGCCTGCCGCACTCCAGGGAAAGATGCGATCAAATGACCCGTCCCCAGGGAAAGCTCATTGGAAGGAGGCAAGGGCGGGGCAGTCTCTGTGGGCAGGGGCCCCGGCTTCACTTTAAGGTACTGAATGTGTTTCATTTTCTCACTGATGAGCCCTGGTCCAGTTTGGGAATTGCAGAGTCAAAGTTGGCTGCTGCAGAGGGGACCAGTCAGGGGGACCAGATATGGCTGGTGGTCTCTGTTTTGGCCAAGCCACACATACCTGCCATACACCCAACTTCGTATATGGCATCAGTTAAGGACAGGGCTTTGCTAGCACCATAGATTGGCAGCACACACAGCCTCCTGGGGCTGCACTTCCTAACCAGCTGGTCGTTGGTTGCTTTGGAAGCCCACCACAAGGCTCGTAATCTGGGGAACTGGGTTCGCGTCTCCACTCCTCCACATGCAGCTGCTGGGTGACCTTGGGCTAGTCACACTTCCCTGAAGTCTCTCAGCCTCATTCACCTCACAGAGTGTTTGTTGTGGGGGAGGAAGGGAAAGGAGAATGTTAGCCGCTTTGAGACTCCTTCGGGTAGTGAAAAGCGGGATATCAAATCCAAACTCCTCTTCTTCTTCTTCTTCTTCTTCTTCTTCTTCTTCTTCTTCTTCTTCTTCTTCTTCTCCTTCTTCTCCGCAACCCCGGGACTTCTCAAGTGCCAAGCACAGAACTTGCAGGACATGCTCAGCCCTCTGCAAGTTGCTTCTCACACACCCCAAAATCAGCTGGTTTGGGGGTGCCTGGGAAACACTGCACCCTTTGAACTATGACAGGTGTCAGTCAGCTGGAGTCACAGCGACATCATTTGATTGACAGGCATGTGTTTCCTCTCACCTATCAAAGTTGGGCCCACAGGCATGGGAGAGAGAAAATCTGGCTTTTGGACCAAGAAGGTCCCCCAACCCTGCTACAGGGGATCTTCTTCTGTGCCCCTCCGGAGCCTCTCCTGGCACTTGTATTGTGTCCTCAAACCTGATTGCAAGTTGCACCGGCTTCTCCATGACTGCTCTGCCAGCTTAACTGCATGTCTGAAATGTTCCCTGCGACGAAACCTTTCTCCTACTCGTGAATCTGACTCCTTTGGGGCACATCTTTGCTTGATTCCCTCCCAACGGGGAAAAAAAAATTGTGTTCCGCTGTAAGGTTATTGTGGGGGTGGAGGGTGCATAGTTCACCTAGAAAGGGTCAGGTAGCAGGTGATAGGGAAGAAGACCCCCCTGCCAGAGACCCCTTAGGATCACTGCCAATCAGAGCAGGCAGCATTGGGTTGGATGGGCAGATCGTCGCTGATGCTCAAAGTGGCTTTGAGCCCTGCTCTGCTTTTTAACCTTTTAATGTTGTGTACTGATTTGCTGTTTTGTTGTGTCTTTTTAAAACCTTAATTGGTAAGCCTATTTGAGAATTTGATTCACATTGAATATTTCTGTTACCACGGGCTTCTAAAGCAGGTGTGGGAACCTCTGGCTTCCAGATTTATCCCTGCCCTTTGGCCATGCTTGGAGGCCCAAAGATTACCCACCTCTGTTCTCATGGGATCTAGCTTACTGATCCTGCTGCTCTTTTTAGAATTGGTCCGTATCACTGTCTAAATTTACTTTTTAATCATCATTTCAATATTTGGTCAGGGCGTTTTTAACATTGCTGCTGCTGCTGCTTTAAATTCTGTTGTAAATGGCCTCGGTAACTACCGCTGTTATTTTCATTGGTAAGACTGTGTAGAAAGACTTGGAAGTCTGTGAGCCCTCGTGCAATCACAGAAGCTGGAGATCGCTTTAAGAGGCTATTTACCATGTTGTTTTGTATATCGGTTCGCTGTTGTCTTAAATCATGTCTTTTTAAAAAAAAAAAAAATCTTAATTTGTTAGCCACTTTGAGGATCTGATTCAGAGGCGAAAGCTGTCTAATAAATAAAAGAAAAATAAAGAGCGATGAAAGCAAAGTGTTCTGGAATAGCGCATGATTCTGACAAATTAAATTGCCTTACCTGTTCTCATTTCCAAACGAAGTCGCTGGAATCCTCGTGCCGATACGTAAAGGGGTGCTTCTAATGCAGCTTTCAGTAATGCTGTGAAATGTGTCATCATTTGTGGATGGAGAGCAAATCAGCCATCCTCCGAAGAGCAGGGAATCTAAAATAGGAAATCTCCCCACCGCCACCTTAAATGTGCCATTCCTCACAGTGTTAGCATTAATTACCATGGCAATGCTATCTGTGTCAGTGGGGCGATTTAAAATGCATGTTCCAAGGCAGCTAATCTCAGGAGATGCGCACATTCTGCAGCAGTGCTGCTGATTTAAAGCCATGCGGCTGTGAACATATTTGGGGGCCGATAGTGCTGCTGCAGGCAGCTGCTTCACACAGGACTCCCATCGGAACTCACCACCGTACGCCAGATCATATCTGCACCTGCAAACCTACTATGAAAGCACTTTCTCTGTGGCGGCAAAGCTCCGGGCAACAGATCCTTATCCACAGCCCTCGCTGCTGCTGATACCCTTGTGTGCAAAGGCTTCTGCAGCGCAAACAGCATTTTGCAACCCAAGGTGACCGAGGATGATATAGTCAGGCAAGCTGGCTTCAGTGGACACAGCAATATGTTGCTCAGATTGAGGAGTTAGGCTGGAGTTGACAGCTGTAGAAGACCAGATTGCTCCTGAGGTCACCTGGTCCCTGTTGGGCTGAAAGCTGCAGTACCCCCTCTGGCCTAAGGCGGCGGCGGCGCTGCACTTAGGGAGTGAATTGCCCAGGAAGCAAAAAGGAAGCTGGACAGAGGAAGTAGCATTCAATGTGAGGTTTTTTTGGGGGGGAGGTTTATTTCATGATCTAGGGGAGCCTACCTCTAAAAATAAATCCATATGTGTATAATCAGGCCCTATAATGCCCAGGAATTTATTTAGCTCAGTTGATGTAGAGCACAGCTGTGTGTTAAATGGTTTCAGTTCAAAAAGAAGTGGGACCAGTGAATAGATTTGCTCCTTTTGTCTGAGGGGTGAATGGGAAGAATAGAGAACTATTACTATTTCCCCTTCTTCTTCTTCTTTGTCCTCTCTGCCGCCAGTCCAGCCTTCATCCAAGTCATTTATAAAGATGTTGAACAACAACAGGTCCTAGTCATTCCCTGTGGTGGCCCACTTTCCCCTTTTTTCCAGGATGGTGAAGAACCATTGGTGAGCATTATTTGGGTTCCACCAGTCAACCAGCTACAAATCCACCTAACAGTAGCATCGCGTAGCGCACATAAATTGTGTAATTTTGTTGCAGCAGACAGCAAGATGAGTTATGTACTTTTGGGCAGGAGAAGGACTGCAGCAAAACGGAAACAATACTGCATGCGAGAAAGGATGCCTTTTTACACCCTTGTTGATGGCTATTTCTGGTCCAAAGGAGACACCCGGGAATGAAGGCCAAGATAAAAACCAGCAAAAGCAATTCACATCAGCAACATTTCTAACAAGCAAATCAGGGTTGCCGATTTTGTTGGGGACGGGTAGCAAGAAACCAAGACTAGAAAATAGAGATAGAAGGTGTGATGGTTATTGCTAAATTCCAGAGACCTGTGTTTTATTAACCAAAAGTGGTGGCTTGGAAAGAGCTCATTGTTTAAGAAATCAGAGACAAATCACGTTGTGCAAGAGGCGCATAGACACCCTTGCACACCGTTGTCTCAAATTTGCATTCTTTTTGGAAAGTGTAATTAGATCTAATTAGATTTGCATCTGCTGGGTTTGGGCAGCAGACCATGATGATCAAGGAGCTCTGTGACTGCAGATCTCCAAGTCACATCTGTAAATAACTTCCCACCTTGCCTTTTCTTCCACCGGCCACACATACAGCTTCAAGCTCTGAAGGTTCTTTTAATGCAATAAACCTGTTGGGCAAAATCCTTTGGGGAGCTGGGGCACCATTGAAATGAATGGGAGCTACACCAATGGGGATATAAATGAGTGGGTTGTGCCCATTAGCTATATTCATTACTTGTTTAATTAGTTATTCGCAATCTCCACATTGCACTTTGTTTTGCATATCTAATCTGCTGATCACACGCCTGCCAGCCATCATTCTTTAATAAGGGCAAATGTTTTTCCCATTCTAATTAGCATCCTAATTGGACTCATCTTGAACTATGTTTAATATTTATGGCCTTGCCCTTGAAAATATGCATAGGTTTTTCTCCCTGGGCTATATAATCAGGAATTCGGGGTTCGATCCCAGAGCCTTATTTCCACACATAGTTCATGGATGTTGCTTCCAGGTTGACTATACAAATTTATCCAGGGTGGCCTGAGTCCTATTTTACAGATGACTGTCCTCTGTTTAGAGGGCTGTCAGCCATTGTCCTCTGTTTCAAGAGAGAAGAGGAGGAGGAGGAGGAGTTTGGATTTGATATCCCGCTTTATCACTATCCAAAGGAGTCTCAAAAGCGGCTAACATTCTCCTTTCCCTTCCTCCCCCACAACAAACACTCTGTGGGCTGAGTGAGGCTGAGAGACTTCAAAGAAGTGCGACTAGCCCAAGGTCACCCAGCAGCTGCATGTGGAGGAGCGGAGACACGAACCCGGTTCCCCAGATTACGAGTCTACTGCTCTTAACCACTACACCACACTGGCCCTTTATGTGAAAGGCAAACTGGTCCAAGACTGGTTTAAAGACAATGAACTTTCAGAGAAGAGAGCAGGAGGAGCCTTGAAGTTGCCTGTCAACAGTAAGCAGGTTCCCAGGTCACTCTTACTCACCATGATGAGATGCATGGTGTTATTTTTATTTATATTACAGGAATTGTTTTCCAAATTTCTGCATTTGCACACTAAGTGAGCCTGTGCAAATTTTGTACAAACTTTGTATAATCTCTGTGACACAAGACAATGAATTTGTGCGTGTTGCTCTAATCGCAATCAGTTGTCAACCACTCACACACAAATCATTTATTGAAATGGGCACAGGGCACTGATGTGGATTTTCCTGCAAGCAAAAGAATCCAGGAACAAAGGCTCATCACCTATGTCAGCTTTACAAGCGAAGATGAACTGAATTTGTTTCAGCTATTGAGTAGATAAGTCGCCAAAGGCAAGCATTCCCGCCCCCCCAGACTGACAATCACCTATATCTCCTCCTATATCTCCTATATCTCTCTCCTCTGTTGAGAGAGCCAGGCACCAGTGGCAGCATAATTCCTTTTCCTGCCTTAGGACAAATCAGAATCAGAACACAATATTGCAACTTGAACATATCAGTTGTGGTTACAGGTAGGTAGCCGTGTTGGTCTGCCATATTCGAATAAAAAAAAAAATCCTTCCAGTAGCACCTTAGAGACCATCTAAGTTTGTTATTGGTATGAGCTTTCGTGTGCATGCACACGAAAGCTCATACCAATAACAAACCAATAACAAATTTAGTTGGTCTCTAAGGTGCTACTGGAAAGAATTTTTTATTTTATATCAGTTGGGGAATTCTGATTTTCCTCCTATAGAGATTTTTGATATATGTAGGGGCTTCTTTCCTTCTTTTAATGAAAAAGCCACACTATTCCCCCAGGAAATTATGAACAGTAGCATACCCCGTTCATACTACAACTCCCATCAACCCTAGCTAGCAGGACCAGTGGTCAGGGATGATGGGAGTTGTAGTCCAACAACAGCTGGAGGCGCAAGGCTGAGAAACAGCGGCATAACCCAACGCAGAACTTTCAGCCATGCAAACTCGATCACCTTTACTGACACCCAGGATTCCCACAGCCTGCGCTGCAGACGTTTATGCAAGGGTCAAATGAGAAAGGTGAGGGGAGAGTGTTTGGGCCTCCTTTTGCTGTCGTGAAAAAGATGAAAAGCACAAATGTGTCTGTACATTTGAGAGCCAGTGTGGTGTAGTGGTTAAGAGCGGTAGACTCGTAATCTGGGGAACCGGGTTCGCGTCTCCCCTCCTCTGCATGCAGCTGCTGGGTGACCTTGGGCTTCTCTGAAGTCTCTCAGCCCCACTCACCTCACAGAGTGTTTGTTGTGGGGGAGGAAGGGAAAGGAGAATGTTAGCCGCTTTGAGACTCCTTCGGGTAGTGATAAAGCGGGATATCAAATCCAAACTCCTCCTCTTCTTCTTCTACATTCACGTGTGTATGTGTTTCACTGAGTATATTAGAAAGGCACATATGTTTTGCCCTGTCAAGCTTCAAGAAGCCACGATGCAAAGGGTCAACTCCCGCACAACCGTGAATACGCGCAGCACCAGAAAATAATTACAGAAATTGATTTAAACTGCAAAGAGGGCCAAAACGGCCCCTTGTAGTCGTTTTCAAATCGTTCTCCGGCAATTAGGAAGACTGAGAGCCACCTTTGCCACTCTTCGTGCCAGTCTGGTAAGTGCTGCTGGTTTCTTTAAGGGTTTTGCAAAGGTTTCCAGAGATTTAGAGGGTGTTCAGATGGTGTTCCCCACCAGACACGATTTCACATATATGTGCAGTACCTGGGAATGTAAATCCCACATAAGTGGGGAGCTTGAAAGCAAAAGGAGAGGTCTGTAGTGCAGGGCTTGGGGACCAGTGGACCTGCCTGGTGCTATTGGCCTCTGATGACTGGCCATGCTAATAATAATAATAATAAATAAATAAATAAATAAATAAATAAATAAATAAATTTCTTATTTATACCCCAGCCACTCTAGATGGCTTACAACACCTTAAAAATGGTAAAGCATTAGACCTTAAAATTTTCCCTAAACAGGGCTGCCTTTAAATGTCTTCTAAAAGTCAGGTAGTTGTTTATTTCCTTGATATCTGATGGGAGGGCGTTCCACAGGGCGGGTGCCACTACCAAGAAGGCCCTCTGCCTGGTTCCCTGCAACCTCACTTCTCGCAGTGAGGGAACCACCAGAAGGCCCTTGGAGGTAGACCTCAGGGTCCGGGCTGAACAATGGGGGTGGAGACACTCCTTGAGGTATTCTCAATGCTTTTTTCTGGGGGGGACGCAGGGGTACACGTACCCCTAAACATTTTGTGAATCTTTGTACTTTTGTCCATTTACTGTATTTAATTTTCCCAATTTGAACTATAAAATTGTGTTTTTCTTGAGTCAAAATGAGAGTACCCCTAAACATTTTTTTTAAGGAAAAAAAGCACTGGTTATACCGAATTCAGAGAAGTGTGAGAGCTGCGTTAAGGTTTGCATATTGGTCTGAGAAACGCAGATTTTGTAATTCCACACTGAAATGCAGACCAAACAAAGCTCTCCCATCTGTAGATTCAGGGCATGTCAAGAATACCACTGGGTCAGGCTCCGTGATATGGAGTTGGATGGCCACTTATAGATTGTGCATCCCTCTCCAAAAAGAAGAAGATGCAGATTTGCATGCACTGACTAATATGTAGCCTTGAAAATTTAGGCGTAATGACTATAATTTAAATAGAGATATAACACATCTCGCCATAGCAGCAAACCTGCCTCCTCGCTCAGTCTGCAGTCTAGGTGGTGACGGTTAATAGTTCTTCCTGCTCTCCTTCCTTATGGCTCAGAACAGACAGGTTTCCAAATAGGGGAAACCTTCACATAGAGTGGGCTGTCTTCTGATAACCCTTAAAGGAGAAAAGCGCCTTCTGTTAAGGAAGCCCCAGGCCACTCTGATACAGAATCGCCATTGTGGGCTATCACGCCTCCAAAAATACACCCGCGACACACCCAGCAATAAAATCTGTCGAAAACGGCACACCTGGTGCTGTCTGCAATCTTCTTCCAAACAGTTGGCAGGTGTGAATTGGCCGCTGCAAGGTCACGTTCTGCATGCCGGTTCCCTTACTTACAAGGAAGAATAAGCCAGCCTTGCTAAGATTCACAGACCACAGCTTTTCTTCTTTGCTCCCCCCCTTCCTTTTTCTAAATTACAGGACAAGGATAGAACTTCTCGCTGTGAGTCCGATGGGCCTCTCCATTGGTTGTTTTAAAAAAAAAAAATTTATGCCCTGCCTTTCCGTGCCAAATGTCATCCAGGTTTTAAAAATGGCAAAAATCAATCAATCGACAATAATAATAAATCCAAGTAAAGCAAACAGAAACAGGATCAGTTGCACAACAGAAGAGGCTTGTAGCGGGGAGAATGTAATGGGGAGATTCTCTAGTTTCTTTAAAAAAAATTAGTAGCATCTAGAAAGGGGATCAGGAACAAAATTCTTCAGGATTCCCCATTTATCCTGATTAAAATCAACCCCCTCCCCACACTTGCTATTCGCCCCATGGTGTGTGTGGGGGGGGGGTACCTTACAAATGCCCAAATGAGAGCTGTAAGCTTTGAACAGCAGTGGAAATACCAGCTGTGGTGAGGCTGTTGATTTTAATTGGAAAACACAAAATCATAGAATTGTAGAGTTGGAAGGGACCCCAAGGATCATCTAGTCCAACCCCCTGCGATGCAGGAATCTCAGCTAGATCATACATGACTGGTGGCCATCCAACCTCTGTTTGAAAACCTCCAAGGAAGGAGAGTCCACCACCTCTGTTCCACTGAGGAGCAGCTCTTACTGTTGGAAAGTTCTCCCTGATGTTTAGTCATGAATTTCCTTTCTTGCAACTTGAAGCCATTGGTTCGAGTCCTGCCCTTCTGAGCAGGAGAAAACAAGCTTGCTCCATCCGACTAAGCACCAGGAAGAGTGACTTAGCTATGGACACCTAACAGGTTCACGAGCCCTGGCCAGAGTTGACCGAGAGCTTCCTGGTCTTCTACGCTTGCTCTAGACTTCATGAAGGCTAGCTTCCTTGTGGCTGCTCCCTACTAGCAATGTTGCTTTCCTGCTGGTCTCCCTCAAAATAGGCCTGCAGTCCACTTGGCTTCTTCCTGTCCCACCCTGCCACCTTACGCACAGCGAAGGCTTCTCAGGTGGGTGGAGCCACCTGCCACCCCCAGAGCAAGCTTTGCCCCTTGAACCCCGAGCAGGTGTGCTGCCATGGCGAACGCCGCTTTTGGCACCCGAGCCCGAGCCAGTTGTGGGTTGTTTTTTTCCAGTGGGGGGGGGGAAGGGGTGCCCTTTGTCGACATCCTTCAGTTGCTTTGAACCCGAGAGCGGCTGCTGTGCCAAATTCTCCCTGGGAAAGGGAGCGTTCCAACTGACTGTCTCTCTGCAGAAGCTGCAGCTGTTCCACCTGCTCCTGTGAGGCAAGAGGGACGGGTCCTGAGCTCCAGAGCGGCCCAGAGAAATGCAGATGGACTTGGCAGAAGGACACAGCCTCGCAAGATGTAGGCAGCAACAACAACAACAACACATGCTCCAAGCTGGGGGCGATTCAAAGGCTCATCAATGGGGGAAAGAAGCCAAAGGCTCGGGCAGGCCAAGTTCCCCCCCCCCAAGCCCCGGCCAACACAAACACTTCCCGTCCCATCCCCAGACCACTCAAAATGTCCCTGTTTAGGAGTTACCAATACATCAGTCCCCCATTATTACTCCTTAACTATGAATTATAATTCATAGTACAGACACCCGACCTCTAACAATATCCATGCATCTATACATTGGTTCCTTGGTTCCCAAACGGCTTGGCTCCTGAACAAATCGGCTCCCGAACGCCGCAAACCAGGAAGTGAGTATTCCGGTTTGCAAACGTTTTTCGGAAGCCGGACGTCTGACACGGCTTCTGCGGCTTCCTCTTGAGTGCAGGAAGCTCTCGCAGCCAATCGGAAGCCGCACCTTGGTTTTCGAACGGTTCCGGGAGTTGAACGGACTCTCGGAACGGATTAAGTTCGAAAACCAAGGTACCGCTGTGGTTGCATCTGAGATGAGCAGGTAATAACTTGCGTTAGGAGACTCTTATTTATCAGGGGTTGAGCTGCAGAGTTCACTGCTAGGTAGACATGGTGTATAATCTGCTCAGTATATATTGCAGATTGTTATTTTTTCATACCCTCCAAGTGTCCCTATTTTCCAGGGACAGTCCCTGATTTACAGAAGCCGCCCTGGTTTCTGATTTGATCCAGGAATGCCCCACTTTCCCTTAGGATGTCCCTATTTTCATCAGGAAAATGTTGGAGGGTCTGGAGTTATGCGACCTCCAAGCCAAGGAGATAAGTAATTATAGAACCTTTAGAAGACATCCGAAGGCAGCCCTGTATAAGGAAGTCTATTTTAATGTTCAATGACTTCTTATGTTTTTATATGTGTTGAAAGCCACCCAGAGTGGCTGGGGCAACCCTGTCAGATGGGTAGGGTATAAATATTAAAATCACCATCGTCATGAGAAGTTGCTGAATTGCAACTCATTACCAAACTCTAAACCACGGAGAGACCTGGTCTGAACAAAGACATTGGATTCTTATCTCATTATACATGACAAAGCTATTTTTAGCCATCTCACCCCTTGCTTTTTCCTGTAAGACCAATTGCAGTCGTTAACAGTCAACAGGTTTTCCATACCCATCAGCCAATCACCCATTCCCACCACCCTTCTGAGCAATACTCCTCCCCACCATCTCACTATATATAAGGGTCTGGCGACTTCTGTTTCAGTGTATCTGAAGAAGTGTGCATGCACACGAAAGCTCATACCAAGAACAAACTTAGTTGGTCTCTAAGGTGGTCTATGAGAGCTGGACCATAAGGAAGGCTGATGGCCGAAGAATTGATGCTTTTGAATTATGGTGCTGGAGGAGACTCTTGAGAGTCCCATGGACTGCAAAAAGATCAAACTTATCCATCCTTAAAGAAATCAGCCCTGAGTGCTTACTGGAAGGGCAGATCCTGAAGTTGAGGCTCCAATACTTTGGCCACCTCATGAGAAGAGAAGACTCCCTAGAAAAGACCCTGATGTTGGGAAAGATGGAGGGCACAAGGAGAAGGGGACGACAGAGGATGAGATGGTTGGACAGTGTTCTCGAAGCGACAGGCATGAGTTTGGCCAAACTGTGGGAGGCAGTAGTGGAGGATAGGGGTGCCTGGCGTGCTCTGGTCCACGGGGTCACGAAGAGTTGGACACGACTGAACGACTGAACAACAACAAGGTGCTACTGGAAGGATTTTTTAATTTTGTCATCACCATCATCATTATGGAATAAGACGTCCCAATTTTCATCAGAGAAATGTTAGGAGGCCATGAAAGGGTGATAGACCACATGGACCTTTGGTTTGGCCCAGCCAAGCTCTTCTTATGCCCACCTGGGTACCTGACACAGCAGAGGAGGAGAGAGAACTTGGGTTGGTAACTGAAGAACCAGGTGGCACCCTTAACCCTTGACAAAAAAGTGGAAGAGCATCTTTTCAGATTGCCAATCGCTGGCCTCTACGTTTATGTCTTGCACAGTGTCTGTGGCGGGGGGAAAAGTGAACATTTGTTCTCCTATTTTATTCTCCTTTCGTTATTTCTTTTTTTAAAAAAATGCATTGTTTGGTCTGGCTCCCTTTATTGGCTCTTCGTGGCCTGGCTGCTGTTGTTTTTTTAAAAACTCCATCTTGCTTGCGTGGCTGTTGGCCTTGATTCGTAGCAACATTTATTTAATAAGTGGGGGGGAATAACAACCGGCCTGGGGAAAGAGGAGATTTAAAGCTGCCCTGCTGCCAGGTGGCGATTCGTGGCTTATCCTGGCGCCTGGCCCTTTGTCCGACCTCAAGATGGATCGGCAAAGCTTTTTAATTCAAGTCTGTAAGCGGGATGATCGGCGGTCTACTTAGCTAGCCTGTGGCTTCCACGGTAGCAGTCTGCCGTGCAGCGAGATATCATCCGAAAGGCCAAACCATCTTAGGAGAGATAAAGAAATTGAGATGCCAGCATAACCTTCTAATAGCCCTCTGAACGTCTCGCATCTCGCTGTGCATTGTGGCGTAGCCCTGGGAGTCTACTGAGTGTCGTCAGACATGGGCCGCATAGACACCATGCATTTAAAGCACACCCACATCCCATAAAACATTGTTGGGAACTGTGGTTTACCTCCCCCCAAAGAACTACAATTCCCAGCACCCTTAGCAAAGTACCATTCCCAGGATTCATTGGGGAATATGTCTGTGCGGAAAAAGCTGACAACTGGACAATGGAAATGGATTCTACAAGCCCTAACTGTGGCCAAGAGACCGATATTGATGAAATGGAAGAATAAAGATGAGGTCCCCTTTAATCAACATGAATCATAGAATCGTAGAGTTGGAAAGGATCCTGGGGGGGGGGGTCATCTAGTCCAACCCCCCCCCCCCACAATGCAGGAATCTCAAATAAAGCATCCATGACAGACCCCCACCCCACCCCCAAAAAACTTCTGCTTAAAACATGGCAATGCTCGCAACTTATGAAGCGATTGCCTATAGACGTAGACTTGTTTGGATAAATATATTGACATTTGGAACAAGTTTCTACAGAATATAGTTGGTTTCTATTAATCATATATGTATTAGGACAATAATGTTATATTGTGTTTGTAGCTGATTATACTCATTGTATTATAATTGTCTTTCTTATATTTTTTGTACTTTCTCTTCCCCCCCCCTTGTTTTCTATAACTGAAATTCTTTTAATTAAATATTAATAATAATATTAAAGGCTTCGTTGGGGTGTGGGGATATACCTTAAATGTGCTTTAATTGTGCGTACACAGTCGCTGATTGCTACTGAGCAACACCCACTCACCTGCTTCATTCCATTCAAGGAGTGTCTTCTGTCGATAAATCTGCAACCTCTCTCCTGCATTCCAGAGTGGTTTGCTCCCAAGAGTTCTTAACCCAGGATATTTCTGAATGTATAGCTCTAAGGAGCTAAAAAGGTAAAGGGACCCCTGACCGTTAGGTCCAGTTGCGGACAACACTGGAGTTGCGGCGCTCATCTCTGGGGTTGCGGCTGAGGGAGCCGGCGTACAGCTTCTGGGTCATGTGGCCAGCATGATTAAGCCGCTTCTGACGAACCAGAGCAGCGCACGGAAACACCGTTTACCTTCCTGCCGGAGCAGTACCTATTTATCTACTTGCACTGGCGTGCTTTCGAACTGCTAGGTGGGCAGGAGCAGGGACCGAGCAATGGGAGCTCACCCCGTTGTGGGGATTCGAACTGCTGACCTTCTGATCAGCAAGCCCTAGGCTCTGTGGTTTCACCCAGAGTGCCACCTGTGTCTAGGGAGCTACTTGCCTGCTAATCAATACCTGCCTGGACCCTGGCATCTTCCTCAGGGGCCCTTTGCCACATTCCCTTACCTATAACAGCAAGGTGGGTGGTTACTAAGGGGAAGCCTTTTTTGTGGTGGCACCCTGATGATGCAATGCCCTCCCATGCAAGACTCGTCTTGTGCCTTTTGGCTGCAGGAGAAGATTTTTTAAAAAAATTCTCCCAGACTATATATCACATCCAACATCAGAATACCAGAATATCACTTTTTTTGGGGGGGGGGAGCAGGGAGAGCGATGTTGTTCTCCTGTCCTTCTTGCAGGCTTCCCACAGGTATATGGTTGGCCACTTTCAGAGGAGGATGCTAGACTAGATGGACCATTGGTCTGATCCAGCAGCCAGGTTCTTCTGGGGTTCCCATTGCTGAGAGGAATGGCGGGACCTTTGTGTCTTGTCCCCCAGCTTCAAAGAGGAGGAGGAGGAGGAGGAGTTTGGATTTGCTATCCCGCTTTATCACTACCCGAAGGAGTCTCAAAGCGGCTAACATTCTCCTTTCCCTCCCTCCCCCACAACAAACACTCTGTGAGGTGAGTGGGGCTGAGAGACTTCAAAGAAGAGTGACTGGTCCAAGGTCACCCAGCAGCTGCATGTGGAGGAGCGGAGACACGAACCCGGTTCCCCGGATTATGAGCCTACCGCTCTTAACCACTACACCACATTGGCTCTCTATATATGCACCTCTCTCTCTAGCCCAAGGTCACCCAGCAGCTGCATGTGGAGGAGCGGAGGCGCGAACCTGGTTCACCAGATAACGAGCCTACCGCTCTTAACCACTACACCACACTGGCTTCATAGAATCATAGAGTTGTAGAGCTGTAAGGGACCAGCTTGCTGCAATTCACCCAACATGGGGCTTGAACCCACCACCCTGTGATTTAGAGTTTATTGCTCTACCAACTGAGCTACTGGAACCATTATCTGAAGCGCCCCACCTCTGGTGGGGATCTCTTCCCCAACGCTCCCTTCTGACCATGCCCTGTGATTCCGTTCAATGTCACGTCCAGGCCTGGAAAGTGAGTGGGAGTTCTGGGTCCTGAGCGTCCCTGCATATCATCTGCTTCGAGGTTTTAAGCACAATAATCTCATGTGTCACTTATAATTGGCTTAAGCACCATTACATTTTTCTTTTCTTTTCAACGGTCGGTGTTTTGAACAAAAGCCGCAAAGGAAAAGATAGCCGAGGCTCCTTGGCTTTGGGAAAGCCGGAGAAGGGAGCGCATCTTTGCACAAATCATTCTTTCCCCCCCCCCCTGATGTCGAAGCGCCTCTTTGTCTCTGCCTCGGTGCAGAGGTCTGCCAATAACATTGCCTATGGCTCACATCTACATATAAATTTTAAAAGGACTCCGTAACGTGACTCTGGTTCAGCAGGAATTAGAATCAATGGATGCCATCTGGGCAGGTTAAGGCTGCCTCTCTCCCTCTTTTTTGAGTCGACCCTTTTATTCGAGTTCACAAAAGTGTAACGGCCCCTTTGTAGGCAACTTGGAGGCATCCTGATCCATTGCACCTGCAGCAACAGCAGCATCTGATAAAAAGCCCTGGCTGGACCAAGGTATTCAGTATCATAAAGTGATACAGTACTTAGCGCATCCGCCAGCCATCTGTATGCAGATTAGCAAGGGCTCCTATCAGATTAGCCGTTGCAAATATCCTGTAATTTTAGCATGCTTGCATGTACACAGAAACCAGCATTTCCCAGCTGACATTGATGCACACATCGGAAATTTGAAGGTGGGATTTGGGGGTGGCGGCCGGAAATGCATTCCGTGTGAGCTGGCTGAATCAGCCCTTCTTAATTATGGGTTTTGTCTTTCATCCCAGGCTAATTTTTTTTTGCATCTCCCTTGCAGAATTAAACTGCTAAGATGCTTATGGCTTCTATCTGGTCGGCAGTAGCAATGCCGGGCTTGTTTTGCAATATTCCTTTAAAAAAAAAATCATGCCTAATCTCAATTCCCTGAAAGTTACCCTCTGCTGACTATTTAATATTTTAGTTTAAATCATCTGTGGGTGATGCGCAATGCCTTTCTTCATTCTGTCTCCCGGAGACCCGAAATGTTCAGTGCTGCATTGCTAAGCGCCAAGAGCATTTCCCATAAATGCGCCTTATTAAACCAGTCTGAATTCTGGTCCTAAGAAAGCTGCTTATCTCTTTCTTGAGGCTTAGACAACTCAAATGCCTTTTAATTATTAAAGGAACTGAATGATTGCTTGCTCCAAACCAAAATAAGTCACTGGGGGGGGGGGGCAGGCGGATGAGTGGCAGTGTCCTTGGAGCTTTTTCTTTTCGAAACAGAGTTGATGTCATAATGCTTCTCAAATACAGTAGTAAGTTGTTGCTTTCTTCTGGTTGTTCCTGTGCAGAAAGAAATGGTACTTCTTTAAAATTAATTGGGAGGCGGTGGCAGGGGGTTCCCAACCTTTTTTTGGCCCCAGGAGCTAATTTGGAAATTGGGGCGGGGGGGAGAGTATTGTGGGCACGACAAAATGCCCATTTTACAGAAGAAGAAGAAGAAGAAGAAGAAGAAGAAGAAGAAGAAGAAGAAGAAGAGGAGTTTGGATTTGATATCCCGCTTTTCACTACCCGAAGGAGTCTCAAAGCGGCTAACATTCTCCTTTCCCTTCCTCCCCCACAACAAACACTCTGTGAGGTGAGTGGGGCTGAGAGACTTCAGAGAAGTGTGACTAGCCCAAGGTCACTCAGCAGCTGCATGTGGAGGAGCGGAGACGCGAACCCGGTTCACCAGATTGCAAGTCCACTGCTCTTAACCTCTACACCACACTCAGCAAATGGAGATGCTGAGAACCTCCCGCCCCACAAGAAACAACAGAAAACATCTAGAGCAACACTCATCCAAACGCAACTCCATTCCTACAGGGTTTACTCCGGAGATTTAGGATCAGAGTTTTCCTTCTCCTAGATGGGCTACCTTCCCAGGTTGACTAGCCCCATCTGCCCCTCACTTCCCTCTACAGCACGTGCAGAAACAGCCTTCTTGACCGTTGGACCCACGATTGGTCTTGTCTGCTCAATCCGCCAGAGTCTGTCTTTGCATGCAGGGGCAGAGGGTTTGAGACCCATTGGCTTCCATCACCTGGTTTAGCCAGCAAGTCAAAGCCATTCCTGGGGTGTGGCTGTTTTCAGATGCTGCTGCCAGCTTCTAGGAGCCACAGGTGAGAGCTGACTGCAGAGCGGGGAGCAAAGGTGCACAAACTACCCCGGAAGGAGCACAACGTGTCCCCCACCAAAGGAACGACCCCCTCCCCTAAAACCCCATGCACCCGGGGAACAAGTGAGTGCAACATACATAATCAGCTAAACATTTTCACGAGAGATAGCACACACACACACACATCACCAAAGGGGAGAAACATTTTCATTCCTTGAATTAAAAATTATGTCAGCTCATCTGTCAACATACCTATGTAAATGAAGCGGTGGCATGACCTCACATGAGATGCTGTTGATGAGGAAAAGGATTTGCTTCATTCCCTCGCCCCCCAGTTTGCAGACTGAGATTTTACCCAGATTCAATCTGCTTCCCAAATCCGACCTCGTGCGCTAATGTAATCCTGAGGGATCCTGACATCCAAGGCAATCATTTCACTTACAAGCTGGCGTGTTCTTGGAGCCAAGAAGGGTTGGCCTGCCATGTAGCTCTGGGCAGCAGAAAAGAACGGAGAAAGCCCTTCTTCATTGCCATTATTACTTAGACATTAGAACTAGGTTTATCCAACCCATCTTATATAAGTTTCCTGGGTGTTCAGAACAACACAACATCTCCCTATGACTACAGGATGAGAGCCCAGAAGTCACATATTCAGTCGCCAGATTTTGCGCTGCCATGATAGATATCCGAAGAATGATCTATGCTACAATTCAATCCTAAACTGAAGGCCCATAGTGTTAGATCTACACTTCTGAAGCCCAACCCATATAGCTGTGTTAACTGATCTTTTAATTTTTCTTATAAATTTTTACTCACCCATTGTTGTTCAGTTGTTCAGTCGTGTCCGACTCTTCATGACCCCATGGACCAGAGCACGCCAGGCACGCCTGTCTTCCACTGCCTCCCGCAGTTTGGTCAGACTCATGTTGGTAGCTTCGAGAACACTGTCCAACCATCTCGTCCTCTGTCGTCCCCTTCTCCTTGTGCCCTCAATCTTTCCCAACATCAGGGTCTTTTCCAGGGAGTCTTCTCTTCTCCTGAGGTGGCCAAAGTACTGGAGCCTCAACTTCAGGATCTGTCCTTCCAGTGAGCACTCAGGGCTGATTTCCTTAAGAATGGATAGGTTTGATCCCATTATCTATGCTTAATTAAGTATTTATGTATATGTTTAAATCTACATTTGGTTCTTGTTGCTCCCATTTATTTAATAATTATTCGCTTAGATGCATACTGTTAGGCTATTTATTTAGAAGTTTTGCTTATGCTGGTCTATGACCATATTAAAGTAATAAAATAAAACTAAAGGGTTGGCTTGGGATTTCCCACCCCCCTTCATTTTATCCCCACCCCCACCCCCAGGCTAAAAACGATCCGAAGACAAGCAGGCAACTCTGAGAGGCCTTACGAGACAACCAGGCCCAGGCGGCGTTTGCTGGTGGTGGGGGGTGTTTTTCGTCACATCTGCCATCTCAAGTGCTGCGTTTGACAGGAGAAACTGTGGAAGCTCAAAAGCGAAAACCGCAAGAGAGCCTGGACTGGACTGACTTGAGTTTGTTTATTTCGAGGAGGCTGCTGCCACCACCATCAATTTCTTATTAGCCCAGAAATTTGAAGTTAGATGGAAGGGGCGAAAGGAGAGTGCAAAATATGGTCTGAAGCTCAACATATAAAAAAACCTAAGATCATGGTCACTGGTCCCATCACCTCCCGGCAAATGGAAGGGGAAGAAATGGAGGCGGTGAGAGATTTTACTTTCTTGGGATCCATTATCACTGCAGATGGTGGCAGCAGTCACGAAATTAAAAGACGCCTGCTTCTTGGGAGGAAAGCAATGACAAACCTAGACAGCATCTTAAAAAGCAGAGACATCACCTTGCTGACAAAGGTCTGTATAGTTAAAGCTATGGTTTTCCCAGTAGTGATGCATGGACCATAAAGAAGACTGATCGCCGAAGAACTGATGCTTTTGAATTATGGTGCTGAAAGAGACTCTTGAGAGTCCCATGGACTGCAAAAAGATCAAACTTATCCATCCTTAAAGAAATCAGCCTGCGTGCTCACTGGAAGGGCAGATCCAATACTTTGGCCACCTCATGAGAAGAGAAGACTCCCTAGAAAAGACCCTGATGTTGGGAAAGATGGAGGGCACAAGGAGAAGGGGACGACAGAGGATCCAGCAGTGCTTTTCTCATGTCCTTACTGTGCGCTAAGACTCTCTGGTATATCATGATTCCTGTGCCATGTGATGTTCTGTGACAAGCTATGCCCTGGCACCCTGCCACAACCGGGGCAGTTCAAAGTACTTTGATGACAGCATATCAATAAATGATCATCTTCTGCACACGGGTCATTTCTAGCTGGGGATGCAGGAGAAATTCGGTTCAGTTTGCATTTAAAGGTGAACCGACCTAATTCATGCTTTCCCAAAAAACGACACGTGAACCAAAGCACAGCTGTCCTTCAGCATCTTCAGTGTTGTGCAATGCAGTCATTTGAACAAAGATGCCCGTAAGGAGAGTAAAGTGAGTGTAAAAATGCACATATTGCTTGAAAATAACATGCAAAAAAATGCATTAGAGTAGGGGAAACTGCTTTGCAATTATTATTATTATTATTATTATTATTATTATTATTATTATCCGACAGCAGCCCTGCATAGGGAAGTATTTAATGTTTGATATTTTACCGTGCTTAATCTTTCAGTGTTTCAATTTGTTGGAAGCCACCTAGATGGGTGGGTGGCTTGCTTATTTGTTTATTTGTTTATTTATTTATTGAAAACTGCATGCAAAAATGTGCGTATTAGAATAAATTTGCTGGATTTTTAATGAACATTTTAAATCAACATCATCATCACCATCGCAGGTTGATGCGGAAATGAACTCACCTTAAAATTGGGGAAAATGAGAAAGTGAAATCGACAGATTCTCCCACTTCTACTTCCGACCCAACCTCCCTCATCACCTCTTTTAAAAGGCACGATTCCGTACTTGGAAGTTGCGGCTTGGGGGCCATTCCAGAGCTTGCGTCCCACTGTTCCTGGAAGACCAGAGCAGGCATTTCCCCTGCGTTTCTTTGAAACATTCTTACTCACCAAGAACAAGGAGCGGACATGCCTTCCACTTCCTGTTCAGACATGCCCTCCAGAAGGCACCCCTTTGCCTGCACAATCTTCCACCCCTTCACATTCCTCGCTGTGAGCGCATGCCAGGAGATGCGCGGACTGACAAGTTTTACTGTCTCCATCCATCCTCTCTAAGTCTCCTTCCTTCCTCCCTCTGCATTCTCCAGCCCTCCTGGGTGAGTCATGTGTTGCAAATGTGCTGACATCTCTCCCTCCCTACCCATCCCAGTTTGTTCTTCCTTCTCCTCCTTGCAAAGTTTTGAGGGATTCCCACCCACCCCTTGGGAAGAAGAGACCTTCACTTCTCTCCTGTGCTATGAAGATGACAGGATGATGGTCAAAATGTATAAGAGAAGGTTAAGTCTGTCCAACCAAGGTATCTAAAGAAAATTATTCTCTACTTAAAAAAAAAAAAACTAAATAAAATGAAGGACATGTTGAAAGAGTTGCAACCAGTCCCAAACTTGCTATGCTGGGAGAGAAGACCAGGGAAGCAACACACTGGCAAAGATCAGGGCAAGTAAAATCTGAGGTTGCATCCATCCATTTTTTGTTGTTGTTCAGTCGCTCAGTCGTGTCCGACTCTTCGTGACCCCATGGACCAGAGCACGCCAGACATGTTGAAAGAGTTGCAACCAGTCCCAAACTTGCTATGCTGGGAGAGAAGACCAGGGAAGCAACACACTGGCAAAGATCAGGGCAAGTAAAATCTGAGGTTGCATCCATCCATTTTTTGTTGTTGTTCAGTCGCTCAGTCGTGTCCGACTCTTCGTGACCCCATGGACCAGAGCACGCCAGGCACACCTATCCTTCACTGCCTCCCGCAGTTTGGCCAAACTCATGTTAGTAGCTTCGAGAACACTGTCCAACCATCTCATCCTCTGTCGTCCCCTTCTCCTTGTGCCCTCCATCTTTCCCAACATCAAGGTCTTTTCCAGGGAGTCTTCTCTTCTCATGAGGTGGCCAAAGTACTGGAGCCTCAACTTCAGGATCTGTCCTTCTAGTGAGCACTCAGGGCCGATTTACTTGAGAATGGATAGGTTTGATCTTCTTGCAGTCCATGGGACTCTCAAGAGTCTCCTCCAGCACCATAATTCAAAAGCATCAATTCTTCGGCGATCAGCCTTCTTGATGGTCCAGCTCTCACTTCCGTACATTACTACTGGGAAAACCATAGCTTTAACTATACGGACCTTTGTCGGCAAGGTGATATCTTTGCTTTTTAAGATGCTGTCTAGGTTTGTCATTGCTTTTCTCCCAAGAAGCAGGCGTCTTTTAATTTCGTGACTGCTGTCACCATCTGCAGTGATCATGGAACCCAAGAAAGTGAAATCTCTCACTGCCTCCATTTCTTCCCCTTCTATTTGCCAGGAGGTGATGGGACCAGTGGCCGTGATCTTAGTTTTTTTGATGTTGAGCTTCAGACCATATTTTGCGCTTTCCTCTTTCACCCTCATTAAAAGGTTCTTTAATTCCTCCTCACTTTCTGCCATCAAGGTTGTATCATCAGCATATCTGAGGTTGTTGATATTTTTTCCGGCAATCTTAATTCCGGTTTGGGATTCATCCAGTCCATCCATTTTAAGCAGATTTAAAACACATGGCTTTCCCCAAAGAGCTCTGTGTGGGGAAAGCTGAATCTGTTAACATCAAACTTAATAAGTTTATAGTACCACTGTATTCCGCTCTGGTCAGACCTCACCTGGAATACTGTGTCCAGTTCTGGGCACCACAGTTCAAGAAGGATACTGACAAGCTGGAAGGTGTCCACAGGAGGGCAACCAAAATGGTCAAAGGCCCGGAAACGAT
Source organism: Lacerta agilis (assembly GCF_009819535.1). Classification (NCBI taxonomy): domain Eukaryota; kingdom Metazoa; phylum Chordata; class Lepidosauria; order Squamata; family Lacertidae; genus Lacerta; species Lacerta agilis. The sequence continues at coordinate 10,989,503 of NC_046312.1, forward strand.
GCCTTATGAGGAACGGCTTAGGGAGTTGGGTATGTTTAGCCTGGAGAAGAGAAGGTTAAGGGGTGATACGATAGCCATGTTCAAATATATAAAAGGATGTCATATAGAGGAGGGAGAAAGGTTGTTTTCTGCTGCTCCAGAGAAGCGGACACGGAGCAATGGATTGAAACTACAAGAAAGAAGATTCCACCTAAACATTAGGAAGAACTTCCTGACAGTAAGAGCTGTTTGACAGTGGAATTTGCTGCCAAGGAGTGTGGTGGAGTCTCCTTCTTTGGAGGTCTTTAAGCGGAGGCTTGACAGCCATCTGTCAGGAATGCTTTGATGGTGTTTCCTGCTTGGCAGGGGGTTGGACTGGATGGCCCTTGTGGTCTCTTCCAACTCTATGATTCTATGATTCTAAGTCACAGTCCTGCAACTGGAAGATGTTGAGCCCAGAGGTTCTCTCTGCACTATCAATCAATCAATCAATCAAATTTATATACTGCCTTTCATCTGAACTCATAGGATGGTTTACAGTATAAAAACACAAAAATACATAACATAATTGCAAAACAATAACTCACCAGCCCAACACATTTATATTAGTTTTCTAGCAGTTTAGCTTATTATTAGTATTAATACCCCACCCATCTGGCTGGGATGCTACCATGACTTGCCCCAGAGGATGCTGGGAAGTGTAGTTTTAGTGAGAGTGCCGGGTATCCACACTGAAAGAGCCTTAGCCCTCCACTCACCAGCATTGCCAGATTCAAAGACGGGCCATTCGGCAAGGCAGAGGCAGCTGTCCCTTCGCCAGACCGCTTCCCTGAACTGATGCAAAATGACCGAGGCTCCAGATAAACCACAGCACATGGGCAGAAGCCACAGATAAAGGCTCTATGAGTTTCAGTCTAGTAACCCTACCCTGCACGGGCTTCCGGTTATCAGGAGGGTGCTCCCTCGTATGACCCGCTCCTTCATCCTGATTTGCTTGCGCAAAGCTTGCACAGAGATTAGATTACAGGTGGGTAGCCGTGTTGGTCTGCCATAGTCGAAACAAAATAGAAAATTCCTTCCAGTAGCACCTTAGAGACCAACTGAGTTTGTTCTTGGTATGAGCTTTCGTGTGCATGCACACTTCTTCAGATACCTGAAGAGTATCTGAAGAAGAAGGTATCTGAAGAAGTGTGCATGCACACGAAAGCTCATACCAAGAACAAACTCGGTTGGTCTCTAAGGTGCTACTGGAAAGAATTTTCTATTTTGTTTCGACAGAGATTAGACTATATCTGGTCTTTATGGAACATTTCTTCCGATTTGTTGGCAGGGGAGGTAAGAGCCTGCTGGATCAGGCCAACAGCCATCTAGTCCAGCATCCTGGTCTCACAGGGGCCACCCAGATACCTGTGGGAAACCCTCAAACAGAATCCAAGCACAAGAGCCCTCTCCCCTCCTGTGGTTTCCAGCAACTGGTATTTGGGTGCATCTCTGCCTCCGACTGTGGAGGCAGAACACAGCCATTGTGGTTTGTAGCCATTGATTGCCTTCTCCTCCCTCAATTTGTCCAGTCCTCTTTTAAAGCCACCCAAGATCCAAGATGGCTTTAAAAGACCATTCCAAGACAGTGGAATGGTCTCCCTCAGGAGGTTGTGGGCTCTCCTTTCTTGGGGGGGGGGGTTTAAACAGAGTTTGGATGGTCATCTGTCACACATTCTTTCTTTTCTTTAAATATATATTTTATTAAAGATTTCTTTGTTTTCTACAGATCAGTTTCATTCGTTGTGAGACATTAGTGTTGCATACAGTGTTAGGAAGAAAAGAGGGGGGAGGGGGGAATGGTGAGTGGGGTGGGGTTGGGTGGCAATGCTTCTATTCTTCTACTTAGTGTATATGTGGGGTTTTGCATCAGCGTCACTTGTGTGGGTTCTCTTACTATTCACTTGTTGTACTTCCTTAGTGGTGAGAGAGGTTGGGGGTCCCCGCAGCTTGCGCAGTTCCCTCCTTCTGGTCGAGGCAGCTGTGGTGTGTGCACGGCTTGAGTGCGCCGCTGTACTCTGTGCACCTCCTCCCTGTCTGATCCTGAATCATCGATGAGGTGCTCATGGTGGACCCTTGGTTGGGACGGCATGCTCGGCCGTGCCTCTTGCATCGACCTCTCAGCGGCTTCTGTTGCCAGGGCCTCCTCCAGAGCGACCTGGAACGTTAGATCCTTCTTGGCATAGAGGCGCCGTTGCAACTTCTCGTCCCTCAGGCCACCGACTGAGAAGTTGCAGAACCGAGCGGCTTGGCGGAGGGAGGTCACAAACCCCGTTATGGTTTCCCCAGGGGCTTGCCGCTTTGCATAGAAGGCATTTCGACGAGCCACCACCGAGGGCTGTGGCGAGAAGTGCCCCTTCAGCCATTCCACTATTGTTTTGTAAGGAACGGTAGCGACATCATCAGGCGCAAGGAGAGCCCGGGCGATTTCAAATGTCTCCTCTCCGCAGACGCTGAAGAATATCACCCTCTTCTTGGCATCATTGGTGACCCCTTTAGCTTCTAGAAGGAAGGTGAAATGGGTGGCGTACCCTTCCCAGTCTCCTGATGCTCGGTTGAACGGCGAGAAGCTGCTGTCCGTTGCCATCTTGAGTTCCTTGGGACCCGGAGCTGAAGCCTGGATACACGGTGCGAGGCAGCTGTGCGGCAGGTGGCGTTGCTGCGGTGCTGTGTGTGGCAGTCAGCTCAGCGGAATCCCATCCTCGTCGCCAGTGAAATATACTCGGAGTCCAGTGTGACTTTCATGCTCTTTATTCAGCTCATAGTAGTGAGGAATACAGTTTCCCCAAAATGTTTGCTTTATATACACTATTTACACAATGGGCCCCACGTGATTGGCTAATTCCGAGATACTCCTGTATGCCAATCGGAGTGCGGATTCACTTCCACCTGGAACTGGATTGGGTGGCTCCTGCGGACCAATCAGACTGCTGCAATCTCAATCCTATTGTTCTGGGACCAATCAGACTGCTGCAATCTCAATCCTATTGTTCTGGGACCAGTCAGACTGGTGCATTTTGGATCCTATTCAACTCAGTACATAACACCGTGGTTGGCTGTCTTTGGTTGACTGTACTGAGTTTTGTTTTTGTGTGTGAGCAGTGTGTGTGTGTGTTTGGATCAGGTTAGCCAGATTGGTTCATATGCTGTCAGCAGATTCTTTTTGTCCTGCTGGGCTATGTATGTGATAATGAGGGACCATACCAGAGTGAATGCATCTTCTTCTATTTGTCTTTAGCTGTCATATCTGCATTGCAGGGGGTTGGACTAGATGGCTCTGGGGGTCCCTTCCAACTCTACAATTCCATGAGTCAGTTGGGTGCCCTTGTCCGCTTCCTGGGGGAATGAGTTCCATAGTTTCAATATGTGCTGCGTTAAGAAGGTCTTTTATCTATCCATGCCCACAAGTCCTAGTATACTTAAGGTAAAGGTAAAGGGGACCCTTGACCATTAGGTCCAGTCGCGGAGGACTCTGGGGTTGCGGCACTCATCTCGCTTTACTTGCCGAGGGAGCCGGTGTACAGCTTCCAGGTCATGTGGCCAGCATGACTAAGCCGCTTCTGGCGAACCAGAGCAGCGCACGGAAACGCCATTTACCTTCCCGCCAGAGTGGTACTTATTTATCTACTTGCACTTTGATGTGCTTTCGGACTGCTAGGTTGGCAGGAGCTGGGACCGAACAACGGGAGCTCACCCCGTCGCAGGGATTCGAACCGCCGACCTTCTGATCGGCAAGCCCTAGGCCCTGTGGTTTAACCCACAGCGCCACCTGCATCCTTCCAGTATACTTTATCCATACCATTTATCAGCTTCTGTCATGTCACTTCATATTTGCCTTTTCCCAACTCTACAGGACTTCTCCCTCTCCCTCCCCCCGCCCACCCCTTTACAGTGGTTGGCATTTCCAAATTTATCATACCTGTTGCAGCACAAAGCGGGCAAGCTGTGAGCCCAATTGTCCTCCAGAACTAAATCAAAACCGCATGCCTTCGTTTGGTGAAAGGCCACTTGAAACACTCAAATGTTTAGCTGAGCCCAACCCATCCCCACACTCCCTGCACCAGACTGTTAGTCGATCAACTTCATTGCACCTGCTGCACAGGGCAGCCTCTGTTTGCTTAAGACCAAGGTCATGGAATGAATTGCCTTCCTGCTGCCAGGTTTGTCTGAAGGCAAGGGAGATGATGAAACGCCCTTTAAAAAAAACCAAAACCATTTATCAAAAGTGCACACCGCAACAGCATAAAAGGTCCTTATTTTCAGAAAACGCGAGTGTCTTCCACCACAAAATGAAAGCGGTTAAAAAGGAAGTTGGGTTTGTAGCATGCATTTTCCTCAACATAAGAGAAAAGTCTTTGCCCGGTGCTTAAAGACTGAGATGGCACCAGGTATGCATTTCTGGGGAGAGCATTCCACAAACGGGGCCACCACTGCAAAGGCCCCTTTTTGTGTTGCCATGCTCCAAATTTCCCATAGATGGGGTACACAAAGAAGGGCATCAGATGATGACCACAGGGTCCAGGTTGGGTCCATGTGCGGAGAGGCGGTCCCCATGGTACAGGAGTCCTGAGCCCTATAAGACTATATAGGTCAAAACCGGCACTTTGAAACTAACTGGTAGCCAGTGCAATCATACCAAAATTGGTGATGTATATTCGGACCAGCCCGCTATCCAATTCTGTGCCAGTTGTGGTTTCTGAACCGTCTTCAGATGCAGTCTGACATTGCAGTCATCCAATCCAGTGGTTATCAGAGCACAGACAACAGAAGTTAAGACAGTTGTGGCCCAGATAGGGGCGCAGCTGGGTCACTAGCCAAAGAGGATGGAAGGTGTGGGAGGCACCAAGACCACTTGGGCCTATGGTGATACGGATGGATCCAGAAGTGCTCCCATGCTACATACCTGCCCCTTCTGAGAGAGTGCAATCTCATCCAGAGCAAGCCACATCCCATCCATCCAGTCAACTGAGCCACGTACCAGCAGGGCTTCCAAGGGTTAAGTTTCAGTTCCCTGGCTCTCCTCTGGCCCAAGACATCGGTCTAGTGCAGGCATAGGCAACCTTCGGCTCTCCAGATGTTTTGGCCTACAACTCCCATGATCCCTAGCTAACAGGACCAGTGGTCAGGGATGATGGGAATTGTAGTCCAAAACATCTGGAGAGCCGAAGGTTGCTGACCCCTGGTCTAGTGCTTCTAGTGCCACACCTGCAGATTTAATGGAGGAGATCTGTACCCCAGCAGCATCTTGCTGGCAGTATACTCAAGAACTCCTGATGACCAACATCAGGAATAAAACTGAACCCTGAAGAAGCTCACATTGAAGGCTCCGTGCAGCTGGGTACCACCCTCTGAAAATGACCGTCCATCAGAAGGCAAAAGACCCTGCAGGAGAAGCAGGGAAGGGAAGATCTCTCAGGGTGGGAGGCTGGGAGGACCCACACCCTTTTGTGTGAGACAAGGGTTCAAATCTGCCTCTGATAGAGGACCTTCTCTCTCCCCCCCCTTGTTCCTCCCCTTTCCCTCCCTCCCAATGTTTTTTTCTTTTTTTTCTTTTAGATCAATCTGTTTTTATTGTCTTCTATGCTGAAAAGTTCCAATAAAAATAAAGTGAAAAATTAAAATGGCCATCCAGATACGACTGGAACAATCACAAAGCAGTGCCACCCCACCCTGCCCCAAAGTGAGGTTCCATCCCCAGCGGAATACCATGGTTGGTGGTATTTGAAAGCCCATGAGAAACCCAGGAGAATTAACAGGGACACACTCCCCCCCCCAGTCCCTCTCTCTTTCTCCCATCAAAGAGTGACCAAGGCAGTCTCCCTGCCAAAACAGAGCCTAAGCCCTGGTTGAAAACGTTCTAGGGAATCACCAAGCCCCGATATCCATATGGCTTATATCAAAACCACAATAACAATAAACCAAACCATAAAACACTCCAATGAAACTTCAGCAGTCAAAACAACACAGAGAATTAAAAAGCAATTTCAATTGAAAAAGAATATAGGACACATCTCCCTAGGGATGGAATATTGCGAGGATGGGGCTATGTCCAAAAGTCAGTCTCTCTCTGTCTCGTATTCTTTCTTGTGGTTTTTATTAAGGGCTTCTCACAGCACTCGTGATCTTCAAGCACTTCCCAGACTTTTAGCTAGCTGCTTGTGGGGAGCAGGGCACTGGTCTAGACTGGATCTTCCAGCAAGGGAGTGATTATATTCTTGTTCCACTATATGCTGTTTTGATTTTACAGAGGGCTCTTTTTCTATTTGGCATGCATGTTCGGTTGAATACGCTCCATATCTGTTGAGGGGTGTGTGTGTGTGTGTGTGTGTGTGTGTGTGTGTGTTTAGTGCCACTCAATGCATTTAAACACGGCAGAAACCGAAGCCAGTAATGAGAAACTGGTTGCGTTTTACAGAGAGTGTGCCGCTGGAGTGACATTGCATGCCGTGAGAAATCATGTGAAACGGAGCCTCGAGCAAGAATGCTTAGCTGTACTATTTTGGTTTCCTCATCTGTTGCATCACACCTGACCAAGTATTTTATTTCATAGCTGTCATTGTTCATCAGCGGCTGAAATTCATACTGCAATAATGCATCTGAGCTTTGCTTCTCCTTCAAGCGCTCTGGGATACTGGTGCAAAATGCATATTTCAGCGTTTACTTTTTTTGCTTGCCTTCTGTAAGCTCAAGATCAACCGAGCAAGTGAGAAGTTGCCATTTCTCTCCATGGCAGCTTCCATCTACTATGCTTCTTTCGGCACCCTCAATCCCAGCTTTTAAAAACTTTGAAGGTGAAACAAGAGGAAGGTGGAGAATGATGAATTAGAAAGAAGTTTAAAACTGGACAAGGAGGAAATGGGATGGGGGGGGATGCCTCCCACCCCCCTGCACATTACCCTTCAACCTCGAGGGCACCCACCTGGCTAACCCTGCAATAGTGTGTTCCTCGATCATTTTTATCTATACTTCTTAAATCTATCATTGCTTTAAGCCATCATATACAACTTAATCACTATATAATTCATATTTACAACAATATTTCTTCCTCAATCTACAAAGCTTCTTGCATTCCTATTAACGTGTTTGATTGAATACCGTCATCTTTCAAATAGTTTGTAAATTTATTCCAGTCTTTGATGAATTTCTGGTCCCGCTGTTCTCGGATTCTTCCCGTCATTTTGTCCAATTCCGCGTACTCCATTAGTTTCCCTGTCCATTATTATTATTATTATTATTATTATTATTATTATTATTATTATTATTATTATTATTTTCTATTGGACTTTAGCAGCCCCATCTGATTTCTGTTTTCACAGAGGGAGCTGTGACTCCCTCTGATCTTTCAACGGGAAGAAAACTCCACCCATGTTGAAGCATTCCTGCTTCAACTTCCCCACATCTGGGTTATCTTTCTCTCGCCGCCCCGACCGCCCTGAACCCCTCCGTCAAATGGGCTTTGCAGAAGCCGCCTCTGCATGAGCATCAATGCCAGGTCTGGCTTAGCCTAATGGTGCATTTGCAATTCCATCTGCAGGCGCCACGGATCTGGCATCCTGGTGCAAAGCCCTTATCTGGAACATAAATTGAGCAAAAAAAAAAAGAGGCAAGTAAGCTAGTCATTTAAATAGAAATATAAACCCAGTCTGTCTGTCTCTCCCTCGGTCTCTCTCTATATGTAAAGCCAGTGAAAGGAGCACTTCAGTGGAAGACAGAATTCTACATATGCATACTGCTGATTTTTTCCCGTTAGCCAACTAATGGAGATTCCATTGATTTCTCTCCACCCCCACCCTCCCTTCCATTTACTGTAAGGTAACTTGGAGCAGGACTGTAACAGGAAACTTACAAATGCTCTTCGCGGGAGCTATATTTAGGCAGCCACACTGACATGATACTGCAGAATAAAATAAACATGCAGGAGATGGCCGCTCCTTGGGGACTTGCTGCTTCGCCCCCGTGACACACGAGGAATGAGCGCATTATTCTGCGGCCTCCTGTGTGACCTTTGCTATAGGAACGTAGAGAAATCAAGGCCGTTGTGCGACTGAGCAGGTAGGCGCCATCTTATTCCGCCCACCCCACCCCACCCCCAAAAAAGGCCTGGGACGAATGCTAAAGCAGCGTCCGTTTCCGCCGGTTGCAATTTAAGGGGGTGGAGAGCAAGCTCTAAGAACGCCAGGCCATGCAGGGTTGTCGCCGAACAAGCCATTGCCCAGTGAGCTGCACATGGGGTAGGAATGCAGCTTAGCAGTTGCTGGCATCCGTCTGTCTCAGGAGACAATGGGGGAATGTGCCTTTGGGAGTGAAGTCAAACTGCTGGAAGGTTGCAGCACCTCTTCTGGCTGTAGAGACCGATACAGGAGAGACATGTTTTGTTGCAGCCGGGGCAGATGAAGGAGTTTGGTTGTGCTGCTGCAGATCCACATGTTTCTTCTCTCTGTGCTCCTCCCAGCGCTCATTTCTCTTCTGGTCACTGCTGCGGATGCACAACCTGACTGCAATGCCCTCCAACATTTCTCTGATGGAAATAGGGACATCCTATTCCATAATAATAACAATAATCATTATATTATTTATACTCTACTCATCTGACTCAGCCACTGTTGCCTCAGCCACTGTGGGTGGCTTCCGACCTATATAAAAACACAATAAAACATTAAGCATTAAAAAAAAAAAACACTTCCCTATACAGTGCTGCCTTCAGAAGTCCTCAAAAGGTTGTATGGTTATTTCCTCAGCTCAGAAAAGTTTCATATCCTCCAACATTTCTCCCATGAAAATAGGGACGTCCTAAGGGAAAGCAGGGCATTCCAGGATCAAATCAGAAACCGGGACGGCTTCTGGAAATCCAGGACTGTCCCTGGAAAACAGGGACACTTGGAGGGTGTGTGACTGCCTGTCTCCAGGCCCTGTGGTCTTCTGTAAGGGATTCCCACAGGTCAGGGTTGATGTTGCCAGCCTTCATGTCATGTTTGCAGACATCTTTGTAACACAGAGTTGGTCTGCCGATGGGCCTGGAGCCTGAAGCCAGCTCCCCATAGAGCATATCCTTGGGGGGTCCTGCCATCTTCAGCTCTGACCAAGCAGTAAAGCATATTAATTGCATACAAAAAGTCTCAGGTTCAGAGATCTCCAGGTGGCTCACGCCAGGGTATCTGCTTGGCCACTTTGAGAAAGGGATGCTGGACTAGACAGACCTTTTGCCTGATTCCACAGGGATGCTCTTAAAGGAGTTGAGCCACGTGCTTGGGGAGGGGCGGATGAAAATGTAGCAACTGGGCCAGGATGAAAGAGGACTTTCCATCCCTAAATATGGCAATCATTCAGACCCTCTGGGACCATGGCATTTCAAGTGGTGATGCCCTGAGACAGAAGAGTGCCTTTCAAACTCTACATAAATCTTCAGCAAACGCACTTATGGAAGCCATGTACCGGGGGCAGATTTCAGGCTGTGTGAGCAGGGCACACACACACTGGGCACTGAGCCAAGGTGGTACCGTCTCAAAGCCAGGCAAGTGAGGCATTGAGAAGGAGGCACGAGGCTCCACCAGAGTCCCAGAGTCCTCCTGCCTCCTTCCCAAAGCCAGTTAGTGCTTCCCAACATTTGGGAATGATGCGGGAGGGACCCTCTAGGACCCTTTGGGAAGGCAACTCAAGGTCTGGAGAGGGCACCAAACTTTGGCCTCGCAAAGAAGAAAAGTTTGGATTTGATATCCCGCTTTATCACTACCCTAAGGAGTCTCAAAGCGGCTAACATTCTCCTTTCCCTTCCTCCCCCACAACAAACACTCTGTGAGGTGAGTGGGGCTGAGAGACTTCAAAGAAGTGTGACTAGCCCAAGGTCACCCAGCAGCTGCATGTGGAGGAGTGGAGACATGTACCCGGTTCCCCAGATTACGAGTCTACCGCTCTTAGGACACCGTAGTACCCAAACCTGCCACTGCAAACAATGGCGTAGCTAGCCTCTGCGCTGCTGGGGGTGGCAGCAGCGCAGAGGCACCCCCCTGGGGGAGGGGCACGACACACGTGGATGCAGAAAGGGGGGATTTCCACTTTTCCAAGACTTTTTTTCGGCGGGAGGTGGTGGCCAGCGAGGAGGGGGTGACAAGTGTGACACCCCCCCTCGCTGGTTGACCCCCCCGAAAAAAAGCGGTGGAAAGGGGAAAAGGAAGCAGAGCCGGCGCTTGAACACGCCGGCTCTGCTTCCTTTCCCCGCCCCCCCGTTTTTTCCGGCGGGGGGTGGTGGCCAGCGAGGAGGGGGTGACAAGTTCGACACCCCCCCCCCACGCTGGTCGCCCCCCCCGCCAAAAAAAGCGGTGGAAAGCACCCCGTCCGTGTGCTGCTGCTCCCGGGGTGACGGGGGGAGCGGCGGCGCGTGGGAGTGGCAGGAGGGGCCGCTGCTTGTCACCCCCACCCGCCGCTTGTTACCCTGTCACTGGGGGCGTACCGCCCCCACCGCCCCTCCCCAGCGACGCCCCTGCCTGCAAATACGCTGCAGGGGGTTTTTTTGGGGGGGGTGGAGGACATTTTGGGGCACATGCTCCGGGGACTCCCTGACCTGCTGGGCCTGGCTGCTGTTGCTCATGTGGCCTGAGCACTCCCAATACCCTCCCACCGTTCCACATCAAGTTGGGTCAGGAGCAGTGATGCTGCTGGACTCCAGCCTCAGCTGGTGTGGTCAATGGCCAGGGATATGATATGAGTTGTAGCCCAAAACATTTCCGGAGGGCGCCAGGCTAGGGGAGACTGGACTGGAGATTTCAGACACCCCAGAGCAAAGCTCTCCCCAGATTAGCTGAGGAGCAGCCGGCTTTCCTTCAAGCAGCGAGTCTCGTATCTTAAGCTTTCCAAAAAGCTAATGCAGCGAATTAGCATGAGATGTCTAAACAAAATGCCAGACAATTAGATGCGTTTGCTGATACTGCTCCGTCCTTACTATATTTAGCCATCTGAGCACCAGGTGGGCCAACCAAGGACTGGCCCATTAAAAATAATCTAATGAGTGACCTCACTTCACTGCTTCCAGGAGATCTCGCACTCCCTTATGGCCCACCAGCAGGCATTTGGGCATTGCAGCCCACACTGGGGAGTGACTTGTTGGCGATCCCTCAGTTTTTCAGCGTTGATTCCAGGAAGGGACACATAGGTGATCCATGAGGGGGGGGGGAACCAGTTTTCCCTACACTATTCTAACTGCTTTTGAGATGACAGAAAACCGAGCTTATTTCCCCCCCCTCCCCACGCCTGGTTTTCCCGCTGCATGCACCCATTCCATAATATAGAGGGGTGGGAGGGGGGAGAGAGGCATGGGGACCCAGGCGGCCAGGGTTCAAATCCCCACTTGGCTACGAAACTCCCTGGGTGACCTTAAACCACTCACTTTCTCTCAGCCTAACCTACCTCACAGGGTCGTTGTGGGGATTAAATGAAGGGGGGGAGGAATCATGCAAACCACCTTGAGTTCCTTGGATCAAAGGGGGGATATTGTTGTTGTTGTTCAGTCGTGTCCGACTCTTCATGACCCCATGGACCAGAGCACGCCAGGCACTCAGTGAGCACTCAGGGCTGATTTCTTTAAGAATGGATAGGTTTGATCTTCTTGCAGTCCATGGGACTCTCAGGAGTCTCCTCCAGCACCATAATTCAAAAGCATCAATTCTTCGGCGATCAGCCTTCTTGATGGTCCAGCTCTCACTTCCGTACATTACTACTGGGAAAACCATAGCTTTAACTATACGGGGGGGATATGAATGCAATAAATTGCGCGCACACGCGCACACACACACACACACACACCACATCTACCTTGCTTTGGGTGAGGGTCCTCAAACATTCAGTGAAGTGCGGATTTTGAAGCATGGCTGTGTTTCAATGTGGGTTTAGGGCGCTTCACCTTTAAAGGCAACCTGAATGGAATTGTCTCCCAGCCCTACTTCTGTTCTGAGACACACCCACAAACCCCACACACATTTGGAGGGTGAATGTGCTAGGTCTCTTTTTTCCGGGCAGGTGGAAAACTCATGGCCTCAGCCCCACATCCTCCTTCCCACATCCAGCAAACATGGGCTGGGCGGGGAGAGTCCCACCTGCACACCATTTCAGCTTGAGGACCAAGTGTGGGGACCCTGTAGTCCTCCGGGTATTCTCGGACTTCATTTCCCATCAGCCCCAGCCGGCGTGGCCAACAGTCAGGGATGGCAAAACTGTAATTCAGCAACCTCTGGAAAGCTGCAGGTTCCCCATCCCTGTTGCAGATCCTGCTATTTGGCTAGACATGCAGGTTCTCCTGAGGAGTAATCACATCAATCGATTTGAAACACACATGCACTACTCACCCTTTGCAAATACGCCCAAAAGCTTGCAAATACTTTCCCCCGAAAAAGTTTTCTTTTTTTAAACATCAGTTGGAAAGCAGCAGCGGTTTTCTGAGAATTATAGTAGTTCATAAATGTTACCCTTTTCTTTGGCTTAAACCTACCCATCTGCAATAGATTGTGGTGCGTGCAATAATTTTGCGTTGCACAGCTAATGCCAGCCTCCAATCAGTTAAGAACTACACAACTCAAGAAAGGGTTAATTAATGTCCCATTTTCTTCCTAGTGAAATGAACCAGCTTGTGGAGAAAGGGGGGGGGGAGGTATGAAGCACGAACCTTCTGTTTAAAATTATAGCTGTAAGCAAAGGGTCCATTGAGCAGGCCATATTAGGCAAAGTGCAACCTTTTCTTGTAAAAAGTCGAAGGAAAATGAACTCTGCTGTCCCCACTTGCATATCTGGAATAATAAAAACAAGAAGGGCTGAGCTCCCCATTCGTCTGTGTTGGGAAAGAAGTCCACAAGCCTTCAATAAGAGGGTAACACAGAGTGAGATGCGCTGTGCCCACTGCAGGGGATTAATCGGTGCATTCGTTTAACTTAAAGCAAATGCACAAGTTGTCTTTTCAGCTACAGCTTCGCAGTTCTCAAAAAGAGACATCAAGGGAAGAAAGTATGACCCAGTTTCACGCCAGGTCATGGCAGTGAGACTGCGTTAGACGTCCTCATCGATGGCATTCATTGGGAGAGAGATGAAGGGAGGGCCACCCTTTGGGGTTGGAAATAATGTATTTCAGTGGTTCCACTCCTACTTTCAAGGCCTGCTCGAATCCTGCTTGCCGGTTTCCCACGGGCATCTGAATCAGGAGAGACAGTTGGGTGCTAGACCAGTGCTTGGAAGTGGGGATGGGCTAGAAGCCTGATATGACAGGTGTGATGTGTGTTCTGAGTTATTGGGAAGAAGAAGAAGAAGAAGAAGAAGAAGAAGAAGAAGAGTTTGGATTTGATATCTCGCTTTATCACTACCCGAAGGAGTCTCAAAGCGGCTAACATTCTCCTTTCCCTTCCTCCCCCACAACAAACACTCTGTGAGGTGAGTGGGGCTGAGAGACTTCAGAGAAGTGTGACTAGCCCAAGGTCACCCAGCAGCTGCATGTGGAGGAGCGGAGACGCGAACCCGGTTCCCCAGATTACAAGTCTATTGCTCTTAACCACTACACCACACTGGCTGGGAGAAGGCCTGTTCTAGACTGTCCTTCACTCCCCTATAAGGAGTTTCGGGATACTCCTGGATCCAATATTGTCACTGGTGGCCTGCTTAGAAGAAGAGATGGAGGAGAAATTAAGAGTCGATTTGCATTTGAAGACGAACCTACCTAATTCACATCTGAGAACCGAAACCCATCCTCCCTTTCAAAATCCACAACGTATCTGAATTTTGTGGCGCAGCTCTCCAGCCAAGTAAATGTGTACAGATATGCACAGCTATGGTGTTGTGTGAAGAAGTTCTGACTCTTCTGAATCTACTACCCCTTTTTCCATTTCTCTGGGAGGATCCTGAATTCCAGCTCCGGAATCAAAGTGTGGAGCAACATATGCGCCTGGGGGGGGGGGCGTGTCGGCAGCGCACAACCAATAAGTGCGCCTCCTTGTGCAGAAAAGAGGTTTGTGTGGAAACACCCGGCCATTTGCGCTGGGCTTTCCTTTCCGCCTACCTGAGGAAGGTCCTCCGTTCAGAGCCTCACATGCAACGCGTTAGAAGTCTGCTATTGTATAATGGGAATAAACAACGGCCTGCCGCCTGTTCTTCATCCACTCGGCATTCGCTCTCAAGTGTGTCCTTCTCCAGCCAGCCTCAACTGTACAATCGCACATTTAAAAAGTGGCTGCATAAACAAAAAGTAAAGCAACCTTCCTCAGGAAGAGGGCGAAAAAAACATAAATTACCAGCCCTTTAAACAAATGGTAAAAACTTTCCTTATTAGGCTTTAGGATCTCGGGTCTGCGTACGTACACATCCCTTGTTTTTCCCCCCCTTAAAAAACCGTGTCGTTCCAGAGACTGCAGATCTGCATTTTTGTGTGTGTGCGTTCCTCCCTCCCCCCTTTTGCACAGATCCAAGAGCCTGAATTTGAGAGTCAGTTCAAGGTACCTCAGTACATGGCAAGGTTATGATCTGGATTGATTCATGGGGAAGAAGGGTTGGAAAGAAATGCTTTGAGACTGAAACTTGTGTAAAATTCCTTAGGTGGAAATGCAGGCATCCACTGAAACCACTACCTCGTGTGTCTCTTGCATTCTTCCATTCTTTGGCTTCTAAATGTGCATGTGGGAAGGGGGCTATTGGTTTGTTATTGGTTTTTTGCTATCTATTTTGTGTTCTTGTTTTGTATTTTTATGCTGTGAATAACCCTGTGATCTGCAGATGAAGGGAGGTATAAAAATTTTAACAACACTGTGCCCAATTCTGGGCACTGCAATTCAAGGAGGATGTTAACAAGTTAGAATATTTGCAGAGGAGAGCAACCAGGATGATCATGGGTCTGGAAACCAAGCCCTATGAGGAACGGTTGAAGGAGCTGGGAAAAGAGGAGGAAGAAGAAGAGTTTGGATTTGATATCCCGCTTTTCACTACCCGAAGGAGTCTCAAAGCGGCTAACATTCTCCTTTCCCTTCCTCCCCCACAACAAACACTCTGTGAGGTGAGTGGGGCTGAGAGACTTCAGAGAAGTGTGACTAGCCCAAGGTCACCCAGCAGCTGCATGTGGAGGAGCGGAGACACGAACCCGGTTCACCAGATTACGAGTCTACCACTCTTAACCACTACACCACACTGGCTAAGGAGGAGACTAAGAGGAGATATGATAGCCGTCTTTGAATATCTCAAGGGCTATCACATGGAAGATGGAGCAAGCTTGGTTTTTCCTGCTCCAGAGGGTAGGACTCAAACCAATCAATTCCAAGTTTCAAGAAAGGAGATTCCGACTGAACCATCAGGATGAACTTTCTGACTGTAAGAACTGTTTGACAGTGGAATGGACTCCCTCTGGAGGTGGTGGACTCTCCCTCCTGGGAGGTTTTTAAGCAGAGGTTGGGTGGCCATCTGTCATTGCTGCTTTAGCTGAGATTCCTGCATTGCAGGGGGGGTTGGACTGCAAGACCCTGGGGGTCCCTTCCAACTCTACAATTCTATGAAAATAATTTGATGACATTCTGAATTTAAGGGCCTTGGAACATCTTCCCCTGCCGCCAATATTCAGCGCTTGGCTCTTACCAAAGACGGTGGAGAGGTGCCTTATATCTGCATTTTGATCCCTACATGCTCGAAGCTGTGGGAGGAAATTTGGAGAAAGAAAAGATTCAGTACTCCCTTTCCAGGCCGCTAGTTTTCCACTCAAAATTCCAGTCCTACGAATCTGTTTTCTATAAAGGGGGAGGGGGGGAGAACAGGATTTTGTTATGTTCATTTGCCTACAGAGTGTGGCTTGCCCTTAAAGCACTGTAAATATTGAGGTTATGTAGCTTCTAATAATTACTCAAACAAGAGGCAAGGCATTAAGGCAGGCTCCTGCTATTGACAGATTAAACATAGCCTTGTTTTATGTCCTAATCGCGGAAAATGTAAACCTTCCTGCAGAGATATTATGACTCCCCTGAGCTGTGGCTGCCTCTGTTGTGCCACGGCATCGCCATCCCTATTCTAAAGCATCCTGCTTTGCGTGCCGAAGATCCCGGCATCTCCACATAGGGCTGGGAATGTCCTTTGGCTGAAACCCTGGAGGGCTGCTGCCAGTCTGGGTAGACAACAGTGAGCTCCATAGATGGACCAATGGTCTGACTCAATGTAAGATAACCTCCAACATTCTTCCGATGAAAATAGGGACATTTCTCACTCCAGTCTCCACCCACCCCAATTGACCCTCCTCGATTCCCCCATTTTTGTCCCAGACCTACAGAACATTTCCAACCAGAGGAAGGGTGACTTGGGAAGACAGGCAAACTAATACCAGTGTACTGGAAGAAGCAAAGACCCCGAATGTTGAAGCAATAATTATTCAACATCAACTTCATTGGACTGGTCATGTTGTTCGGATGCCTGATTATCGCCTTCCAAAGCAACTTTGTTGTTGTTGTTCAGTCGTTCAGTCGTGTCCGACTCTTCGTGACCCCATGGACCAGAGCACGCCAGGCACGCCTATCCTTCACTGCCTCCCGCAGTTTGGCCAAACTCATGTTAGTCTCCAAACTTCAAAATGGAAAGCGTAATGTGTGGGGGTAGCCAGCAGATGGGACGGCCAGTAATGCTGGAGTTCCCGCTCCCACTGCGCCGTGAAAAGGGTCCGCTGGCTACGATCTGAAGGTTTAGCTTGTGAGTTCGGAAAGTCGTTAGTTGCCTCTGAAGTTTTCTGCGAGCGTCTGTGAGTTCCAAAAGGTTCCGGAGGAGAAGAAGAACTAAACTAAGTGATGGCCAAAAACTAGACGGCCAAATAAAAGGTTTTAAAATGAAATGAAATAAACACAAAGGAGACTGCAGTCTGGTGAAGAAGCCTTCCGCTACCCTGCGTGGTTGGTTTCAGTTTCTCTTTCTCTCTACGCTTGCCACGCAACGATGATCTTACTCGGCTTGCCTCGCGCTTTCTCCACACCACAACAGGGAGTGTCGGCTATTTATTGAAGGGTCAACCAACGTCATAACAAGCATATCAACCAATTACAATCCTGTTACTGTGCTAAGTTTAAGCGGGAAACAGATTAGTGACCGTTACCTTATTTAAAACTAGAGCGCCTTTTTTAACCGCGGAAGGATCCATGCAGCGAGTTGCCTGTTGGATCCTTTTACCCTTCCTTCCAAGGGCGGAAGGATTTCACAAAGTAAAAATAAATAAACATAAATAAACAGGTGCAAAGACACCTATAAAACATATTCCCACAGTAATCCTGGTGGTCAACAAAAGGGGTTTAAAGACTGTCTCGAGGCAAATCTTTAAAAAATGTAGTATAAACAACAACAATTGGGAAACACTTGCCTGCGAGCGCTCCAGTTGGAGAACAGCCTTTACCAAAGGTGTCATGGGCTCCGAAGACACTTGAACTCAGGATGCAAGGGAGAAATGTGTTAAGAGGAAGGCACGCTTGGCAAATCCACACCGTGATCAACTCCCGCCTGGAAACCCATGTCCCCACTATGGAAGGACGTGTGAATCCAGAATTGGCTTCCACAGTCACTTGCGGACTCATTGTTAAAACCGTGTTTATGGAAGACAACGTTACTCAGCTACGAGTGATCGCCAAGGAGAAGACACATGCCTTATTGGTTTTATTTTGTTCTTTGGTAGATCTACAAAAAGGGAAAACAAATAAATTTTAGAAACGAGCAAGATTAGATGCGGATGCACAATCAGAAGCCAGGATCAAATCAGAAGCCAGGGTGGCTTTCGTAATTCCAGGACTATCCCTGGTAAATCGGGACACTTGCAGGGTATGGTATAAGACATGTTCCTAGGTGGTCGCCTGGGTCTGCCATCTTCTCCCAGCCTGGGCAGGAAAAGAACTGCCTGCCTGCTGAGAGGAGTGGGGGAATTCTGTGGCTCTCACTCGGACACCAAAAACATGGTGCTTATAAGCTTAATGTCCGACCCTGTCTGCTGACCCTCTTTCCTGCCTGCCAGCCCCTTTGCCCATCCCTTTCCTTCCTCTGTGAAATGCTGCTCATGTCAGACTCATTGCTGCCATGCAGCCTTTGAAGAAACAGGAGACCAGCAAGCAAGAAAGTGGAGAGGAATGACCACAAGGCCTCTCTTTACAGTTCTGTTCGCTGACTGCAGGAAACGGCTTAAGCCCTGCAAACACAGAGCTTTATCTAGCTTCCAAATGGTTATTTAGTTAAGTAAGTAAGAGGCACTCGGGGCTCCCTTTATTGACAGATTAAACATTTTCTTATTTTATGTCTTCCTCTCACCCTGTTGGCAGAATAATACAAATGAACAGTGTACAAAGTGGTTAGATGCACAACTGGGCAGAACAGGGTGGTCACTTCTGTATCATCACAAAAAATGGTGAGGTGGGGGGTGGGGAGAGAGGATGCGTCACCAGAAGAAAATAAAAGGGGCACAGATCATGGGTGTCCAAAAGATTCATTAGCAGGGAGGGGGGCAAAATAAATATTCCAAATGAGGGGGGGGACCTGATCCAGCAAGCAGAATGGATCCTTATTGTTTCCTGTCAAACCAAGTACAAGAATGAAAACCTAACAAGGCCGAAAAGTTGCATTCAGAGTTCCCAATATAATCATACTAGTGGGGAGTGTCCAGCGGTGCCCAGGAATTTTGAGAAACCCCTATATATTGTGGTTTTTAAATGGATAATGTCATTTGTGAGTTTGGACCTATCCTGCCCAAAAGTGAACGAAGTCATGCCAAAGTCACAATTTGGTCAGCCACCAGGGCCTAGTGTCAAAACATCAACATGGACTGTACTTCCCTCACCTGAGGAAAACCTAATGCTGAGCTTGGTGGTGGTATCTTCAGAGGCGGATGAACTCATGCCCCCAAAATGGGCAAACTTACACCAAATCTACGTTTTGTTCTGCCATCTTGATTCAAAATGGCGGACAGCATCTCTATATCAACAAAAAACGCCGCTCCCACCTTGGGAACCCTCGCGCTAAGTTTGGTGACAAACTCTCCAGAGAGGGCCAAACCTATAGAAAACAAAATGTCTAGCAGAATTAGGCCAAATCTGCCCAGCCTGCTTTGGTTGCTGTTGTGATTGTCTTTGTTTTATATTTTTAATTCTATTAGCATTTAGCTACATTTTAATGATTTGTCATTTCTATATTTTTAGCTTGTTCCATTTTATCTGTGTAAGCCACCTTGAGTCCCAGACTGGCAAAAGGGGAGGATACCAACAACAAGTGTCCCTCTGAATTCTTCGATTGATCCTCAAAATTACCTTTCTCCTCCAACTAACAGCCATGGTGATGCAGAGATCCAGCACTTGAATGACAGGGCTTTCGATAGTGAAAAATGAGGCTGGCACAAATAGAGAAGAGATGCAAGCTCTCTGCATTCACGCAGCTGGAACACCACCAACCTTTGATTCCTTCCTCTCCTTCAGTTGTGTCCGTCCCATGTAGTCATTGGGCAAACTTTTGCATAAGAACTGGCATGCGAGTTTGCTTGTTTCCTCCCCGCCCACGTTCCTTTTTCCTTTTGTGCCGTGTCTTCTTAGACTGTACAACTGGGGGGGGGGCAGGGACTGTCCTGCTTCCATTGATCTGGAAGCCATTCTGTGAGCAATTATACGTAAGGAAATAAGTTTCAGGGTGAAACCTGACCTTGAAACCTCTACCGATGTGCGAGACCTATCCTACTGTCAGCGCCAGATTTAGGGCAGTGTGGGTGGTTTCCCCCACATAGGGTGCCGGAGCCAAGGGGGCAGAAAATGATGGTGATAATATATTTAAAAAAAAACCAAAAAAACTTAATTAGCCTATTTGTTTGGGGTAACTTGGACCATTTGTTCCTGGGTCTCAACAACAACAACAACAACAACAACAACAACAACAACAACAACAACAACAACAACAACCCATATTTATAGAGGTACCCTATATGTATACAGGTACCTACTCAAAGTCAGGGGTTGTCAAATTTTGTCCTCACTTAGGGCACCATATTACCAAGGTCCGCCCCTGCCATTTTGTATGCAACCTACATGCTGGGGAGCCATTCTGAACTGCCCCTAACTTATCAGTGACTCTGGTTATTCTGCCCCACTCTTGCCTTATAAAACCATAGTTGTTCTCGCCATACTTCTTTAGTCTCAACAACTACTCTGCCCACTCAACCACTTCTCCCTCAAGCTTCTGGCGCATGCACAAGCTCTCCCTCACCGTGCCCCATATCACAGCTCTTGTCCCTACGGCCAGAGCTTGCGAGGAACCCTCCGTTTTGGTGTGTGGGGTTATGGCTGCCAGATCTCAGCCAAGATAGCAAGGTTCGGTGCATCTGCTTATCACATAAGCAGCGATAGTTTGTGAAAGCATCTTTGCGGCGACAGATTTGTCTCTCCCAAAGTAGCGCTGACAAATGCAAATGAGGGCTAATTAATGTTTTCCTGCAGTCATGTTGGCAATGATAGCCCGGTATTCATGTCATTTCATTGCGGGTGACAATGTTGCTAATGGAACTGGGTGCAGATGGGTGGAATTGTGTTGCGAGCCCACATGGTTATCATGGGGGGGGGAATCATTCACCCAACAGAGAGCCGAGTTTGTGCGTTGCTGGGAAAGAGGTGCGGTTCACATACGGGAGGTGTGGGGCGGGTGATGGAGAGGGGCGATGGGAGCTAGATTGGGGCAACACAGAGCCTCGTGTGTGCTCTGAGAAACAGGACCCCAGACAAGGCCATGCTCCTTTGCAGAACACCTTTGCTGATGAAACAGAATTCCCCACACAAAATGCCTCTGCCAAACAGAACACCTGCTGCATCAGAAGAGAACACATTATTGGATCTTTCTGCATCCTCCTCAGTCTGTTCTGTGCTCTGCTGTCACCTAAACCATTGCGTTGCTCCATCTTGAGCAAGAGAGTTCACCACAGTTCATATTAAGCGTCCTCTTAAAATTATATTTGCTATGTTGTTGTTGTTCAGTCGTTCAGTCGTGTCCGACTCTTCGTGACCCCATGGACCAGAGCACGCCAGGCACGCCTATCCTTCACTGCCTCCTGCAGTTTTGTCAGATTCATGTTGGTAGCTTCGAGAACACTGTCCAACCATCTCATCCTCTGTCGTCCCCTTCTCCTTGTGCCCTCCATTTTTCCCAACATCAGGGTCTTTTCTAGGGAGTCTTCTCTTCTCATGAGGTGGCCAAAGTACTGGAGCCTCAACTTCAGGATCTGTCCTTCCAGTGAGCACTCAGGGCTGATTTCTTTAAGAATGGATAGGTTTGATCTTCTTGCAGTCCATGGGACTCTATACAGAAGCCTTATCCAGAAAACCAGGTTTCTGGATAACCAAAATATTTGTGGTCACCAGGTCCTAACGCGAAAGGGAGAAATCTCGTCTCTGACCTCGCACTTCACTTCCAAAACGCAGCTCGACGCCGTCGACAAACTCTTGGGAGTTGGGGAGTAAGGGGATTGCACCTGGAATTGAAACGAGGCCAACAATTCATGTTTTACTAGATAGGCACATGGCAGGAGCTGAAGCCCAGAGAGTTTTCCTGTAAGTTTGCTAGAGAGAACTCTGTGAGAGACACACCCACTGTGCCCTGACACAGAGACAGCATAGGTATATATATATTCTCTTACCTGCCTGGGCACATCCTTTCTTTTTCGTCACTTTCCACCAAGCAAGTAATGTGAAGAACATCCGCTGAGTCCGAGCTACATGATGGAGCTCAGAGTCACTTAAGATAGACTGAGGTATGTCTTTGTAACTGAATTACCATTTTAAGCCTGTCTGATCAAAGCTTCTGTATCTGTTAATTAAATGTTATTTTTACAAGGCTGTTGGTGCATTTATTGTTTCTAGGGGGAAATACCAGGAAAATCCAGTCTGGCTTAAGGCATCCTGGATAACTTAAACTATCTAAGCTTCCTTTTAAGCTGCAAATGAATGCACTCTTATAAACTCACAAACATGAGGTAGGAACGTTAATATCTAATAAATATATCCTCCCCTGGCATCTATTCACATCCCTACATCATTTCTATCTCAACAGTCAGAATCGCCCCTTCCATTGCAATAGGCTACTGAGATTTTCCAAGCCCAGCAGAATTGCAGGATCAACTCCTGCCCTCCTCAGTGCTGAAATCCACCTCAAGCTCCAACGCAACACCAAGAGGAGGTTGGGATAATGTCTGCAGCTGAGTACTTCTGAAGCGCAGTGCAACTTACACACACAATCACTTTTCTTTCTTCCAGCTCCAGTGATTCATCTGA
Organism: Lacerta agilis; assembly: GCF_009819535.1. NCBI lineage: Eukaryota > Metazoa > Chordata > Lepidosauria > Squamata > Lacertidae > Lacerta > Lacerta agilis. The sequence goes on from NC_046312.1 coordinate 11,011,783, forward strand.
ACTCATTGCGCTTGCCGATGGGCAGCTGAAACTTGCCACTGCAAGTGCTTCAAGTGAAACTGGGGGCCTCAGGTCTCAACGTTTTGTTTATTTCTATTAGGAAATCCTGACATGCTTTCTGCCCACTCGCAATCTGAGTAGCAACGACCCTAAGAGTTTTAGATGCGAGTATTTCGCAGATCTATCTGGAGATGCCAGGATTTGAACCCAGGGCCTCCTGCCTGCAGACTGTATGTTCTACCACTGAACCATGGAACCATCTCCCAATGGGCAGTGGTTTTCCGAACGTGGAGTTCTTGGGAAGCAAATCGTTGTTGTTGTTCAGTCGTTCAGTCGTGTCCGACTCTTCGTGACCCCATGGACCAGAGCATGCTAGGCACGCCTATCTTTCGCTGCCTCCCGCAGTTTGGGAAGCAAATCAGTGGTTCCTAAATAAGGGGGTCGACAATAGTGGGTGGCTTTCATTAAACCACAAACTTGGCCACCACTACAGTACGGATCTTCCCCTACCAGGCAGGGTGTTCAGAGTGATCTAGAGTATTGACCTTCTAGGAGTTGGTTGGGATTCCCAAATGGACCACTCTCTGCCCTAATGGCTCTGTGTCTATTGTGCAATGGATTCTTTCGGTTGAATGAGTTCTTCCACATAATCAAAAAGCAGGAAATGCAAAGTCAGTATATATTGGGAAGGGGGAAACATTTTATAACATTTGTCTCCTGAAGCAAACAAAAAACCAACAACCCTCTAGCCTCTCTCCTTTCCTGGAACAAAGTGGATTGTGCATTAGTCATGGTATATGAATTATTAGACTATTACTGAAACAAGGTTATAGAGGGAGGAGAGTGCTATTTAAGAGGAACCCACTGCTGCTGTAATTTTGTTATGGAGCGTGGTTGCAGTTAAAAGGCTTTTAAAAGTAGGATTCTTTACATCCTTCCTCTCGATGGGAACTTTCTTTGATATCAGGTTGGATCCAAATGGCTGCTTCTAACACATTGGATAATAAAGTCAAGCCACATTATAAGCCTGATCTTTGCCACATTGACTTTCTAAAAGATGGCAAACATTATTTTTAATTGCATATCTCCCGTGAGAAATTCCTGTGCCGAAAAGGACTACAGAAAGCAAGAAGTATGCTCTACATCAAGATGACAATGCCGGTAGTTTCAGCTTAAAGTAACACATTTCAGTCAACATTTTAGCAAGATTATATTTCATGTAAATGCATGTAAACATAATAACACACAAGGCATTTTGTTGTTCAGTCGTTCAGTCGTGTCCGACTCTTCGGGACCCCGTGGACCAGAGCACGCCAGGCATGCCTATCCTTCACTGCCTCTCGCAGTTTGGCCAAACTCATGCCAGTCGCTTCGAGAACACTGTCCAACTATCTCATCCTCTGTCGTCCCCTTCTCCTTGTGCCCTCCATCTTTCCCAACATCAGGGTCTTTTCTAGGGAGTCTTCTCTTCTCATGAGGTGGCCAAAGTACTGGAGCCTCAACTTCAGGATCTGTCCTTCTAGTGAGCATATATACAGTCAAATGCCCAGTACAAATGATTGTGTAATATCCGAGATACAATCCATAAACCCTTGGTTAAAATAAATTCACAGTATAATGAGTTCTACATCTTCCTTGGATTCTCCTTTCTTCAGTTTCATTCTTCCAGCACCCATTTCAATCCTGGATTTTCAGAAGGCCACCTATTTTGCCCCACCTCTTCTACCTACCATTTTTCTTGACCAGCTGCCCTAGCAATCCCCTATCCCTCCATCACAACCTTTCCCAGCATGATTCCCTACAGATAATTTGGACTGCAACTCTCATCATCTCATACCATTGACCATACTGGCTGGGGCTGATGGATGTAGGAGACCAGCAACATCTGAAGACTCCTCCTTTCTCTTCTTCCTCTTCTTTCTGTCAAATTTCTTAAGGCACCCTCTCCGAAGGTCCTTTATCTCCTCTTCTCCCATTTTAAAGAAGCCTAATTTTACACCTATACACCGTTTACTTTCCTCTCTCAGTTAGTTGCCTACCCTGCACTATTGCCTCAGCCTCCTCGCCTCTGAGCAACCCACACCTTCGCTTTCCAAAGTCCTGGGATCCCATCTCGGATCTCAGCCCCGCCGCGTGAGGCTTTGGCAAACTTGACAATTTCCCCTTCTCTCACAGAAGCTGAACTGAAAAGTGAATTGTTCCCTGATCAGCTGGGCATTCCATGCCACCACAGCAGCTCAGCCAATCAATGACCGTCAAGGCCCAAGAGGGTCAGAGACAAAAAAAAAAAACAACAACATTGCCCAAACAGGTCAATGGTCAGATTCCAAGGACTGAGATAGCAAGAGGCAGATAGCAACCAGGACAGGTTGGCCATTGGACACAAATCAAGACTCCTTCTCTTATGGACAAGTGGAGAGCCAAGTCTAATAAAGGACCAGGTGGACCACCAGATTCTTCTTAGGGAGACTGCATATAGTTTATTCTTCTTGCCACTATCAAGGGAGGATCATGTGGTGCCGCAAAGCTCAGGTCAGGTAGCTGACTTCTATAGCTGCCCCTGTGGCACAGAGAGTAGAAACGCTAGTCCCTACTACAGGATAGATGGTGGCTGCAGTGGATGTTGGGAGGAGGCCTAGGGCTTGTTGATCAGAAGGCCGGCGGTTCAAATCCCCGCAATGGGGTGAGCTCCCGTTGCTCGGTCCCAGCTCCTGGCAACCTAACAGTTCAAAAGTACTTCCAGCAGGAAGGTAAACGGCGTTTCCGTGCGCTGCTCTGGTTCGCCAGAAGTGGCTTTGTCATGCTGGCCACATGACCCGGAAGCTGTACACCGGCTCCCTTGGCCAATAAAGCGAGATGAGCGCCACAACCCCAGAGTCGTCCGCGACTGGACCTAATGGGTCCTTTACCTTTACCTTTAATTGAGGTTTTAAATGTGGGTGTCTCACAACCAGGCCCAGAGCTCTGCTTGATGGGTTGCTGATGGGCACATGGGAACTGCAGAAAAAAATCTGACGAAGTCCTATCCCAAAATTATCTCACAGGCACTGCCGAAAGACACTCCGGAATGCCAGGAGCATTCCAACCGTACCAAGTATAACGGGGTCCCTACTGAGCTGAGCTAGCACAGCTGCTCCTCCAGATCAATGGCAGATCGTTCATTTGGAAAGCTAAGGATTCTGTTCTGCTTCTCGGAGGGACTTCCTTGCATACCAAATGCACATATTGTATGCAGGCTGGAAGGCGGCGGAGAGATAAAGATGATTTGTGAAGGCCTCTGGACAGAGTGAATGGCCCTTGAGGAGCAGAGAGCTTCCCTGACACATACAATCTTTGGAAAAGGAGTGTGGCACTGTGGTTTGAAATGAGGCTGGCTGACGCATCCAGCCGGTGTTTGCACACAGTGCTTGTTGCACCAAAACGTGGGTAGATGCAAACAAGTCAAAAGACCATGACAATAGATGCCGTCAGGAACCAAAGTGTTCTGCAAAGGGTTGTAGGCAGGGAAGTAGTTCTGAGGAGCACCAGGTAAGAAATAGAAACAGCAGAGCAGCTGCCATTTTAGATATCATTGTAAGAGACGAACATGTGGATATAAACATTTTCTTGTATCCTATTAAAGGTAAAGGGACACATTAAGTCCAGTCGTGAATGACACTGGGGTTGCGGCGCTCATCTCGCTTTACTGGCTGAGGGAGCCAGAGTTTGTCCACAGACAGCTTCCGGGTCATGTGGCCAGCATGACTAAGCCGCTTCTGGCGAACCAGAGCAGCGCACGGAACCAGAGCAGCGCACGGAAACGCCGTTTACCTTCCCACCGGAGCGGTACCTATTTATCTACTTGCACTGGTGTGCTTTCAAACTGCTAGGTTGGCAGGAGCAGGGACCGAGCAACGGGAGCTCATCTTGTCGCAGGGATTCGAACCGCCTACCTTATGATCGGGATGCCCTAGGCATTTTAGACCACAGCGCCGCCCGCGTCCCTATTACATATCCTTTCCGCACCCTAACTATATTAGTAAAATTTATCATATAAACCAATTCCCAGGCCTTACAGTACAGCCATCTTCTTAACTTGCTCCTCATGTTTTGGGGAAAGTTAAGAGATTGGTTTAATATCTGACGCTGAAGTTTGTTTTCCCCTCACACTTATGACATAGAATCATAGAGCTGTAGCATTGGAAGGGACCACGAGGGTCATCTAGTCACTACAGTGTTTTTCAACCTTTTTTGGGCAAAGGCACACTTGTTTCATGAAAAAAATCACGAGGCACACCACCATTAGAAAATGTTAAAATAATTAACTCTGTGCCTATATTGACTATATATAAAGTAATTCTCTTGAATAGGAATCAAATAAACAATTTTTTCCCACGGCACACCAGGCAACATCTCGCGGCACACTAGTGTGCCGCGGAACAGTGGTTGAAAAACACTGATCTAGTCCAACCCCCTGCAATGCAATTGCCTAATGTGGGGCTCAAACCCACGACCCTGAGATTAGGAGTCTTGTGCTCTACCAACTTAGCTCTCCTGGCCCACCTATTTAATGACCTAATAAGAGGGACCCCCCCTTCCCCAAAACATGGTACCACTCCAAGGTTGTAGCTACCCAAATTTAAAGACCGCCAGAATATGCGGAGGGCTGTTAGTAAATGTGCCATCATTTCCATATCTTCTAAGAAAACAAAGCTATTTAAATAGCCAAACAGTATCAAGAATGGGCCAGCTGATATTTCATATCTTGAAACAATTTTATTTATCAGAACCAACTAAAAGGTCAACGTTTAGGGCAAGACCAGAAAATATGAAGCATGCCTCCATTTATTGCATTCCACCTCCGACAAGAGCGATTTGTCCTCTTAACAGCATATTACATGTGACACGGGAGCATAGCTGTCAACCTTTCCCCTTTTTGCGGGAAATTCCCTTATTATAGCATTGGGAAACAGCAGGGAGGGTTGACAGCTATGCACGGGAGACCCATTATTAGTTTATTTTATTTTTTTCCTTCTCGTTATTTTATTAATATGAAAAACTATAAAAAGTGCACCAAAAATTTAAATAGTAGTACAGAAACACAGGGCACAGGATAAAGGGCGACCCAGCCAGATGGGCGGGGTATAAATAATAAAATTATGATGATGATGATGATTAAACCAACAAAGCAAATGAGTAAGTAAGTAAGTATTTCAAAACTGGATTTGGGGGAAGCCATCTATCTAAATAAGTTATTATCGTTATCATTATTTATTAAATTTATACCCTGCCCTCCCTCCCAAATGAGCCCATTCCCATGGAGGTGCAGACTCAGATGGAAAGATCTCTACAAAAAGATTCCTGTATTGCAAAGGGTTAGATTAGATGACCCTCGGGGGTCCCTTCCAACTCTACAATTCTATGATTGTATGATGCTGTATATTCTGGCATATAAGACTACTTTTTAATCCAGGAAAATCTTCTCAAAAGTTGGGGGTCGTCTTATATGCCGGGTGGAGAATCTGCAGTTGAGTATATCTCAAATATCTCTATATTTTAACTGGAAAAGTTAGGGGTCGTCTTATACGCCCAGTCGTCTTATACGCCAGAAAATACGGTACTTTAAAAGACTTGTTAGAAGAGGAAGCTTTTCCATAGTTGCTAAAAGGGTAAGTGTCATAACAGCAGAGGCCCAATGAAAGATACTCGGAGTCCAGTGTGATTTTCATGCTCTTTATTCAGCTCATAGTAGTGAGGAATGTAGTTCCCCCAAAACGTTTGCTTTATATACACTATTTACACAATGGGCCCCACGTGATTGGCTAATTCCGGGATACTCCTGTATGCCAATCAGAGTGCGGATTCACTTCCACCTGGAGCTGGATTGGGTGGCTCCTGCAGACCAATCAGACTGCTGCAATCTCAATCCTATTGTTCTGGGACCAATGAGACTGCTGCAATCTCAATCCTATTGTTCTGGGACCAGTCAGACTGCTGCAATCTCAATCCTATTGTTCTAGGACCAATCAGACTGCTGCAGTTTAGATCCTATTCAACTCAGTACATAACACCCAATAAATATTTTTTTTAAAAAACTTTCTTTTTGGGTAGGTTAAGAATCCTTATTTAAACCATACTGGACACGCTAGTCACATAGACAAGGAAGAAAACCTTCATTGTTCTGTTCTTTTGTTTTGTTTGGGTTTTTAGTGAAATACAGCCTCGGGGAGGAGGGAACTATGAATTCCCTCTCTCTGCAAGCCATTTCTGCAACCTCCAAGCTACTTTCTCACCAGTGGGCAGTTTTGATCACATTGCATGCACACGAAAGCTCATACCAAGAACAAACTTAGTTGGTCTCTGAGGTGCTACTGGAAGGAATTTTTTATTTTGTTTTGTTTTGACTATGGCAGACCAACACGGCTACCTACCTGTAACTATAACTATCCAGGTTTAAGGAGCTTATTTTTCTCCATGCTGCTGCTGTGGTCAAATGTGCAGCCCCCTGGAGATGCATTTCAAGAAAGAAGTCTTAGTATTGCACGCCCCAGTCTTTTTGCTGGGTTGTTTATAATGTATCTGCAGCAGCAAGTACTACATTGTGGTCTGACTGGGTTATAGCCCTTGGCATGGTGACATATCTAGGTTGCAAAGTTTTATGAGTCAATGACATTTATGCCAGTTTGTTACGTCTATTTCCACAGATCTGTAGCTTGTTCAAGGGGGAGCTATTAGAGGTCTCACACTGACATTCCTCATAAAACTACAGTTCCCATGGCTCCCCGAGGAGAGGGAATGACTATTGAACCAGTTCAATCTCAATCTCAAACCTTTATTGGCATATAAACAAAATTCTGAAAGCTTCGGTACAATAAAAATCAAGTCAGCAAAATCTGCATATAACGATTACAAACGCTGTTGTATAACATTCGCGAATCCTCACTGCATTTTGCTTTTTGGCTAAGATCAAGGCATAGGGTAATATTAGATACTAATAAAGTCATGCTGGAACGTCCATAGTGGAGTTCTGGTTTCGGAAGAAGCGCTACCGCTAAGTTTTCTCCACCTGTGAAAAGCACTTTTGGCAACTTGTCAGTGGGGATCTGCAGGCAGAGTGAGGGCTTGAAACATTGCCCTTCCTCTGAACTGCCTTCATGGTGTTGGACTAGATGACCCTCGGGGGTCCCTCCCTACCCTACAATTATATGATTCTATGCAATCATGTGGCTGAATCTGATTTGCTGCAGGGTGTGATGGCATCATCACGCTGGCAGCAAGATCCCTGACTGGTTGGGATCGCATTACCAACGAGAGGAGAATTTACAAGGAAAAGTATGATCAAAACAACAACTAGGTGGCATGTTGCGGTCAGGAGAATGTTTGGGGCTCCCCCAAATTCCCTTCCCTGTCAAAACATTTCCCCCAAAGAAAGGAAGTCAGTATCCTTGGTTCTCTTCATGTCAGCCCAGTTTAGTATTGCAGATTCCTCAGCATGTTGTCGTCTCCATAGGATGTTTGGAGGAAAGGGAAACCAGAATTAAAAGTGCGTTTCCCTGGGTCCCTGGACCCATGTTGTCCTGGTGTGGGATGTAAGATAAACAGTCAAGTACAACACTTCCTGTTTGTCCAGAGTGGATACGCAGGGGGATGTTACTCCAGCCAGGAGGACTTCCTGTCACACCTGGTCTGGAGCTTCCTCCCCCTGCGTGTGACCAGGTAGATGGGTGTGACCCTGGGAAACCCCATAAAAAGGCCGGTCACGCAGCCATCTTCCCTTGTTCTTCTTCTTTTGATGCTGATGTATTTTTCTGTCTGCTGGCTCTCAGCCAGCAGCACATCGGCTCATTCCCTTATGGGTTGAACTCAATGTCTTTTCTGTAACTACAAGCTAAAGTCTGCCTTCAGGGAACCTACTGTGAACTGAATGTGAGTAAACTTGTTACTTTTAAAGAAGATTGTTGTGTCTTTATTCTATTTAGAAGGGATAAAAGGGGAATTTGCCAGGAACAAAACCCAATTTAGATAAAGCCAGATTGCAATGCTTAAGTAAAGAGATTCAAACGAATCTACCAACTAGCTTCCTGCTATATACTGGGGAATGTACTCTGCTACTGACTTACTAGCACGATGATGATGATGATGATGATGATAATAATAATAATAATAATAATAATAATAATAATTTGTACCCCGCCCATCTGGCTGGATTTCCCCAGCCACTCTGGGCGGCTTCCAACAGAAATCAAATACAAAAATATCACACATTAAAAACTTCCCTAAAAAGGGTTGGAAGGATAATATTTAATCAATATATCCACAACATTCCCACACCCTGCACCCAGGAGCAACCTTGCAAAGGTCACAGAACCATCCCATCCCTTTGGCAGTACCTGGTACAGTGGTCCAATGCGTGCAACAGCTCTTTCCGACTGGTGTCGCTGCAACTGGGCTGCAGAAGCAGAGAAGTCTGATGCTGTTCAAGACCTCAGATGCCTGGCCCACAGCCCAGCTCAGAAAGTGCTCTGCAACACATTTCCTTTTATATGTCCCCCCCCACTACACCCTCCTCTCTCAATGCCAATTTAGATTTTAAAACAGAGCCAGGGTTGCAATACAACCAGCACTGTTAATCTTCAAGGGGGGGGGGATCCCAAAGCTTTATCCTAGGACAATGACTTTATCAAGCTAAGCAAAATATCAGAAAATAGTGAGCAAGCTTTGAGTTCTTGAGAACCCTTAAACAGGTTATCAGTGTTTCCCAAACTTTGGTTTCCAGCTGGTTTTGGACTACAACTCCCATCATCCCTAGCTGCATCAAGTGGGAGCAAATGATCCACATTTTGATGGGGGCTTCTGTGGCCTTCCAGATGGTGCTAGACTTCCATCCACCTCACTCAGTCAGGGATGATGGGAATTGTAGTCTGGAGGGCCACCACCCCTGCAGTAAAGGTAAAGGTAAAGGGGCCCCTGACCATTAGGTTCAGTCGTGTCCGACTCTGGGGTTGCGGTGCTCATCTCGCTCTATAGGCCAAGGGAGCCGGCGTTTGTCCGCAGACAGCTTCCGGGTCATGTGGCCAGCATGACAAAGCCGCTTCTGGTGAACCAGAGCAGTGCACGAAAAACGCCGTTTACCTTCCCGCTGGAGCAGTCCCTATTTATCTACTTGCACTTTGACATGCTTTCGAACTGCTAGGTGGGCAGGAGCTGGGACCGAACAACGGGAGCTCACCCCGTCGCAGGGATTCGAACCGCCGACCTTCTGATCGGCAAGACCTAGGCTCTGTGGTTTAACCCACAATACCAGGAAATAATATTCTGCAGGGTGTTGCAGTCCACAGTGCGCAGATCCTGGTTTTGAGGAGCTTGTATTTCAATGCCACATTAAAAATCCAGGATCGCTTCATTTCATTCCTTAATGAACGTCTATTAACTTAAAACTTTGCCATATATTCAAACACAGCGCTTCTTAAAGGACCATCCCTCAGAATGTCTTTTGTTTTGTTCCCATATTCCAAGTACTGCAATCTAGCACAAAAAAACCCTCACCATAGCAACTACCAACATTGTTAGAATTTTGCCACTTATAAAACACACACACACGGGGCGGGATAAAACACAAGAACCCAGGCTGTTTGTTTACCTCTCTGGGATGAAAGAGCAAGCCAAAAATTGCTAGTGGATTGCTGTAAAAATTAAGATTGACAGGCTGACTCTTGATACATAAGGCACACAATGATTATTATTGTTTTTGTAATAAAGAGAATGCAGGGTGGCCAAAAAATATATTTACAGGGGCCAGTGCATTCTCCAAGCCAGTCACTTTTGGCAGGCAATAATAAACAGAGCTCCATCGTGAAGCAAAAAGGGTTTCATGGTTATGGAGCTCAGACACAGCACTGCATGCTATCATGTCTATTGACATAAATACAGAGCAAATGTTATAGAATCACGATGTGCAATATCCCCAACTCTTGCAACATAAAAGCCGCTTATCTTTTCCTTACAAGCAAGGACAAGCTTTCTGCCACACCTTGAATAAAACAGAGATGTCACTGGAGCTTGCGATTGTCCTAGAGACCCTGCCTCAGAGGCTCTGTTGCCACCGGCTGCAGACTTGGACCAGGTTCCTGTCTCCGAGCCTGACGCGGCTGATGAAGACCCAACGGAACCAGAGCTAGGACTCCCACGGGTGCCTCCCCTTGGACCCAAAGAACCGAGTGCCTCCCACACCATTCTGGCTGGTTCAACAGGGCAGGGAGCACCGCAGGCGCGAAGCCATGGAGGGAAGAAGTGGCTGTTTTCGGGCCAGAGGACTACCCTTTAAAGATTATCAGAGAGGTGGGAGAGGAGAAGAGAGGCAAACCGGAGGCAGAGGACCAAACAGCCTCTGTTCATCTCCAGGCTCCATTGAAGCAAGATGCTCACCTGGAGCTATATGCGGTTGTGCAACCACTGGGATCCCTTGATGCACTGGGCTCCTCTTGAGGAACAGGACAGAGCAGCAGTTAGCTGGCGTGGAATTTGTCCAGCTCATAATGCTCAGCTGCATCATAACCTGAGCTGCCTTTCCCTGCAAAAGACGGCTAGGGATCTGGAACGAGACTGTGTGCATGAGCCCCGTCAGCACTCAGCACATCAAAGCCAGCTGCTTTGTAAGCGCATGCGCTGAAGTTCTTGTACTCTGCGTTCATCATCTGAGGCCCTTCTTCATGTGCTTCCTCCACGTGAGGTGCAGAGGGTGGGACCACGAGAACGGGCCTTTTCTGCAGTGTCTCCTGTTTTTGGCATGCTCTCCCCAGGGAGACTCACCTGGCGCCTTCATTACATATTTTTTTACATGCCAGTCAAAAACGTTTCTCTACATCTAGGCCTTGGGCTGATATTCTACAGCCTTTAAAATGTGTTTGCAGAGGGGTATAGTTTTGCTGTTTTTATTTTAACAATTTATTTGTGTTTTTATCTTGTGAACCACCCGAGGTTTTTGGATAAAGGGCATTTTATAAATCTCCACAACAACAACAAAATCCTATACTCTGGCTAAAACACCCATAGACTGTTATGACCTACATGGCTGCCCCTACATGGCTTTATGATAGAATCACATAATTGTAGGATTGGAAGAGACCCCCTCCCCTCAGGTCATCTATACCAACCCCTGCAATGCAGGAATCACAGCTAATTCACGAGGGAGACACACACACTTCAACAGGAACAGCATTCCAATACGGGGAACCACAACCAAAAAGACCCTGTAACAGGTCAATGCCAACAGGGCAGCCTCCAGCAGTGGCACAATCACCACAATCACATAGAGCTGACATGGGGGGGGGGTGTAAACAGAGAATTGTCCTCAGACAGCCCTTCAAACAGAAGATTTTGGCCACCCTGTTTGGCAGCAGTGGCAGACTTTGGTAATATGGTGCCCAGAGCAAGGACAACATTTTTACCCCTTAAACATTTCTTCTTTTCACAATAATTCCTTTTGGAACAGTTTCCTTTTAGGGATCTTCTCAGCAGTTACACTCATAAATTTTAAATTATTATTGTTATTAGTGCTTCCTTGGCTTGGCACTCGGTGTGCTTGCAGCGCCCTAAATCCTGCACAACTCACACAAATAGAGGGACAGGATATTTGCAGGGGGGGGGTGAACTAGCACAAGAGGGCTAGTTCATCCCATGGCCATTTATTCCCCCCTGCAAATTACACACAGATAAAACCAGCCAAGCTTAATAGGAATATCAGAGCCTGCTCTGAACGGGCGGTTAAAAATGTGGCCATTTGCAGCGGAGTGTGGATGGGCAGAGGAAAAGACAAGTGTGTGTAGAAACTAGCCTGGTTTACAAAGGTAAAATTAACGCTAATTCCTCTTCCCAATTTTGCCACTGGCATGCGGCCCTCTATTTATTTATTTTAAGATTTTATTAAAGTACGAGAATTTTTACATACATTATATTCTCTCCTTGCAATTTTTAAATTTCCCATACCATTTTCCCCCTTTCCTTTCCTTTCCCTTCCCTTCCCACCCCCTCCCCCACCCTTATCAATTGGAAGGGTTCAAACGATTGTCCTCAGCCACGGGCACAATGTCTTTAATTTCCACTGAATGTCTTCTGTTCCAGTAGTTGTTATCCATTGAAGACAGGGGTTCCATCTGGTCTTTATAATAGTGGACTTGGCCCTCCATGTTGTTTCCTGTGATGTTACTGCAACGATGTCTGACTGAATAAATTCAAACAAATAATTAGTCCAGACCGCTACTTTCCATTTTTCTCTCTCTTTCCAACCTAAAGCTATTGTTGCCTTTCCTGCTAGTATTGTTGCTTTGAAGGTGAGCTGGTCACCTTTCTCTACGGCTGTGTTTCCAAGAATACCCATTGTCATGAGATTAAAGTCTATAGATAACTTGATTTTAAAAACTTCACTAATAACCTTAAGAATTTTATTCCAAAATCCCCTTACCTCTGGGTATTCCCAATACATATGGGAGAACCATCCCTTGGCTTGTTCACAGTGCCAGCAGTTAGGGTTCAATCCTGATATCATATTAGCTACCTGGGCCGGAGTTCTATACCATTTTAGAAAGAATTTTAGTTCCAGCTAGTTGCGACCCTCTAAAGACTGTAATGTGGCCCCTGGGCTTATACGCTTCCCTGGCCCCTGCTCTTCTTCTCTCTCTGGGATCACACCTCTTCTGCCCTGAGAGCCAGCATGGTGTAGTGGTTAAGAGCGGTGGACTCGTAATCTGGTGAACCAGGTTCGATTCCCTGTTCCTCCACATGCAGCTGCTGGGTGACCTTGGGCTAGTCACACTTCTCTGAAGTCTCTCAGCCCCACTCACCTCACAGAGTGTTTGTTGTGAGGGAGGAAGGGAAAGGAGAATGTTAGCCGCTTTGAGACTCCTTCGGATAGTGATAAAGCGGGATATCAAATCCAAACTCTTCTTCTTCTTCTGTGATGTGAGGAGTGCTCAGAGGTGCTCTACTTTTTGCTTTTCCCAAAGAAAACAGCCTGCGAAGACACTCAAGAGCCTTGTTCAACTCTTTAGCAACATCTATGCACAGAGACCCACAGATGCTACCCATTGAGAGCAAAGTACTGCTACATATGGACTGGAAGCTCATATCCAAAGCACAGCTTGCCTTCCTTCAGCAAATGACAGAAATCCTTATGCATTGTGGAAATGAATCTAGTATGAATCACTGAATGGTTCCCTCTGCCGCAAGTTGTTATGTTTTTCATCTTGGGCCTCTGCCAGTGATTTATGAAGCCTTTTTTGTTTTTTTGTATATTTGGTCCTTGGCAGGTGGAGCGATCTGTTTCTTCCTAAGTGACTGCCTGCTTGTTCCATGGCGCTGCCTGAACCATTAATGTTTTCTCTAACCACATGCTGACATTTCCCCAGCAATCTGGCCTTGTGTAAACACCTTCGCGAGACTGTTATCCCTCTTTCGAAGGAGGAATTATTACAATAGATCAGGCGCAGCCCGATCCTAAGTGCATTGCTTCAGATGCCAACTCCACAGAGTTCAGCGGAGGTTAGGGATGAACAGAACTGTTAGATTAATTTTCCAATTTTTCCATCTTAAGTCCGGCTGACATTTCCACAAGAGTTTGTCATTTTTAAGTCATCGCAAAAATCTGCCAGCATTTTAGTGACAATTTCTCCTTGCACATTTTTGCATGCAGTTTCCCCAAAAATGAAGCATAATAATAATAAGAATAATTTATTTATTTATACCCCACCCATCTGGCTGGGTTTCCCCAGTCACTCTGGGCAGCTCCCAACAGAATATTAAAAACACAGTAAAACATCAAAATTAAAAACTTCCCTAAACAGGGCTGCTTTCAGATGTCTGCTAAAAGTCATAGTTGTTTATTTCCTTGACATCTGATGGGAGGGCATTCCACAGGGTGGGTGCCACTACCGAGAAGGCCCTCTGCCTGGTTCCCTGTAACCTCACTTCTCACAGTGAGGGAACCGCCAGAAGGCCCTTGGAGCTGGACCTCAGTGTCCGGGCAGAACGATGGAGACGCTCCTTCAGGTATACTGGGCTGAGTCCATTTAGGGCTTTAAAGGTCAGCGCCAACACTTTGAGTTGTGCTAGGAAACGTACTGGGAGCCAATGTAGGTCTTTCTGGACCGGTGTTACATTGTCTTGGTGGCCACTCTGTCACCAGTTTAGCTGCCACATTCTGCATTAGTTGTAGTTTCCAGGACACCTTCAAAGGTAGCCCCAGGTAGAGCGCATTACAGTAGTCCAAGCGGGAGATAACTAGAGCATGCACCACTCTGGTGAGACAGTCTGTGGGCAGGTAAGGTCTCAGCCTGCGCACCAGATGGAGCTGGTAAACAGCTGCCCTGGACACAGAATTGACCTGTGCCTCCATGGCACTGAATCCAAAATGACTCCCAGGCTGCTCATCTGGTCCTTCAGGGGCAGTTACCCCATTCAGGACCAGGGGGTCCTCCACACCCACCCGCCCCATCCCCCCAAAACAGTACAGTGGTACCTCAAGTTACAAATGCCTCAGGTTACAAATGCTTCAGGTTACAAGCTCCGCTAACCTGGAAGTTACCGTGAGTTGAGAACTTTGCCCCAAAATGAGAATGGAAATTGTGCGCTGGCAGCACAGCAAGCCCCATTAGCTAAAGTGGTACCTCAGGTTAACAGTTTCAGGTTAAGAATGGGCCTCTGGAACGAATTAAGTTCGTAACTAGAGGTACCACTGTACTTCTGTCTTGTCAGGATTCAACCTCAATCTGTTTTGGTATACATGTGTCTGTTTTTATTCACTTCCCTGCCCCTAATCTGTGCCCTGTTGTACACATCCATATTTTAGCCGGAAGACCGCATTGCAAAATTTGTAGGGGTGTGTTTCGGTTCAGAAATTGCTTCAGGAACTCTGAATTAGATAGGCCTGTGTTAAAAGTGTCAACTGATTCGAACTTTGCCTTCATCCCTATGTCAGACAACTGATCAGGTATTTTTTTTAATCTTCTTCCACATAAAGAACTCATTGCAACCAGAACAGCAGGGAAAAGGCTGGCCTTGAATTATGATATGCTTTTTATTTATAATTACAAGGCGTTTGTTACGTGGTGGAGAATTCAAAAACAATATCCCCAACTGTAGTCTGAAATGATGCCCTCTACAAATTCCATTGCCTCAGTCTACCACCTCATCCCACCTGCATGTTATAGATTAGGTCTGAGAATTTAGATGACAAGCAAAGCTTCTTCAGGTTGGAAAGCATTCCAATTTATTACCATCCTGCACACCTAATTGTTTTCAGTTTGCCTTGCTTTGGTTTTACTATGTCAACTTTTTTTTTTTTTATAAAATGCTTTAATGCAAGTTGCCTTGAGGAAATGCTCTCTGGAAAGGCTGCTAATACATTCTAAAATCAATAAATAATATTGCGGGAAACCACAAACTTAACTTAGAAATCAGATTCCATAGTTGCTGCAGGATGCCTGCAGGAAGCAATGAACCAGTGGAGGCCCAGCAAATTGAAAATCAGCCCCGACAAGATGGTGGTTTAGGGTGGCCCCCTCACGCATCGCCAAAAAAGGGAGAAATTACCACCCACCAAAAAAGGAGAAATTACCTCCCACCAAAAGGAGCACAGATTTGCCTATTTTATACTACGGACTCATGTTGCTAATTTATACTACAGGCTTACATTTAGAAAGGTTTATCGTAGGAATCAAAAAATTGCAAAATATATATATATATATAAAATCAGTGAAAATTGCAGTATGAAAATAAACTATGGCTAAATCAACCTGGCTTTGTCTGTGACTGAGATGCTATGCTTCTGTTTGAAAAAGGTATCCATAGTGGCTGTCAACACGAGAGAAAAATACATCCCAAGTTTCTGTTTCTTAAACAAACAAACAAACAAACAAACTTTGGATACGCTTAGTGCTTATCACACTGCAAATGCAAAACATTTCGAAAATAACTGGGTCTTTCTTTTTTAAACATAGTGCATGCCGCTTTGTGGAGGATTTCTTCAAAAAGTGAGCTAAAAATTGTGGGATAATGATTAAGTCTTTCATAATCCTCCCCCCTTTTTTAAAATATGGGAAGGTATGTCCCCCCCCCCCCCGCACAACACTCTTCCTTTCGCTCCAGGATGGGGAAAGGGGAAATGTCACTCACAGGGATGAGACGGAAATTTGTTTGTGTCCGCCATGTCTATGAGAAAGTAACTTACTTGCACTTCTTGAATCAATACGCCAAGACAATCATACAAGACAATCATTTATTCAAAAATGAGATATGTCTAAGAGTTACTTGCAGAAATATAATAGTGGTATAATATCTATGGCAGCGTTTGAATGACCCTTGTTTAAAGTAATTGTTAAGAAATAAGGTAATGAATACAAACTGTTGTAAGAAGGTATTAGAAAATACAGAAAGGTGATAACGTTAAGTATATTCAACACTAGAAAGAAAGTTTACACCAGGAAATGATAGGAAGTCTATTTTATGTTAGTAAAACATAGGAAAAAAGAGATTGTATAAATTTAAACTAAGTTTAACTTTTGTGGATCCAAAGAAGAGTATTAGTACATGGTTGTTTTCATTTTTGTCGAATTAAGAGTGTGTATATTATGCGCTGTGGTCTAAACCACAGAGCCTAGGAAGAAGAAGAAGAGTTTGGATTTGATATCCCGCTTTTTACTACCCGTAGGAGTCTCAAAGCGGCTAACATTCTCCTTTCCCTTCCTCCCCCACAACAAACACTCTGTGAGGTGAGTGGGGCTGAGAGACTTCAGAGAAGTGTGACTAGCCCAAGGTCACCCAGCAGCTGCATGTGGAGGAGTGGAGACACGAACCCAGTTCCCCAGATTACGAGTCTAGCACTCGTCACCACTACACCACACTGGCTGATCTAGACTAAGACTAACTCCTAACTCCACCCACCCAGAACACACATTGCAATATTCCCACTCTCTCTTCCCCACCCAAATACACTTGCTAAGTGACTGCCTGCTTGTTCCATGGCGCTGCCTGAACCATTAATGTTTTCTCTAACCACATGCTGACATTTCCCCAGCAATCTGGCCTTGTGTAAACACCTTCGCGAGACTGTTATCCCTCTTTCGAAGGAGGAATTATTACAATAGATCAGGCGCAGGTCTCAGCAGCCCTGCTGAGATGTGCGGCCCAATCCTAAGCGCACTGCTTGCCGTTCAGAAAAATCGGCGGTTTGAATCCCCACAACGGGGTGAGCTCCCGTTGCTCGGTCCCAGCTCCTGCCCACCTAGCAGTTCGAAAGCACGTCAAAGTGCAAGTAGATAAATAGGTACCGCACCAGCGGGAAGGTAAACGGTGTTTCCGTGCGCTGCTCTGGTTCACCAGAAGCGGCTTAGTCATGCTGGCCACATGACCCGGAAGCTGTATGCCGGCTCCCTCGGCCAGTAACGCAAGATGAGTGCCACAACCCCAGAGTCGGCCGCGACTGGACCTAATGGTCAGGGGTCCCTTTACCTTTATATTATGTGTGCTGTTTATGAATTTCAATAAAGTTATGTTTTTAAAAAAAACTAATATGCCGTTCACGCTTCTCTGAATTCCTCGACAGGCTTCTCCAACCATTCACAGATTAGGGAAGAGCATGTATGTAAACACCAATGTTTGTGAACATAACAGAATGCATTGCAATACACAAAAAAGTGAACATTGTTCAAGCTGCATACCAGGAAAAGAAGTGTTGGGAGAAAGATGTACTGAAACATGAGGAATCTCCCATAGGATTTAATTTTTAAAAAAATCACAAACTGCTGTGGAAATGAAATGAAGATTTGTGGGGGTTTTTTTGGGGGGGGGGCAGGATGAGAAACAACCGGAATTGACAGATCCCAACCCCTCTGAGCCCTAATCGCTAGGTATGGAAGACCAGAAAAGCATGAAGGTACGGACGGTGGGAAAAGCAGGTCTATAGAAGTATTAAAAACTACACAGAACGAAAGCACAGATATGGTTAAGGTGCTGAGGAAGAGCTGCCATCGCTGTAGCGGAGGCCTGGGTGAGCAGCTGGGCAGCTGGCTTCCATTTAGCAGCTGCCGTGGTCTCAGCTGAGGGAGGGGGCTGCAGCTGTGTGCTGCCCATGAATAGCCAGAGTGGTGTGCCGGCTGGCGAGGCTGGGGTGTCAGGCTGGGCTTCTGAAAAGGAGTGGGGAGGTGGGGCGGTGGTGGTGGGGTGGCTGGCTTTGTGAAAGGTTTCCTAGCTCAGCAGGGAGGCTGCAGTCCTTTGACTTCTGGGTTATTTGTTCCCAATGAGGCTTTTCAGTGGGGCATGGGGGCGGAAGGGTTAATGGCAAAGGGGAACGTGGGGGGGGGGTGTCCCCCCATGGCCTAAAAGGTGAGAGCTGAGTTGTAACACACACACACACACACACACACACACACACACACACACACACACCTGTCTGTGTAGATGGCATGGATCAAAGTCTCTGTTTTCTACTGCTCTGGAGGGGGAAAAACCCACCTCCAAACAGCTGGAGCCAAAGGATTTTGCTACAGGTGCCTGGAGCAGAAGCTTTTGAAGAGGATGCAGATGTTGCTGCCCAACTGATGATTAGGATGGCCAGGTGGAGGAGGAGGAGGAGAAGAAGGGGGCTCCTGCACCTTTTAATAGCAGCGCAGAAGAGGGAATTTCAGCAGGTGTAACTGTTTGAATTCCCTCTTCTGCACAGCTTTTAACCATTCCTCTATCACAGCTGCCACCCTCCTCCTTTTGATGATCTCAACAATCACTCCTAACAGCAGAGTACCAAAAAAAAGAGGGGTGGGGGAGACTGAAGCGGAACCACCAACAAAATATTAAACAATTCAGAGGGAACACTGAATGTGCATGTGTGGATGACTGCCTCCCCCTCCAACCCAGAAAAAGACCTTGCTCGCCGAGAACTAAACATGCTCAGTGGATGCCGTGGAAAGCTGAGCATCAGTTGGGGCCATCTCTCTGAAGTCCAGTATCTGATGAGAGTTGCGATTCAGCCACAACCGGGAGATGTTCTTGTGATGACAAAGGCGTAAGAGGACAGGGCTCCTGCACTTTGCCATGCAAGGGACACCTGATGAAATTCCTTCTTGGACACAATTATTAAAGCTGGCAGCAGCCTTGCCTTCATTAGGCCTCTGGACCTCAGCTTCCCATCACTGGCACAGTAATGAGCATAAGACCAGGAAAAGCTATGTTCAGATACCCAGTCAAGTCATTAAGCCAATCCCGGTCTTTCAGTCAGGGCTGTGCATCCTTGAATGAAGGAATAAAATATATACATTGATGCACGTGGGTGATAGGTGATAAACACAAACTGAACCCAGACGAGATGGAGGTGCTCCGGGTTAGGAGAGTGATGGACTCTAGAATAGGGATTTGGCTTGTTTTGAACAGGATACTGACATGTCCTTTTTAAAAATCAGGTGTGTTGTTTTGGAGTACTCCGATCTAGAAGCCAAGACCGTCACTGTGGCCAGCTGGAGTTTTTGCTCGCACCCTGAGACATGTCTTGGTTGTGTTGAGATCGGATTATGCGTTCCTACCTTCTGAAGGGTTTTCCCAGTAGTAATGTATGGAAGTGAGAGCTGGACCATAAAGAAGGCTGATCGCCGAAGGATTGATGCTTTTGAATTATGGTGCTGGAGGAGACTCTTGAGAGTCCCATGGACTGCAAGAAGATCAAACCTATCCATTCTCAAGGAAATCGGCCCTGAGTGCTCACTAGAAGGTCAGATCCTGAAGTTGAGGCTCCAGTACTTTGGCCACCTCATGAGAAGAGAAGACTCCCTGGAAAAGACCCTGATGTTGGGAAAGATGGAGGGCACAAGGAGAAGGGGACGACAGAGGACGAGATGGTTGGACAGTGTTCTTGAAGTGACTAGCATGAGTTTGGCCAAACTGCGGGAGGCAGTGAAAGATAGGCGTGCCTGGCGTGCTCTGGTCCATGGGGTCACGAAGAGTCGGACACGACTGAACGACTGAACAACACCTTCTGAAGCAGGCATAGGCAAACTCGGCCCTCCAAATGTTTTAGGACTACAACTCCCATGATCCCTAGCTAGCAGGACCAGTGGTCAGGGATGATGGAAACTGTAGTCCCAAAACATCTGGAGGGCCAAGTTTGCCTACTATGCCTGTTCTGAAGAGTCTTTGGAAAGGCAAGGATGATAATGGGCACTCACCCAGGAGATACTGTATGTTTATTTCTATTATACAGCAGCTCCACTGGGTGCCAAATTGTTTCTGGGTATGGTCCAAAGATTTGACTGGATTAAATATTTGTATGCCACTTTCCCAACGACACAGTTGACCTCAAAACAGCTTGTGACAAAAGCATAGCATTAGAAAGATACATTTCCATCAATATAATATCACAGCTCCATTACCGGAGAAGCGAAAACAGTTTTAATGCCGTTCAACAGAACCACATAACTCAAAATAGTTTTATCAGAAAATGGTGCTGAGCACCAGCTGAATTAGGTTACCTTTGAATCTCTGAATCAGGGAAGGGCAGAATCAAAAAACTGAGTTCCTCTGAACATGTTCTGAGTCTAGGAATTGATTTTCAGTACCAGAACTGGGAGCAAGCCTTATTATTGCACCAAAGGCCTTTCTTCCGATTCCTGCTTTTTCTGTGGTGAGGGTTTCGCTGCTCAAATACTCTGAAGGCTCGACTCTTAAAAAATTCAGAGTAACAACAGTGAAACGAGACGTTGGTCGCTGGAGACTCAAGGGCAGATGTTTTGGACTACCCATCAGCCTTGGAGAGAGGCTTAAAAGGTCTTAAGGTGCATGGGGTATACAGACCAGTGTGTCAGTGCCTGTAGAAACTAGCCTACTGTACAAAGGTACTTCTATCATTGCTTTCTCAATCTGGCCTCTGGCCCCTAGGCAACTCTAGCATGTGGCCCCCAGGAGCCTGCTTAGAAAAGAATGCGGCCCTTCAGCTGTACAAGATACTCCCCCAAAACAGCATTGATTTGTATGGCTCTTTTGGACTTTTGTGGTCCACCACAGAAGGTGCAGGGTAGGGTCAAATCCTGCTGGATCTGTGTGCCAAATAGTCAAGGGGAACAATGCAGTATAATGTGCTGAAGACTCCCAGCGGCTGATCACACAGCCTACCTCCTCAAACACAATCCAGACTTTTACTCTGGTTTAGACTATTCCACCTCTGCACTTTTTCGAAAGGACCAGGCCGCAAACCTGCGTTGACTTACTTGGGAAATGGACCGACGGAACTCTGTGGATGTTTCTCCAGGGTTGGCATCGAGGGTTCGGCTGCAGGGGTCAGCAAACTTTTTCAGCAGGGGGCCGGTCCACTGTCCCTCAGACCTTGTGGGGGGGCCGGACTATATTTTTTTGGGAGGAAATGAACGAATTCCTATGCCCCACAAATAACCCAGAGGTGCATTTTAAATAAAATCACACATTCTACTCATGTAAAAACACGCCAATTCCCAGACCATCCGCGGGTCAAATTTAGAAGGCGATTGGGCCTTAGTTTGCCTACCCATGGTTTGGCACAAGGGAACACCCATATCCCCAGCCCACCCACCCGCTCCTCCTCTTTGCCATTGCATTACAACCTGCCAGTTCCATCTTTCTCCTGCCCCAGCCAAAGATGAGCAAGGTGAGAAGGGTTGCTTCCACCAGCAAATTGCTCATTGGCTCCATCTGGCAAGCAGGCAGATGGAAGCAACAATGCAGTAGAACAGCCAGAACACTGGGGGGGGGGGGCTCACTGAGCAAGGAGGGGGCCATTGAGGGTGCCTTGCTCAAGCCCCCTCCCCCCAAACTAGGACTGGGTTATTCCTCACTGCAAATCAGTTACCTCAGGCAATGCACTTAACGTTGCTACACTTTGGTAAGGGGCGGGGGGGGGGAGGGAGAACATTCCTGTCTCATTAGGATCGTTTTCTAATTTATTAGGCCAAGGCCCTCTTTGGAATGACTGTGTACTTTTGCCAAAATGATACACTTTGCAGTTTGTTGGGGCTCTAAAATACTTTGTGGGCTTCCTCCGCTGACCTTATTTCACATAGTATGCTATTCCCAATTCCCCCTAAAAAGGCCATACTCCGATGCATGCTTACTTGGGAGTAAGCCTTATTATTGCACCAAAAGGCCTTTCTTCCGATTCCTACTTTTCCTGCGGTGAGAGTTCCGCTGCTCAAATACTCTGAGGGCTCTTAAAAAAAATTCAGAGTAACAACAGTGAAACGAGACATTGGTCGCTGGAGTTTAGAGGGGATCCCGGATCCAAAAATGGATGACCACCGCCTGTTTCGGGAGCCGATCCTAGGGCCCCTTGCGAGAGAAGTTCTCGAGCAGGGGTGCCAACTTGAATAAAATATTGGGTTGGGCGCATGATTGATCACAAGACATGCAATTTGAATGGCAATGTCCATCAACTTTAGGGGGGGACGGCCCGGCCCGCTCAAATACTAGAGTGAACGAAGGGACCACGGCACCTTGTTGGGTATTAAAGAAGCTTAGGATCGCGTTGCGCGCGCCACGCAACCATCAGCGCGAAAGGCTCTACCTGCACGCGCGGGAAATAAGAAAAAAAGAGAGAGCAGCCACTTTCCCTTCTTGCTCCCTCGTTCGCGGGCGGCGGCGCGAGCCGACGTGCCGGGCGCAAGAAGGCACACGCCCGATCCGCACTCCCGTGCAGCCGCGCACGTGCTGGGTCGGGCCCGGCCCACGCGCAACAAGTGGCTTGCGCAACAGCCCGCCGCGGGGCGGACGGCGAGCGGCAAGTCGGCGGCTGCGGCGCCTCCGACGGCTCGCTGGGAACCGCGCACGCTCCGGCGTCCTCGCCTTGGCCCGGCCTTGCCGCTCGCTCGCTCCCTCGCTCGCCCAGCCCTTTCGGGAGCCGCGTGGCCACACCCGCCCGCCGCCTCCTCCTCCTCCTCCCCGGGCCCTTCCCCCTCATGAATATGAAGACAGTGGCGCCGCCGTCTAATGGGCAATGAAGCTGTCACTCCGGCACCTACTTGTTGGCTGTTCGCGCAGCAGAAGCGCACAGAGGAGCGAGCGCAGTGGCGAGGCTGAGCTGCCGGCGGACCCGCGCTTCCCTCTGGCTGCCGCTGCGGCTGCAGGAGCGCGCCAGGCGCCTGCCACGATCTGCCCTGCCTTGTCCGTCAGCCCGGGGCTTTGGGGATAAGGGGCGGCGGCGGCGATCTGCAGGCTCCGGCCGGAGCTCTCCACCTTGCGCGCGGCGCCCGCCCTGCTGCCCTTCCCGCCGCCGATGCTCCGAGCCGCGGCCGGTCGATGGATTGTCTTCCCTGATCGACGGCGTTCAGCTCGGGGTAGCAGGCATGCTGGATTCTGGCAGGCGGCACTGGGTTCTCCTCGCGGCGGCGCTTAGGCTGTGGCTGCTCCTAACTTTATGGGTGCAGGTAAAACAACGCGGTCTCTATTATTTTTGGAGGGTGGGGTTGCTGTCTTGCAAATAAAAAGGAACAACGGGAAAAAGGATAGGGGAGCGGAGAGGACCTTTATCGCAGCACCCGCCTTTACCTTCTTCAGCCGCCTGTGTTGCAGCGGGGATTGCCTTTTGGATAATATTTTCCCCCTAAGAAAGTGGCAATCTGGAGCGCACCCTTTTTTGAAACTTAAGCCCGATTTCGCTTAAGGGGAAGAGAGGAGAGCGTGGCTTCTGCTGCAGATCTCAGCCAGCCTCCCTTTCCAAACGCGTCGCTTCCAAGCCGGCGTGTTTGCTTTGGAAGAGCGCAGGCAAAGTTGCCGTGTGCAATGTTTGCATGGAGAATTTCGCTCCTCTTCTCTCTCCTCCAATTATGATTTATAATCCCATTTTATCTGCCCACCCGCGGAACGCTTTCTTTCTTTTTAACAGAAAACAAAACCGGTTTGCATAGCTCGGCTGGTCGCCCTTAAGACTTTGCGGTATGAATCGCAAAAAAAAATTATTTGGGAATTGGTTATTTCACTTGCAAATGGGAACATTCTGCAGTTCCCTTGCACGGCTTGTGAATGTTTCCCCTCTCTCTATTGCCACAGCTAGCCGGAATTGCGGCACCGTGTCTCCGTCCCCCATAGCGCTCGAGCTCATCTTTTAATAGCACCGTCTAGTTGTAATAGTTTTTCGGGAAGGCTTGCTTTGCCGTAGGAAACTCCAGAGTGACTGTTGGTTTGTAAATCTCCGCGCACTTTTTCTTCCCAAGACACTGTAGTAATGAGGTTGTATGTGTCTGTCACACCCCCCCCTTCCTTCCATCTCCCTTATTTTTAGGTGTCCCAGTCCACGGGCTATTTCGAGCTGCAGATTAACTCGGTGAAGAATGTAAACGGAGAATTGTTGAATGGGGAGTGTTGTGATGGCATGAAAAAGCCCCAGAACCTGGACTGCGCGCGGGACGAGTGCGACACTTACGTGAAAGTCTGCTTAAAGGAGTATCAAGCCAAAATCACGACCACTGGAGCATGCAGCTACGGCTCCGGATCTACTCCTGTTCTCGGTGGAAATACTTTTTATCTCAACAACCGCAATTTTCATCAGGGGAAAAGTCACGACATGGGCAGGATTGCTATCCCTTTTCAGTTTGCGTGGCCGGTAGGTCAACTTTCCTTTTTAAAAAAAAATATATATAAATATATTTTATATAATATATATAAAAATGTGTGCGCGTGTGGGGAGATATGCCTATTGCTTAATGATGAGCAAAAAGTGGTTTTGTGCACGGTATATAGGCTATGCGCTGAATGGTGTTTGGTGGGGGGGGGGAAATTGGTTGGATGACCTTCCCTTTGTGGCTAGCTGCAGTTCTGTAACTTGAGGTGGTTTTCCTTCCGCCCTCTGTGGTTTTGTGCGAAGTGCAGGCAGGGACTGGCTCAACTTGAATCGCGGTTCATTGCTTGGAAAATGCGAGGCGTTTTATTATAACTGACAGACGAGAGGCGCGCACTGATCGTTTTTCTCTCCGCTGCTGCTGCTCCTCGCCCCGGAAAGGAGAAAGAGGAGCGGTTGTTTGTTTCCTGGGGGTGGGAGAGAGAGCAACCTCGATGCCACTAGGCTTACATTATGGATTTGCAGACAGTAGCAGACAAGTGACTTGCACAGCGCGGATCTGCAAGGATGTGGCAGTTGGTGGTGCAAATGGCTGGTTATTTACTGGGAGCCGGGGAATCGGGCAGTGGAGATTTTTTCAGGGAGCCCCAGGTGTTGGGGATAATGAACTCCTAGCAGCGTGTTGCATGGAAAGTGTGTGTGTGGGGGGGCGATTCTGCCTAATAAAAAAAAACCTGGGAAAGGGCACACCCAGAGGCATCTCCTCATAGGGGCGTGCCTGCTCCTCATAGGAGCAACTGCGAGCGGCGGGGAGGAGGAAGTGCGTTGCGTGACAGCCTCCTCCCGGCGCTTTGCAAGATCCAGGTGTGAGCGGCCGAGGCTGTGCAGAGAGAGGGTGGGGTACTGTAGATGCGAAGGTGCTGCTGGCTTTGCACCGTTCTTTGATCCACACCCTTGGGTGTTCGGGGCACAAGGCGCTGCTGCTGCTGCGAACTCGTTGATTATTTTTGTTACCTTAAAAAAGAAAAAAAAGGAGGGGGGGGAATGCTGTAAGCAATTCCCGCCCGCTGCCCCCCCTCCAAAAATGGGGCGTGTATTTGCAAAATAAAAATAAAATAAAATGGTACCTTCTCCAGCAGGGGGCGCGTGCGGCTAGCCTTGCGCTCGTGCCGTTTAATTACATAGAATACATGCATATATATAAAATGCACAACATCCCGCTGTCAATGCAATGCCTAGAGAACATAGGGTGTGTGTGTGTGTGTGTGTGTGTGTGTGTGTGTGGAGAAGAGTGCCGGCAGGGCGTGGAAAGAGGCGGCGGTGGTTTCGCAGTGCAAAGCAGCTGCGCTTTAGCCCCGGGCTACAAGGGAAGCGCGGGGCGCGCGTGCTGCTGCTCGCTTAGGGCGCGAGCGGCTTGGCTCCTGGGACCAGACCTGGCGGGGAGGGCGGGGGCGTGGCGGGAATGGCTCGCCCGCCTGGCGCGCGCCTCGGCAGCGACCGTTGGAGCGGGGAGGGCGCGAGAGGGAGCTTCCAGCCTCTCCCTCCCTCCCCCCCTCCCTTCCTCTCCTCCTCCCCCCTCCCAGGCTCTGGGTTCAAGTAGTGCGCGTCGCAGTGGGGCAGCACTTCTCTGAGGGAGGAATTCGGTGGAGAGAGCAAGGCATCTCTTCTCAACTTGGAGTCTTTCCAAAATGCATCCCTCCATGCCCAAAGTTTAAACTTTTGCCCACGAACACCACATGCAACTGCCCCTGCCTTCTGAATTTTTTTTTTATAGGAGCAACTAGAGAGGCTCGAGTGAGGTCATGGCGCGTTGTGGTGCATAGCTGTCAACTTTTCCCTTTTCTTGCGAGGAATCCTATTCGGAATAAGAGAATTTCCCTTTAAAAAAGGGAAAAGTTGACAGCTATGTTGTGGTGGCCTACAAATGTAAACTTGGGGTGGATCTGTTGACATTGACAGGCTGCTGACCGAGTTAGGGATGTTGATCTCTATGGGTTAGTCGCACGCAGGCCAAGTGTCTCTGAGCAAGTGCAGAGTGACTTGTGTCCAATACGAAATGACGGCGAGAAGCTCGCTTTCCTCAGACGTTGGGTGGCAGGTGGAGGACGCGACCTGAGAATTTGTCTGAGGCCACAGGTCTTTTTATGAATCTTAAGCTGGGATTGAATCTGCTTCTAAGTTTATGCACACAGCCATGCTGGGGGGGGGTGGGAGAGGGGAAAAAAACCCAATTTCTTCCTGTCAGAGGCCTGTGGCTGACAGAAAACATCCTCAAGTCCAACAACTGCAATTATTGCCATGACGTGTGAACTTTGGAGTTTTGGCCATTAAATTACCAGAGTTTTGGAGGTACAAGTTTGGCATACTTTATTTTGTGTTTATCAAATTGTGTCCCCTTTTTAATCTTGACCTCGTCTAAATGGGCAGACTATGTGAAAGCTCATGAGGCCACCAACTTGCTGAGGCAGGTTTGGGTCTGGTCAATACCACATGTACACAACCTTGGGTTCCACAGTTGAAGGAAAGTGGGGCTAAAATATAAGTAAAGGTTGTTCATGTGCGACTAGGAGTTTTACTGTGTCTTCCCAAAAAAGTGCGCATATCAGGTACACAGCAACTGTATGGGTTTTTTTTAATCGACATTTTCAGCCTCTCAACAGCTGTGTGATATGGTAGTTCATTTCTCATCAGCTGGTGTGCACATGTGTCAGTCAAATAGACCTATGGAAGTACTGGTAGCCATGTAGTTTGGTCTTCTCTTGCTGTGTCCACAGGATGACATCGCAACTCCACAATAGCAGGTAATAGAACAAGGTGTGTCCTGTGTCGTCTAAAACATGTTGGTTGATCTTTAGAAGAGCTCTGGAATGGATTCTTCTGGACTCTTATAGTAGGCCTACATAACTCTTAGCAGTAAGCTCAGCTGCCAAAGACAGACCGGTGGATGGTTTTGTATATATTGGAACACATCTTTTTCATGCTTCTAGATAGAAGTTCTGTTTCTGAGAATTTGCTTTGCGGACTCTGGGGTGGGAGTTAGGCAACTAAGTGTTGTGGAAGAAACTTGATGGCAAGCTGTGTTTGTTATAATACCGGTAGTTATAATTTCTGTTTTAATTGTTTAAACTGTTTTAATGGACATATACATTTTAATGATGGATGTTTTAAAGTTTTGATGAAGTTGTTTTACTGTGTATCTTGTACATGCTCATTATCATGCATCTTAATTATGGGAGGCTGTGTTTTTGTAAGTGGTTTTATAGTTTACTTTGCTGTTGGCTTTTACATGTTTGCGAACCATCTCTGTATTTCTTCTTGAAAAGAAAGATGGTATATAAATTCCAATAGTAGTGCTGTTTGTTAGGGGCCAGGCTCTGAGCTTAGAAATCTGAAGAAAGGATTGTGTATTGATTCGTTTCAATGCTAACAAGTACAGACCATGCCACCTTCTGTATTCAGCAGAGTGTATGTTGTAACTTGCTCGGTCTTGTGGCAATCCTCTGGACAAACATGCAGTGGAGTTGATTGAGAGCAGCGCATCCAATATCCAATATCTTCTACCCAAACAATTGTTGCTGGTATTCATTTTATGGATTGTTAGTCTGATTGCCATAGTCATTCTCTTTAAAGGTAAAGGGACCCCTGACCATTAGGTCCAGTCGTGTCCAACTCTGGGGTTGCAGCGCCCATCCTGCTTTACTGGCCAAGGGAGCTGGCGTACAGCTTCTGGGTCATGTGGCCAGTGTGACTAAGCCGCTTCTGTCAAACCAGAGCAGCGCACGGAAACACCATTTACCTTCCCGCCAGAGCGGTACCTATTTATCTACTTGCACTTCGTGCTTTCGAACTGCTAGGTTGGCAGGAGCAGGGACCAAGCAACAGGAGCTCACCCCGTTGCGGGGATTCGAACCGCTGACCTTCTGATCGGCAAGCCCTAGGCTCTGTGGTTTAACCCACAGCGCCACCCGCTGTGGCACTTTAAAGGTACTTTAAAGGGTACCTGGTTGAATAAGACTTGTGGCTAGCCTTTATATTCTCAGCAGGGGATATTTAATGGTACCGGAAAGCGATTCAGAATCTTCACAATTATTGCTAAAAACAAAGAGTAAAGTTTTCAAATTAGTAGGAAATCCAGGTCTTTATGTGGGATAGCGCTTCCATTGCCAGGAGTATTGCAGTTTCTAATAAACCAAAATAGATGGCATTCATCATAGCAGTTCTATTATGTCGAATACAGTTGTGTGAATGTGATGAAATTAAACCTGTAAGGTTGCCTGCTACATTAGTAGAATTGCCAAATGCACTGTATGTCATACATGCCCTTATGAATTTTAAGCAGCTGTAGTTCGGTTCTGGAGACTGAACGTGTAGCCCTCATGCCTCTCATGGGGGAGTTCATGTAGCCAGGGGTGGGGAAAGCAAATATTTCCACTGAGAAAGCTCCTTATTCCCCACTCGGCAAAGTCCCATCATGTTGTAAGACAGGCATAGGTTAAGAATTTCTGAGATCATCTTCCTTAGTCTTAGCTCCACCTATCCACACTGTTTATAAGCAGTAAACAGGAAGATAGCTATACCTCTACAGCTCAGCTATGGAATACCTTTGCACTGCAGTTAGTTTCTGCACATTCTCAAGAAATATCCCAGAACCTTAAGCATACTTGTTGTCTTGCTGATATCCTGTACGTATTAACTGTGTTTGTGCCTTAGAATGCACCATTACTTTCCTGTAATAGCCCATTGAAGATTAAGCTCGGTAGTGGGCAACAACTGATTCAAGTCAGAAATCCCTGAATGGCCTCTGTGGACGCCTAAGGCACCCTGGGAAATAAGACAGAATAGCCTTTTTGTAGAGCAAGTGATTTGCATTCTCTTGCACCTGCACACTTTGATTATGTAGGTGCCACAGGATGTCATGCTCATCGGGGCTAGGGTGAATTTAGCATTGAAAGAGAAGTGTGTTGTTTAGAAGTGTTGTGTCTTTGTAGATATATGTACCTGAATATTTCAAAGTGGTGAAAATAAGTCTTGTTTGTCCAATCTAACTTGGCTCCTCCTCTGGATTTTTTGAGGACTTGAACAGAACTACAACTTTTCCTGAGCCCTCCGGGTATGGGGTGGTATATACCATATTTTCTGGCGTATAAGACGACCCCCAAATTTTCCAGTTAAAATATAGAGTTTGAGATATACTCGACCGCAAATTCTCCACCCGGCGTATAAGACGACCCCCGACTTTTGAGAAGATTTTCCTGGATTAAAAAGTAGTCTTACACACCAGAATATACAGTAAATTCAATAAATAAGTGTGCCCTGATTTCATGATATCCAACAGCCCCCACCCTGAGTCCTCTTTTGCAAGGTGATTCAGGTGAGGAGAGGTGGTGGCTCATGTTGCTTCTGTTTCAGCCCCGCTGAAATGGAAACAAGCCCAGTTGCTCCTCTTCCTGAATTTTCTGATCTGCACAGAGGGCATGGGGTGTGCTTTCACCTCTTGCAGTGCTAGACATTAAGTGGCATGGATTTCTTTTCCGTCAAGGCTTGGACTGCACCACAAGCCTCCTCATCTTCTGCAATGCTGGTATGAAGAGGAAATACCTTTCCCTAGTGCTGTTGAATTCCTGGAGAACTTGCAGGAGGGGATCGCCACTGTTAAGCAGTTGAGGGGTTCCTTAAAGCACTAAACGCAACTGGTTATTGTATTTCCATATTTGTGTCTTACGTTTGTTTATATTAACATTTAGCCATTAAGGTTACGTTTGTCCCTTGGTCTGTGTTGACTATGACTACAGCTATTGCAGGTAAATGAGTACAGAACAGGCAGCCTCTCAGATAGCAGAGTCCCAATCTCTTTGGACTAGTCTGGAAAAAACGGTGTATTATTATTGCAGCTACTGCACTTGTATGATTTCTGAGTTTTGTTCCCTTTCTTCTATGTAATTCAATAAGAAATATTGAAACTGCCTTTGGGTCTTCTGTTTCCTTGTGCATAATGTTGCAGAAACACTTATTCCTAAACATTTGATGTATACCTTCTACCCATTCATCTTAACCCTATTTGATTTCAAAGAGACTAGTGCTACATTTATGGTTGTGGGTCTAGTCAGCAGAGTGGTACAGAACAGCATCTAATTCTTTCATGGTGCAGCCAGCTACAGAAAACTCCCCTTCTTCAGCTTGGATAGAGCCTACCCTCTGCTCTGATGCTAAAACTATCACAGTTAATCTAAAGCACTGACTTGTAAATCACCACTTGCCTGGTCACCTGTGGAAAGTGTAAGGCATTCAACCAGGCATATCGCTTGCCCGTTCTTTCCTTCTCCTGTCCTCCAGGCTGTTGGTATGCTACAAAATAGTTTGCATGGGTATAAGTTGGCAAGACGCCATTATATTTGTAGGTGAGCAACTCAGTAGACTTACTAAAAGGCTTTTATTATGTCTGAAAGGTGTTTGCAATGTTTGGGGCTGTCATTCCATGCAGATTTACTTAAGGATAAGTTCCCAAGTGACACTTCCTTCAGAGATAATACATCAGGGTCATGCCTCCCAAGTTACGCATCTAGAACAGGTAGCTCTGCAGATAGTGTTGTACTTAGAACTTCTACCAGCCCTAGTGAGTAGGGCCAGTAGTCACAGATGATGGCAGATGTAGTCCTGGCTCCTTGCAATTCATTTCTGTTTTACAGCCCTGAGCAATCTGGTGCTGTTGGCACCTTGGCTGCCTTGCTGTACAGCTTTAACTTTAGATAATTTATGAGCAAGTTTAAAAGCACATGTCCCAATACTGATCCTTGGGGGACCTGACTTCTTACTTCACTTAAATTGCAATCCTAAAAATCCCATGGATTCAGCGGAACTTATACTGTAACTTATACATTCTTCATGTTGCACTGCTGGTGGTGGTTTGCTCTTTTTCTGTTGTCATAAATCCAAAGCCTTTAGCTGTTGAAACATCTCAATCTCTTTAGAAGTTCTTAGACTGCTACCTTGGGGAACATTTTGTAGAAATCTGGCAGAGTGAGTCAGGTGTGGTTTGTGTATGCAGCTGTCCTTTCTTTACTGCTCTTCCATGCTCCTTGCCCTAAACTTCATTTAAAGTTTTCTTGCTTGAAAAGCTTTAGCTTTAATTGACACTTTATTAGCTGCTATTCAAACACTGTGGACAAACTGTTAGATAAGCAAATGACTAAAATGGGCTCTTAGAACACCACACTGTTGGTTTACTACGGTTTAAATGTAGTTTAAATGTGACTTGATCTAAAATCAAAGCTTTAGTTGCTTTTTTAGTTTCTTGGTTTTCATAAACTTTTCAAGTGAAGTTAATGGTCCTGCTTGGCAGGGGGTTGGACTGGATGGCCCTGGTGGTCTCTTCCAACTCTATGATTCTATGATTCTAAATGGCTTATAGTTTGAAAGTCATCTACATGGCTTCTGGTTTCATAGTTGGCACAGAACTTTACTGAATTGCTACGATGCAGTCTCCTTTTATGTTAGTTCCATACTCGGCAGGCAGTTTTCTGGGAATTTCTGGACCTCAATTGCTAGGGAATGCATATATATATATATATATATATATATATATATATATATATATGCTGTCCAGATCTTCACAAATTATAGTAGAATAAAAGTTGCTATAGCAACCAGTAAATGACATGGTGCCTGATATCAGCACTTAATCACAGAGCCTAGGGCTTGCTGATCAGAAGGTCGGCGGTTCAAATCCCCGCAACAGGGTGAGCTCCTGTTGCTCAGTCCCAGCTCCTGCCAACCTCGCAGTTCAAAAGCACGTCAAAGTGCAAGTAGATAAATAGGTAACGCTCCGGCGGGAAGGTAAACGGTGTTTCCGTGCGCTGCTCTGGTTCGCCAGAAGCAGCTTAGTCATGCTGGCCACATGAACTGGAAGCTGTACGCCGGCTCCCTCGGCCAGTAACGCGAGATGAGCGCCGCAACCCCAGAGTCGGATATGACTGGACCTAATGGTCAGGGGTCTCTTTACCTTTTTATCCTTTACTTTGTGTAATTTGGCTTTTAACATCCTTTCTTCCCTATTGAGAGGAACCTCTTAATCTTAAGTGCATGTTCTACCGGTATTTGGTATTACCTGTATTTGAGTTGGTGTTCATAATTCAGGGGGTCTGATACATCACTAACAATTTGAATTACCCTTATCGTTAGATACCCTTTTTGCAAGGGATACATCCAGCATTTGTATTGTTTCCAAGGACAAGTAAAGGGTTGCTCAAGAGAACCCTTGGAGCACTTGGCTTTTACTACTGTAAAATTCCAAGGCTTACTCTTGTAAAGGTCAGAAACGATCTTGTTGTCTTGTTCCATTTAACAGGTTCCTTCAAGCCTGCACATTCCTCTTAGATCATCCATACAATAGAACACATCCTCTGACTCAGGTTAACGTGATGCTAACAGACTGCAGGAAAGATGAAGGGGCACAAAGCCAGAGGTGCCTAGGGGGCAAGGGATAAGTTTTAACAAAGCCACATGACTCAAGCCAGCAGCATGATGGGATGCAGAGAGAGGTGGAGGTAGCGTTTTACAAGTTGTCGGGCAATTTGACGTGAGAGAGGATGGTGGGGTGAAAAGGGGAACCTTCTCCAGTGTGCAAAATAAAGCAGACCAATATTCTGTGTACTACTATAAACAAAGCTTCACTGGTATTGTGTACAGCAATATTAATTATCACTATCTTTCCTGATAAAATCTTAAGATTGGATTTACTGTCTTTTATGGCTTTTACTTAACCTCTGATTGGCCTTCCATTCATGATTGCCTTGTACATTCATTCTGACTCTTTTGTCAAGTCTTTCTAGATGCATTGCATTACAGTTAGTAGAAATGGGCGATAGAATAGTTTGGGTCAGCACGGCCAAGCCCTAGGTTCCTTCACCTCTCTTGGGTCATTTGGACAAGTGGGCACCTGTCAATCACATGACACCACAATGACGACAGGTCACCCAAATTAACATTTTCCCTTAGTGGGTATGATAGAGCCATGCCTGCAAAGGAAGATCCTTAGCATTGCCAGCTTCGGTTCAACATCAAGTGTGGGCAGGTGGACATGGTTTTGGGGGAAAGTTTATTATGGGCCAGATTGGGACCTGTCCTAGGTCTAATTTGGCTCACATGCACTGCTATATAGTATTTTCATTCTCCCTTTTTCTTCCCTTTTTTTATTCCTAAAATATTTTTCTCCTGGCTGTTATTACCAGTCGGTGGATATCTGAGCTGTGAACCCCTTTTTCTATTATCCGATGACAAAATCTTCTGATTGCCTACTGACTACTTTTTCAAATCTTCTAAGCCATTGCCCTCTTTTTCTAGCAGCTACAATCTCTCTCCCCCCCCTTGTAAATTCAAATAGGTGGTGGGGCAGCAGTATTCCCTCCCCAAATACCCTGTCCCGGATGTGCTTTGGCTGGGTTTCTACTAGTCTTTGTGAGAAACTTCATGTTCCAAGTCCTTTGATTGCTAGATTTCTCAGTCTTCAAGCTTGTCTAATGTGTCTCAACTACATGGGAACCAAATGTCAAGTTTCTATGCACTTTAGCAGTTCTCTTAAATGAAAGTTGACTGTTGCTTTTCAACTTCAGCACTACTAAATATTCCATTTGAAATCAAGTGGGAAACAGATAATAGAGCTGTTTAGCCCCCAATTTTAAACTGCTTTTAATGCAGCTCTTTGAAAAGACCTTAAATTAAGAAGATAAACATTTGTATTCTGTGCATCACAAAGAGTAGGTTTCACCAGCAAAACTGAGTCCTTTTTAAGACTATAATTTCACATTTGTGGATTCTTAGCAGCTTATAGATTCCTAAAAAGTGCATAGAAATTGAAAATATCTGGAGGCTTTAACTTACCTTGTGTGATCCCATATTCATTATCATTCATGTTTAGAACCATCAGAATGGTGATAATGAATTTCAGTGAAGGGAAAGAGCATGAATGCTCCATGTTGCTAACTCTTCCATTACTCATCTCCAAAGATCACTTAATAAGAGATAACTTTTGCTCATGGATAGGGCTTGGTATGAGAGAACCACAGGTCTATTGAGAATATGATACACATGGTCTATAAATACGACTTTTGCAAGTCATATCCATGTAGTAAAATTCTTGTTGCAGCTTGGGGTAATTGAGCATCTGCAGGAGTTGTGTGAATATGAACACAGCCCTTTCAGTAGGAGCTCATGCTTAAGTAACAGATTTGCTTGTTTTCCCTGGATGGATGTGGTGGTGGTGGTTGTTTATGTAAGCATCTAAATTTATTTATCTGCCTGGTGGCTTATTTCCAAAATAGGAACACGTTCTCTCCTTCCAGTAATAAGTAGGGATAATTGAGCTTTTCCTAAGTTTTCGTGGCAGCAGTCAACTCCTCATTGTAACATGGCAATTGGATATTCTATTGTAGTTAAAGGTGTTCTAGAAATTAGAAAATTGACTCTTCTACATAGGAATGAAAGATGGGGGTACAAAGGAAGGGATTAAATAAATTGCCACTCTCAACATGGGCACTAGTGACATCCTTTTAAGTGGGAACAGTTTGGTGCTTATGCTTGCGTCCTCTTGCTGAACTTAGATAGTGGCTTCCAGTACCACAGAAGTTACTTCATTTCCCCCCTGAAGTTTCCCATTTGTTTCTAGATTTCAAGTAGGAGTCTTCTGATGCGTCTTCATTGAAGGGCACGTGTAGGGGAGATTTAACCCTCATCCTTGTACTGCTCTCAGGTTTTTGAAAAATGTTGTAACTTTTAAAAGCATACACCAATAAGCTGAATTATGTCAAAAGTGTATGAAGACATTTGCAACACCTTACTAAGATACTTCATGGGATCCAGGTAGGGTTGTGTACACGCAGAAAATCGGCACATTAAAATAAAGAGGTACTGGTAATGATGAAAGAAGGGGCAAGGGCCGGTGGTCACGAGGATGAGCATCTGAGACATGAGTACACAAGCAAGGTGAAGTGTGGAAAGGTACATTAAGATACTAAATTGTAATGAAAAGCATCTGAGTAAATCAGCATCAGTTGTATAAAGAGCCGGCTGCTAAAGTCACTTAATGTTATTCAGTATCAATATACAAAAACTGGCTGCTCTAGACAAGTCAAAGGCAATTCAGAAATCCTGGAACTTGTTCAAGCATGTGTAGAGTATATTTGCCAGATAGAGAAACAACAGCTGGTCCTGCACATCTGCAGTTTCAGAAGACAAAGCTTCTAGTTTGTGGTTGAGATTTGTGGCCGCTTACTGGGCCATTACTGCATTACGTCTAGATTCACTGAAGCTCCTTCTCTTGCATGGAATAGACGTTTCTTTTCCACATATACACCTAGTGGTATTTACATATGGAAGGGGAAAGTATGGCTGCTTTGTTGAAAGATACTTATTGGGGGTCTGATGGAGCCCTCAAGGACCCTAGAAGCTCAGGATAATTGTGGAGGAGGAGACAGAATAATAGAACTGTAGAGTTAGAAGGGTCATCTAGTCCAGTCCCCTGCAATGTAAGAATCTCAATCATCCAACCTCTACTTAAAGACCTCCAATGAAGGGGAGTCCACTGCCTCTATTGGGAAACCTGTTCCATTGTCAAACAGCTCTTACCATTGGAAAGTTCTTCCTGATGTTTAGTTGGAATATCCTTTCTTGTAAATTGAATCCATTAGTTTGGGTCCTTTCCTCCAGAACAAGAGAAAACAAGCTTGTTTCATCATCCATGTGACAGCCCTTTAGATATTTGAAGATGGCTATCATATCAGTCTCCTCTTCTCCAGATTCCCTCAACTGTTGCTTGGTTTCCAGACCCTTGACAATTTTGGTTGCCCTCCTCTGCACATGTTTCAGTTTGTCAATATCCTCCTTAAATTGTGGCGCCCAGAACTGGACACAGTATTCCAGGTCTGTCCAAGGCAGAATAGAGCAGTACTATGCCTTCCCTTGATCGTAACACTAGACTTCTGTTAATGCAGCCTAG
This sequence comes from Lacerta agilis, assembly GCF_009819535.1. Classification (NCBI taxonomy): domain Eukaryota; kingdom Metazoa; phylum Chordata; class Lepidosauria; order Squamata; family Lacertidae; genus Lacerta; species Lacerta agilis. The sequence goes on from NC_046312.1 coordinate 11,048,307, forward strand.
AACAGCATCAGGTCTTTTTGCTGCTGCAATCACACTGTTAACTCATGTTCAACTTCTGGTTTACTCAGACTGCTAGGTACTTTTCACATGCACTACAGGCAAGCAAGGTGTCCCCCATCTTACATCTGTGTAGCTAGTTCTTCCCACCAGACTTTGCCTAATCTATCACCCAGCATCTCATTACAAGCTTTCACTTAGGAAATTTATATTATTAGCCATGCACCTTAATAGGCTATATACTATGTACAAGCACAGTTTGATCATTTCTCTCTTCACAAAAGTACCCTAAGACTGTACCCTAAACAGCCTCGGGACAGTATACCTGAAGGAGCATCTCCACCCCCATCGTTCTGCCCTGACACTGAGGTCCAGCGTCGAGGGCCTTCTGGCGGTTCCCTCACTGCGAGAAATGAGGTTGCAGGAACCAGGCAGAGGGCCTTCTCGGTAGTGGTGCCCACCCTGTGGAACGCCCTCCCATCAGATGTCAAGGAAGTAAGTAAGTAAGTAAAATTTATTACGGCCATTGGCCCATATCAAGAACAAATCAGACAAGCGAACAAAACATAGAATTTAAAACAACTTGACGTAAGACAATTAAAAAAAGCACGAGGCAGCAAGACTGCAATTTAAACAATATCAAATCTAGCAACCCATCAAGAACAACATTTTACCTCAATTTAGTTAATACATATACAGCATAGGGATTCAGCTAAAACTTAATTTAAGAGTTGATTAATAACTTAATTTCTTCTTAATGATACTTAGTGTTAGTTAAGGTATCGAAACTATGCAGTGACCCATTTCTCTTTTTCTGGGATAGAACATTTATCAAAAATCTAGCGACTGTAAGAGATCTACTCGGTTCCTCATCATTCAATAAATGAATTAATTTAGCCTCCTGGGTTCTATCAGCCTGTCCTATCAGAAGTGGGGACAGAAATCTAGACCGGGCTGCCGAATAAGCTGGGCAGGAAAAAAGTATATGCTGTAATGTTTCTACGGAACCACTATTACAGTTGCATAGCAATGAGATCTGGCCATTTGAGAGTCTGTTAGATGTCAAGGAAATAAACAACTACCTGACTTTTAGAAGACGTCTGAAGGCAGCCCTGTTTAGGGAAGCTTTTAATATTTGATGAATTATTGTATTTTAATATTTTGTTGGGAGCCACCCAGAGTGCCTGGGGAAACCCAGCCAGATGGGCAGGGTATAAATTATTATTATTATTATTATTATTATTATTATTATTATTAGTTGGTGGATGGCTTCACTTTAAGAAACCAGATTTGTAACAGAACTTAGCAATCCTGTCATGTTTGTGAAGAAGCAAGCCACACTCCTGGATTTATTCATAACATGAAGCTGTTGCCTTCCTTGTTTCTTTGCCTGATTGTGTGAAAGGAGGAACAAAACAGGAGGAGCAGTCAGGCTGTGTGTGCAGCGCTATTCATCCCAAAGTTCTTCACTTGTCATTTTATGCAAATGTGGCCATTTCCTGTAAATGGAGATCTGCTAGGAAGTCAGTGCCCCCTTTCATGCATAAACTCAGGAACATAATAACATGGGAATGTGTGGCATTACATTTGTACGCTGAATTGATGATGGAAGCTTCCTGTTGAGTTCGGGTGGCAAAAAAAAGAGCACCAGTGTGCTTTCATCTTTATAAGTTACTGTTTGCCATCAGTTTTGTTCTTGAAGAATCTAGACTCTGGTGGGTGAACATACTTGCATTTTTAGATCTCCTTTGCTGTACTGTTTATACACTGGGTTTCTGATGTGTGCCACCCCATCTGTGTTTTTACTGACCATACCCTATTTGGATATTTCTGCCTTCTTTACTTGCCTTGGCATGATATGGTTAGATTTTCCTATAATACATCTTTTTAAAAAAGTTGTCTGATATCCACACTCCTGTAAGATCAATGGTGTGCTTTATGGCCAGTGTTTGGATTTCTAACTGCTTTTCTTTGTAAAGTTTAGTGAATATAGAAGCACACTATCTACATGTGAATACAAAACAGGTTCAGTTGGACTTTCTGACTTCTACTTTGTGCTGCTGTAAATTAAGTAGATTAAACTGCACCATATAAATATGTGTTAAATCCATGCAACTGTTCGAGGAGTTCTGCATTATATAATGTTTATGTAGTGCCACTTTAGGGCATTATACTACCCCGGGGGGTTACAGTCTAAAAATAGATGCAACAGAGAAACAGAGGCAGGGGTAAACAGTAGAGAGAACTAATAGTGTGAATATATTTGTAGGGTAGGCCATTATTAATCCCAATAAGACGTGTGTTCATACACTAGCAGAGCATTGGTGACTTGCCAAAGGCTACCTGTTGAGTTGATGGCAAAGACAAGGTGTGGTATTTAACAAATGTTTTACTGTTGAAATTAAAGGACCTCACTTAATCATGTTCATTAATTTCAATGGGTCTTTTCTGAGCAACACTTGAGCAGTATTCAATTAAAATTTTGACTTCGGATTGCCAATGCACCAATATTGCAATGTCATTATACAAATTTATGGTGTGTGACTCTATTTGGAGTACTGTATGCAGTTCTGGTCGTCTCACCTCGAAAAAGGATATTGTAGAGTTGGGAAAGGTTCAGAAATATGAAAGGGCAACTAAAGTGATCAAGGGAATGGAGCAACTCCATTATGAAGGAAGGAAGGCTGCAGTGGTTGGGACTTTTTAATTTAGAGAAAAAGCGAGTAAGAGGCAACATGATAGAAGTTTATAAAATTATGCCTTACATGGAGAAAGTGAAGAGAGAGAGAAAATTCTCCCTTTCCCACAACACTAAAATTCACGGATATCCAGTGAAGCTCAATGTTAGAAGATACGAGATATGTAAAAGAAAGTGCTTCATGCAGCATTTAGTCAAACTATGGAACTCACTCCCCCAGGAAGCAGTGATGATTTAAAATCGGTTGGGAATTTAAGGTGGCTTAAATGGATGAAAAGAACACACTCTTTCACATTCTAGATTTTGGAAATGCAGCTGGAGAAACTTCCTGAGACCTGAGTTGCTATCAGAGTAGATAGTACTGAGTAAGATGGTCCAAAGGTGTGCTACAGTACAAGACAGCATCATGTAGGTGGATGAAATTGAAGGACTAGGGTCAGATTATGCAAAATGATCTGAAGATGTATGACGAGTGATACGCAATAGACCTACAACTTGTGTGCATTTAACTTGCACAATTGCGACTTTATGCACTTGGTGGCTGGCCAGTTGACATCTCAAAATTTAAACACATGCAGGGCAGAGAGCTTAAAAGCTCTTTCCATCATGGGTTTTCCCACCTGGCTACAGAAAGATAGGGATGGTCACGTGAGGGCGGTTCCAGGGTTGTTCTGAGTAGACATGGTTTGGGGTTTATGCTCGGTGCCTCAGATCGTAATGCCTGCACAAGTTGTGAGTCGACTGTACTCAAGTTTGGAAGATGACTCTAGTATTTAGAATAGCAGAACACAAAACAAGACAGAATCCAATTAGAATGGGCACCAAAATAGCGGATGAAGTTAAAATTGAAGTTCTAAGCAGCACATGTTATGGCAAGTAATCCTGGACTCATAATTTGTTTGCAAATTACCGAGTTACTAGAGACACTTTTCTAGTAGAAAGCTCATTGAGCACTTTGTCTTTGCATTGCGCATTACAGTAACAGACGCTTCGGGTAGAAAAATCGGTAGTTAATTGGAATACTATTACGTGAATCTAACGGCCACTCATATTTAGAATGTTGTTTGCTTTCTTCTCAACGATTAGAACTGTTGCTAATATACTCTCTTCATTAGGTGTATGGTGGCTAATTAAGTATCCAAGTATCTGTGTATGAGTAGGATTATAAACTTCACTGGCAAATGAAAGAGGGTTTTTGTCAGAGTTTTTAATGTACATTGTGCAATAAAACTCGCCTTCCACACTTTTATTTATTCTCTCAACTTGCTTACTATATAGACCATGGAGAAAACATTACCAGCAGGCCCCCTGAATTACAGTGTCTTGTTTTAGTAAACATCTGCCTTAAATATTCATAATCTCAGCTATGAAACTTTCAACCTGTAGCCTTGTTTTGGTTGCTAACTTGGAACTTCAATTGTTTTAAAGATGTTCACCCTGTTTTCTGCTGTTGGTTGTATTTTGTTCTGAAGTATAATTGAGGCTCTGACTAATTCTTAGCTAGCTGAAATCTATAGAGGTCCACAAATATGACTTACCATCCCCCCTCCCCATAGTCTTGCATTGCCCTGGAATTTGGCAGGTAGTAGTTCTGGTTGCAGGTATTGCTCTGACTGCATGTGTGACATATTTTACTACTGTATCTGATTTGAATGTTTGCCATCAATATCCAAGTTGGGAATCTACTGTGTCTAACTAAATAGCTCTTGTTGAGTCATGGATCATGTGAATGTGGCTGGATTCTGGTCAGCTGCTTACAGTTAACCCCATAAACCACAGTATATGTGGATAGTACACTTGTACATGAAGAGATATCACTCACTCAATGAGCTGCTGTGGCGAAGAGGTTGCTGCACTGTCACTTCATTAACATTTAGTCATATTTCCATGAAATATTCACTGCATTGTTGCTACTACCCATGCCTAAAACTTATCCTGGAGTTTGTGTATGCACAGTGTACATCATGCAATGAACTCGTCTAAAGGAATGTACTTTGAAGCTTTGAAGGGTTTGTTGGTGCCTGTTAGTGTGCTTCATCATTAAAATTCTGTATCCTTTTTACTGACCTACTAGCTGCTAGGTATAGCTGCTGGCAATAACCTGACCTCATTCAGACATCACTTGGAACACCATAGTTAACTATGTTTTAAATGTGAATGTACAATGTGTTCATGCACACTACTGAAATTATGGAAGCTTCTCTCAACTGCTACTGGGAAACAAGCTATAATCCAGTTTAGCATTTTGCCTGAATCTCCAGGCTCATAGTTTCTCTCCAAACAAAACCATCATTGGCTAAAGTCTCATATTGGCTTTCCATGAAATAAATCACAAGCCTGGGTTTGGACATAACGCTAAACCAAACCAGGGCTTGTTTCCCAGCAGGGGTAGGGAATGAGTGAAGCACTGGCAATTTCGTACTTCCTGCATGGATGCTGCATGTTCATACTTAAATGACAGTTTAATTGTAACCCTGGTTTAAGGTGATGTGTGACCAGTGTTTTTCAACCTTTTTTGGGCAAAGGCACACTTGTTTCATGAAAAAAATCACGAGGCACACCACCATTAGAAAATGTTAAAAAAATTAACTCTGTGCCTATATTTACTATATATAAAGTAATTTCCCACGGCACACCAGGCAACATCTCGCGGCACACTAGTGTGCCGCGGAACAGTGGTTGAAAAACACTGAACTAGACCTGTGTTTTTGAGCCTTTGGCTCAATGAATAAAACTGTTAATACTAAATCATCTTTTAACTGGAAAGATCATGTTGGAGGACTGATAACTAAATTATGAACTTAGGCTTGCTTCAAGGGGAGGTTGCTAAGAAACTGATGAATAGTCTCTAGAGTAACCAGTTATGTGTTGTCTGGCCAGAGGCATGAGCTTGCTCTCTGAAGACTTTAGCTCTCTTGCTGGCTCGTAGCTTGTTTCATATCTAAGCACGCACCTAGCTTTGCATGTTTTATGTAGCTTTACATTTCTTTCTGAAATACGAACCTCTGTTCCTTAATACTGATTCTGGAGCCTTAGTATTTAATGTTCAGCGCTGTTTTTTTCCGTAACATAACTTGCAGAATCTAAGAAAAGATCTTGAGTTAAGAGCTAGAAATTGAAATGCTAAATTTAAAAATTTTAAATTTCTGCCGATGCAGAAACTACAGAACTGGAATAGTGCCTTCTTTTCCCCAATAATGCTCAATGCTCAATCCTGCGCATGCCACTTTCCTGCTGGAAATGATCTGATAGTTTTGGAAAAAGAGAGGCTTTCAGCTGGAAAATGGGATGGAGAACAGTCAAACTTCTTTCCTCCCTCCTTTTGCACCATAGTCTTGATCTGTGAGTGGGGGCTGCTCCGATCCATCACCGGGAGGCCCTATAGAGGAAAATAAACGGGGAATCAAAAGTATGTTCAGGCATGCTATTAAAATGATACTTGGTGGCTCTGTGCATATTGTAGAATCCCACTGATTTCAGTGGAGCTTATCAAAGTGAGCTTTTTGTGTCTGTCCAACTGAACCATGACTTCAGCAGACCAGTTAGGTAGATTATATGGTTAAAAGGGAGCCAAGGCTTTGCCCTGCAGATTGATAACACTCTTGCCCATCTGAGCCCAGCCTAGAAATACCTGTGAAAAGCAGTTACAGGTAGGTAGCCGTGTTGGTCTGCCGTAGTCAAAACAAAATAAAAAAATTCTTCCAGTAGCACCTTAGAGACCAATGAGCTTTCGTGTGCATGCACACTTCTTCAGATACACTGAAACAGAAGCACCAGACCCTTATATATAGTGAGAGGGTGGAGAGGGGTATGATTCAGAAGGGTGGTGGGAATGGGTGATAGGCTGATAGCTGTGGTAAACCTGTTGACGACTGTTAACGACTGCAATTGGTCTTACAGGAAAAAGCAAGGGGTGAGAAGGTTAAAAATAGCTTTGTCATGTATTGTATAATGAGATAAGAATCCAATGTCTCTATTCAGACCAGGTCTCTCCATGGTGGAAAGTTTGGTAGTGAGTTGCAATTCAGCAACTTCTCTTTCCAGTCTATTTCTGAAATTCCTTTTTAATAAGACAGCTACTTCGAGATCTTTATAGAATGTCCTGGGAGATTGAGGTGTTCTCCTACTGGTTTCTCTGCCTTGTGATTCCTGATGTCAGATGTATGTCCATTTATCCTTTGGCGTACTGTCTTAAATTGTCCCATCTGCTTGCTTATCCATTGTGTCCCATCCCCTCAGTTAACGTCATCTTTTGTCCTTTCTGTTTAGAGCAGGCTTCCTCAACCTCAGCCCTCCAGATGTTTTGAGACTAACCATTATCCCTGAGCACTGGCCCTGCTAGCTAGGGATCATGGGAGTTGTAGGCAAAAAACACCTGGTGGGCCGAGGTTGAGGAAGCCTGGTTTGGAGTACCTTATTGGCCCGAATATAAGCCACACCTTTAAAATGGGGGGGGGGAGAGAAATACCCAAATATAAGCCATTCCCTTCCTCGCTGCTCCTGGCTACATACTGGGAGTGGGGGGGGGGGAGCCACACAGTGGTTCCAACGGCCTTTCCCCTTCCTCGCTCTCTCTCTTCCCAGCCTTGGGGGAGAGGATGGGACACTGTATGGGGCAGGCACTGCTTCGCCACGCTCCTGGCGCTGTTTGCCCCGCGCTCCTGGCTGTATACCGTAAGGTCGCAAATATAAGCTGCAGTTTAACTTTTCATGGTCAGAATTTGGGGGGGAAAGTGTGGCTTATATTCAGGCCAATACGGTATATGGAGCCATGCAAGGCACACTGGTCCATCATACAGGGCCAACCCAAGTTAACTTAATCACTGTAAATTTGGTGTTTTAACACTTCCATATGCACACCCACTATATAGCAGTAATACCAATTGTTGTTGTTTAGTCATTTAGTCATGTCCGACTCTTCGTGACTGCATGGACCAGAGCTCGCCAGGCACTCCTGTCTTCCACTGCCTCCTGCAGTTTGGTCAAACTCATGTTGGTAGCTTCGAGAACACTGCCCAACCATCTCGTCCTCTGTCGTCCCCTTCCCCTTCTCTGTCGTTCCCTTCTCCATCTTTCAATATCAATTGTAGTTACCCCATTAGAATTGTTCTGAGTTTTCCATAGTTCACTTGGCACTTTCTGCAGTGGAGTGGGAATGGAAGGAACTGAGAAACAAAAATCATATATGACATAAAAAATGTGTGTGGGGGGGAATGTGAATTGAACATTTGTAGAAGTGAGACAAGAATAGCAGGCATTGGTAGACTAGACTGGAATCCAACCTGCTTTCCAGTTCTTTACACTAAGTGAATCCTGATTGAAATGAACTCTACTGAAATAAGGTAAGTGTGCTTAGGAGTCCACCTTAAATGTGAATTACCAGGAAAGGAACATTTTCCAATTCCTACGAGCCTTCAACAAATTTAGGGACTATTGAGGCAAGTTTTAGAACCTAAATTTATTTATTTATTTGTTCTAGGAGTAAAATGTTGACACTTGCAGTTTGCCAGTATTTTAATTCTTTTGTACATGCTTGCATGTGGTATTTCAGTTCTGTGTTCTGAATGAAGATGTAACTAAGTTAGAACAGCTTATGGTAACAGTAAATGGCATGCGTGTAACTCAATATTCTGGATAGTTCTGCAACTTACATTGGCAGTAACAGATGGCTTCCTTTTTTAAGGTGCCCTAGTTGGAGGCATTAGATTGAAATGATCGTACAGAATTGTAGAACAAGATTTGTTAGATACAGAAACAGTAGATCTCTATTGTTTCATCCCCTGTCCTGCTTTGCCGCTACTGAAGAAGTATCAAATGTTAAGTGATTCTGAATATATTACTGTTTGAATGACATGTATTATTTCAGTCTGCAAAGCATTACAGTATATTAAAACTGGAGTGAATGAAGCCTGGCACTGAACTTTTGTCCATAGTAAAGTAGCTAGGAATGGGGGAGAAATTTGATTCAGTTCACACATCCACCCTTCAAAATTCACATCTCTGAATTTTACAATATGATTACCCAGCCAACTAATTGTGTACAAAAATGTATGTACTATGGTGCAGTGTAGATAAAACAATATACAGTAAAAAAATAATATACAGAAATGTAATGTATTAGGAAAAATGAATACAAGTGTGTAGATTAGGAGAAATTAGCACTAAAATGCTGTTTAATTTTCACGATGAACACATTTAAAATTCCTTCCAATAGCACCTTAGAGACCAACTAAGTTTGTTCTTGGTATGAGCTTTTGTGTGCATGCAACTTATGTGAAAATGAGCTGAATTTAAGATTGGAAAAATGAAAAACAAATCAACAGTCCCTAAATGTAATGAGTAACTTAAATATAGTTCTAGACCTCACATACCAAGTCCTTTAAAAAAAAATTCATTCGTCTCCAGGCATGATGATACTTTGCTGTCTTAGAGATAACCCATCTCAAGGCTGGAATGAACATTTGCTTTGGGAGACACACTGTGTGTATATGAATGCCCTGTCCCAGCTGCACACAAGGCCTTCTGGGCATATCTAGTCTTGGTGATAATGCCTTTAGTGAGGAACCAACTATTCCCATAACACATTCTGGATATGGTCTTAGTCAGACTTGGCACTTGAGACTATAACTCGGCTTATTCGCTGTATATATTGATAAACTGATAGTACCTTTTGATCTCCAGAAATCTCTGGAGGGAAGCATGGAACTGTATATTGGAATATGTGTTTTCTTCTCCATTCTCTCCTTTCCCCAATAACTCTGTAGTCAAGGGAACCCTGGGTTTTGTCAGTATAAATTGCTTTCACATTGTGTAATTGCAGTCAGTATAATAGCACTGCCTGCTACTGCACAGCTCGCCAACACACACACACACCAGTGAATGTGAGGAAAAGAGAAGTGGTAGGTGTCAGCAGTGGTAAAAGAGAACTGGGGCATAACTACTGGAAAGTTGGCAGGGAGATCAGTGGGCTGTTATCACACTGTAGTTTGCAGTGCCACCTGTCAGCAGACATGTGAACTACATGGTGACGACACCCTTAACAATTTTATTATATGTAGTAGGGGACCCTTCCCCCCAGACAAGACACTGCTTGCTGAATTGACCGCCCAATCAAGAAATCTCCCCAGCTTCTCCCTTCTATGCTGTAGACCCATTTTCATCTTCATTCCCATATCCATGCCGCATTCTCCCCCACCTCCTTTTTTGAAACCCCTCTTACATGTAGACCAGAATTGTGGTTCCAGAATTGGCCTCCACAGTCACTTACAGACTCATTGTTAAAACCGTGTTTATGGAAGACAATCTTACTTGGCTACAAGTGATTGCCAAAGAAGAAGACACGTAGACCATCAGCATTCTGCATGTTCTTCCTCTCACACATTGTAACTCCTCACCACCCTTTTACCTTTTGCTGAATTGTGAAGCCGGTATCCTCTCCTACTCCACAGCCCTCCTGCTTAAGCAGTTAATAGTCAGAGCAACCCTGGAACTGACCATTTGAGCTCTCCACCTTGCTTACCAGGGTCTGGGAAGCATGGGCTCTGGGAGGCTCCATCAGGAGACCATCCCAGAGCCTGATAAGCAAGTCTGAGAGCTTAAAAGCTCTTTCTGTGGGGGGGAAACTTGGTGGAAACAGAGCTTTAAGCTCTCTGCCTTGCACACATTTAATCTGTGCGATGTCAGCTGGCCAGCCACCAAGAGTGTGTAAAGCTGTGATCACACAAGTTAAATGTGCACATGCTGCAAGTCTACTGCATGTGTGTGCTAGCTTGTTAATAATAACACGTGTTTTAAATGACTAAATTGAATCTGGAGCTTCATATTGAAGACAATACATGGTAACAGAAGTAAAATAATATTTGGGGGAACTGAGAGGGAAAGGGGGTGGCAGCTGTAAAGGTTTGAGTAGAGCAAGCAGAGGGGAACATTGAGAGAAAAATGTGGTTTAAAACATGGTTTGATTACAGCAAGAAGGGGGTTTAGAGTTTGTTGTGCTAGCTTTTTGGAGTTGGCTTCTGTATTGTACCTACCTCTGCTATTTCTCCTTGCAATTTTCTTTTAAAGCACCCCTCAGTGTTCCTCGCTTTCCAGTCTATTCAAACCCTTCTTGTTGTTTTAAACCACCATTTCCCCCCTCTCTGTGTTCATCCCTTCTTGCTCCCATGTCACATGCACTACTACTGTGCAACCTTCCTTCTCTTTTGCTCCCCTTCCCCGCCCTGACTTCATGCAAATTCAGGCTTGTGATGTGGCACTACAAAGATTCCAGTGAGGGCTGTGCGGTGATGGACTGCTCCAGTATAGTATACAGAGATAGACAAGCCAGAATGGAAATCATTCAAGGGAGAGGGGAGGCCAATTCAAGTCCTCTGTCAGCAGAGTTGATTAAGTGGACATCCTTTGCATCAGTGTCTATGTCTTCCTTCCTGTAGCCTGATGGAATACTGTAGTTTGTTTTTAAATTGCCTTACTCACCAGAATATCTGATTACTTGTATTGAGGTTCTGATGACAATATGTAAACTTAAAGGCTTTTGTTTAATTGGTTTTGTTTACTGTAAACACATTGTAAAAATTGTCAGTGCTATATAAGTCATTTCAGGCTAAATGAATGACCACTGGTTCTATATCATCTGAGTAGTTGACCCACTGTTTTTTGTCATGATTCTTTGCAAAGATAGGAGTGCATGGGATACAAGCATGCATTGTGATTGGCTTTGTGATTCTGTTTGGAAACATTGTGAAGAAGATTGTGTGTGGGCTTGTGTGTGCACGCACACAAACAGTTCATTTGATTAACTAATGGTTTTGTTATTTAAGGCATTGGCATTTCTAAGTGGTGTGCATAAAATACAGGGGGTAAAAGCAAAAAAATCATCTAAAAAACAGACATCACCTTAAAATGCTTCCTGGAAAGGAAAGTATTTGTCAAGTGCCTGAAGTTAAAGGAAGAAGGGTACCCATCTAATCTCAGTTGGGAGAGCTTTCCCTGAACTTGGGCCCCACAACACTAAATGTATTGCTTCTGGCAATTAGGAATCATGCACCAACAGAGACTTCCACTAAGATCTCAGTGATCAGGCAAGAGTATAAGGGAACATGTGGTCTTCATGATATCCTGGACCCAAGTTGTTTAGGGCCTAGTAACATATGGGCAGCTAGTGCAAGCATTTATTCACCACAGTTATGTGCTGGCAGTAATCTATCCCCATCAACTGTCTTGTACCAGCTGCAACAACTGAACCAGGTGCAAGGATCCAGGTGCAAGGGTAGCCAGACATAGAACACATTGTAATAATTCAGTCTTGAGATTACTAGTGTGTGAATCATCACGGCCAGCCCAGGCTATCCCTGACCAAGAATAGACATAGCTTGTAAAAGGTGCTGCTAGCCCTGGAGCATGGTTCCAGGAGCACTCCCAAAGTATGAAACTGTTACTTCAGAGGGTTATTAAACCCTATCAAGGATGAGCAAAATTCCTGGACATGGGACACACACATCCCAGGGCCTCCACCTTCTCATGCTTCAAACTCAGTTTATTAGTCCTCCTGCATTCCACAACTGCACCCAGACAACATTCTATCTAGAAGACCATGCTCAGTCTAGATATAGGTACAATTCTTCTTTTCTTGATGGACACAGCAAGGTAACCTGAACTGAACTTGATTCTTTATTTGAGGCGCCTGAGAGTTCTTCTGTCCATACACAGAGTACTAATGGTGCCATGTGACCACCCTGAAGGTTTTGAGGATGCAAATTACCTTGAATGCAGGAGTGCATATGACACCCCTTTAGTATCAAGAGCACAAATAATCCAAAATGAATATTAAAAGACCCATATCACTGTCTAATTCTGAAGACTGTTGTGTGTAAAATACTCATAATGCACATGTTGGATGAGTAAAACCTTGTTTTAAAAGTGTTTAATTCCAAAGGAGAAAAGACTTTATATGGGGTCCCCCCCCAGTGTTTCCCAATTTTTCCAGATTTTCTAATGGGGTGGAAATGAATTTTTCCAATCCTTCACATTTCTTGTGAAGAGCTGAAAACTTTTGTGTTGCACTTCCTTCTTCAAAAGTGGATCTACTTTATTGACGGGAAAAGAGTTGGTCGTCCGTCCGTCCTTCGTCCGTCCCCCCGTCCCCCGGTTTTTACTACACAGGAATTGGTTTGTCAAACTGGTTTCCTGTTGTGGGTCTGGGAGGTGAGAGTGATGATAGTGATAATCTCAGGCCAAGATTTAATAAAGTCTGAAATGGGGGGGGGGGAGCCCCACTTCTGAAACCTTGATATAAATTGCTTTCTTTTCCTGGCCAGTACAGAATTTATGGTGGTTCAGTTTGTTTCTAAGGTTCTCTACACACTTCAGAGTGCAAAATCTGTACATTCAGGACAATTTCTCCGTTCTTCAATTTACATGTGTGTACTGTACATAAGCAAGGCTTCCTCGGCAGCACTGGGGAGCCTCTGCATTGGTTTACTGGGGAGAGGCTTCAGATGTCACCCACCCTAAACTGTGTTTCCTCCCTTCTCTGATAACTGAGAGACTCACTGCTTGTATGCAAACATGAATTAAATCAGCAGTATCAATTAATCACTCTTCCATCACCAGTATCTTGCTCAGTTGAACAGAGTTGATTCATTCCCAAAAACACAATGTTAATCTTGACGATGAATTTATCCATTTATCATAGGAGTATCTTTCAAAATATGTTCATTGTAGTTTCTGACTCAGGACATACTAACCTACGCAAACTTTAAAATCATGAATACTAATAACTGGTAGTCTATTTTGTGATGTTACCTCTTAGCAAAGAGAAATGGCTTTGCTGTGGACACACATGTGTTTCAGGCCAGAGGTTAAGTTTCTAGCTCAATGTCTCTAGAATATTTGTGGGGAGCCATTCAGATGGACCTCATGGCCTTGCGCAGCTAGGCATCTTGACACACGCACCATCGTAACACACAAGGCATTATTAAACCTGGGCAGTTTTGTGTTCTATTAACTGGAACACGTGGGAGAAGAAAAAGTTTTGCAATCAGAGCCGTAGCTAGGTGATGTTGTGCCCCTGGCAGAACCGTCCAGATTGCGCCCCCCCCCCAGCCATGGACAAATCAGCTCTTCTTTCTGCCTCTCCTCCAACCCCCACCCATTCAATTCACCCTCTATTTAAAACCATTTCTTCAGGGCGCCCCTTGCACTCTTCTCTCCGGCGCCCCTTGCACTCCACCAGGCAGGGCCAGGCGCGGCGGACAGCCGGAGGGTGCGGAGGGGTGGGTGGGGACGCTGCCAGCTGTGCTCTGCCTCCGCCTGCTTGGCTGAAGTGGCGGTGCGGCGCTGCCGTCCAGGGAGCCTGGCTGCAGTGCCGACGGGAGGCTTGCCGACAGCCTCCCCGCGTCCTCAGCCCGAGAAGAGGTGGAGAAGTGCTCCGGCGGCCAATTGCAGCGCCGAGAGGAGGGGTGGCCACTGGGGATCGCGCCCGCCTCCCGGGCGAGGTACACCAGCCAGGGAGGGAAGGAGGGAGGCAGGGCTGATTGCTGCGTGCCCAGCTCGCCCCCGCCGATCGCCTCCTCCTGACTTTCCCCTGGCGGGGGGCAGGATGCCACCCCTACTGAGCCGCCGACGTGGCCCCGGACCTCTTCCCTGGCGCCCTCCAGAACGTGGCGCCCTGGTGCACCGCGCCACTAGCCTTTATGGCTAAGACGGCTCTGCATTTCTTATGAGGCAATAATGGATGTTTTAATTGACATATTTTAGCCGATTTTGCGCCCCCTCGCCAGCGCCCCTGGTGGTGGCCCGCATCGCCACCCCCTAGCTATGGCCCTGTTTGCGATAGACAATACAAAGCTTGTGTATTCAGGTTGGTAGCTGGAAGCATGTAGAATAAGCTGCAAGTCAATAAATTTCTGGCATAACATGGTGCTATATATGTCAACTACATATTTATTTACACCGTTCGTGGCATGCCATCCTATCCATTTAAGACACTCATTGTGGCTTGCAATCCTAATTATAAAACATTATTTGCATTAAGGTGACTGCTTCAGGCTCAGGTTAATGGGGCCGCATCCTGTGGGTCCAGACGTTGGTGCAATCAGTTTTTCCTGTGTAGGTGTTTGTGGACAAGACCTGAGGAAGTAGTCCGCCCTGGTCAGATATGTCGGCATGCTGTGATGCCAGTGTTGCTTACCTGGAAGATATGAACAGCATTCACATATAAAACAGCTCTAATGACAAGTTAATAAGGTTGAGCAACTAGATGTGCCATTGTTACTTTTCTGGTAGCGTATAGTCCTTGTACTCCTTCATGTTGCTAGCAGTTACCTAACAAAACAAGTATAAAAACGGCAGTTCTAATAGATACACAAACCCCTCGCCTTGGTTTAATGGTCAATATTGTGTGTTGTAAATATTTTTGTGAGTTTCTTGCAGGATGGTGAGCTGATACAGATCTATGCCTGGTGTGACTTTTGGGGGGATTGGTCTTATGAGTGCTCTATGGTTCCCCTTCTGTGAAACTAGAAACCACAACCAGCAATTCCGCATTTTGTAATACGCTTACAAAATGAGGTACGAGAAGCATTTTTTAAAAAAGAAATTTAAAGCTCTTCTATCTCTGCTCATCACACACATACACACACCAATTCCAGAGTGGATGACAACTAAAAAATTTATATACTGTATGTACTGCAGAAAATTGCACAACAATTAAATCTGACATTAAACTTCAGCCCAATGCCTGTGTAAATAGGCAGGTCTTTTAACAGATGCCAAAAGCTGCCATTAGTTCTAATTGTACCTCAGGCGTTTTAAAGTTCTAGTGCTTTGTAGTTTTTTTAAAGAGGCTCTTATCCTACTGGCTTAGGCCATCTGAATTGTATATGTTTCAGTAAATGTGGGCTGAGTATATTAGTACATAAGCGTGTACAAAGAGTGGGGAAATACATAATGAAAATTTGGACTTTGTTGGATGCTACCCAGTGTAAGCATCAGAAGAAAAAAAAAATCTGTATTTGGCCAGGGCTGTGTGAAAGATGTATGTTCACTTGGCGAGACCGATTTCTGCGTTGCACGATAATATTCTAAAATGTGGTTTGAGGTATGCTTCAATCTTGTGTGGATATTTCATGTCATTATTTGTGATCACTGCTAAAGCTGGCAGATGCAAGAGTCATGGAAAGTCAACTGTCGAGAAATTTTGGAGTAGGGGCAGCCTCCAATCTGTGCAGTTTTAGGAGAATTCATGAGAGGGGAAGGGGATTTGTTTGCTGCTGTGTGTTCTATCCAGGACTGGGGCTTCTGTCAGTGGGCCCTGGAGGCTTAGTCTCATCTGAACTCTGCATTTGTAGAGCCCTTGATCAAAGGAAGTATTTTTGCAGGGACCACTCCAGTCAGGACTGGTAAAATTCCCTGGGTACCAGAATCAAAGTTCCTAGCCAGCACTGGTTGTGTACATTCATTAGTGCTGGTCTTATGACTCAAACTAGTGCTGCAAGAGCCGCTACACTTTTGGAATTTGTACTTGATCCGGGATGGCTTAGTGCCAATTCAGATGTATGCACTGCTGCGGGAAGCCATTATTCCAAGCATCCAATGAGAAGGGCCAGCATTAGGGGTACTGTAAACATATTTAGAATTCAAAGGAATTGCTGCCAACAGTGGAATACTGTGCATAACCAAATGTTACAACTCCATATTCCTTTGCAAAGTTGTCCATTATTGTCCCAAATTGTTCTTAGAGTGGAGAATAGGGAATGGAATGGGAGAGTAAAAGCAGGTCGTTTCTGTAGCTGACGTGCCACAGCAAGGATTGCCCACTATTCTGAGGTGTCAGACCAGTGCTTGGAGGCATTGATAGGCTGGATGTGGGCCAATACATTGAGGTTATATCTAGTATAGCCAAGTATGTCTTGAAGTTGCATGTCTGGGAGGTGGGGAGATTGCCCATCCTGGACAGGGTTACACTTTCCTGGAAGGAACAGGTCTGCAGCAGGGGAGTGCTCCTGGGTTTAGCTGGAGACTCAGGTGTCCTTCGTATTGAGATGGTGGATTTAGGTTGCTTTGATCAGAACCACTTTAGCTACTATGCAATTCCTGAACATTTTAAATCTGTTGGCTATAACAGGTTGTGCAGGCAGAAGACTTGATGTCATTTTCACTGATATTAACTCTCCAAGTGTACTTTGCCATGTTTGACATCATAAAGAGCTTTGGGTGGCAGCTTGAACAGTACTTTAAATGTAATATTTGTATACTATGCAGAGTTTGAATCGCGTAGATTGGTAAAGGGTGTGTAGAGGAGTTTTCCTTGGTGGCCATTCTGGAAGCTAACTTAAAATTTACATCTTCATTGTTTTGAGTAGCTTGAAGCTGAATTGCTATTGTGTTATTGTGGTATCTGAAGAAGTGTGCATGCACACGAAAGCTCATACCAGCAACAAACTCAGTTGGTCTCTAAGGTGCTACTAGAAAGAATTTTCGATTTTGTTTTGACTATGGCAGACCAACACGGCTACCCACCTGTAACTGCTATTGTGTTGTAAAGTTGGGTATTACAGAGATTATGTTTTAACTGTGAAAGTTAAGAATTGTGTTGCTTACTCCTTTTAGATCTTGACTCTTTTATCTGAAAGAAGACTTTCCTCCCATTCATCACCATAGCATTTTGTTTTCTAACATACACAGCCTTAACTTTTTAAGGTCTTCCTTTTTAAAAAAGGACAAGAGGAATATTCTTGAAGCTTAGTTTGCAATGTATTTCAGAGAAGGCTGAAAAGATAAGTAGAATTTGGAGGTGAGAACAGTGATTATTTCAATAAGTAGTAGGAACTACAAAGAGGAGCCATATATTGTACCCTGTCACTTCTGTGGAAGGAGGGGAAAGTTTATAATTGGAAATTGGCTGTGTTAAATCTCTAGTAGCAAGTTCTGTAAACTAACGAGTCTTAACATCTGTAGAACCCCTATTGCTGAGTCAGCTTTGCCATATTTTCCATATGTCTGACAAGGTATAGGTAGAATCTGCAAGACTTTAGTCAGTGAATTCCATACATTCTTCAGGCAATAGTCATCTCCCACTGTTGTTTCCCAGCAATTCAAAGACATTCTTTATCTGAACCTGGTAGCCATCATGATGTGTAGCCATTTATACATGAGATTGAGGCCCACCTCCATGCAAGTATATGGAGGGTATCCTTTTTCTGGAAGCTATCATGAAAAAAGACTGCAGGGAGGATTCTGTTAATGCTTAGTTGGTGGCTTGGTATAAAGAGTCATCGGTTTTAACAGGAGTAGCCAACATATAGTCCCATGGCATTGTAGTCTGTAAAATCTGGAGGGCACCGAGTTTGTGGCCACTGCTCTGGACTGCATTGCTTGATACGAGGAGCACAATCAGTTCTAGAGGTCTCTTGGATTCTGTATAGGTCCTGTTCAAAATAGGCCTCCAAGTAAGATTTAATAGGAAGGAATCCAATATGGGATGGTCTGCTCACTGGTGCTTTCTACTGCCACATGGCAATGTGACTACAGCTGTGTTATACACACACACACATATAAAAACCCTTTATTTTGTGACTTACAGGAATGGGAAGGAAAGTCAACATCATTTGTGTTTAAAACAATAAGCTAGCTGAAACAGCCATTCACCAAAATAGTTCTCCATTCACCAAAATTATTTGTAGTGCAGTTCTCCAGCCAAGTAATATATACAAAGATGCATATTTTAGGGAACATACAAAAAGGTGTTACAATTTGGGGTGGGTGGGTGTGTAAAGCGAAACTAGGCTTTATTTCACCCACATCAAAGACCCAGTTGTCACCCCCCCCCCCAGAGTGCATTTGCATATATACACACACACACACACCCCTCGGGTTGCGCTAACTGCAGGTTGCGCGTTTTCAGGATACGAATGCGCTGAGCCCGGAAGTACCGGAACGGGTTACTTCTGGGTTTCAGCGCATGCGCAGAAATGCTAAATCGTGCTTTGCGAATGCACAGAAGCGCCGAATTGCGTCACACACGTGCGCAGATGCAGTGGCGTGGGTTGCGACCGCTGCGGGTTGCAAATGCACCTCCCGCACGGATCGCGTTCCCAACACAAGCGTCCACTGTATATACACACACAGGCTGAAAGCATCAATGGCACCCCTCTGGAGGCTTCACCTGGGGCAAAAAACGGCCAGCTCCCCCCTGCCCCCCGTAGCTACAGCTTAGGGAAGGGTAGCTTTGCAAAAAAATGTGTGTTAGAAATTCGCACTAAAATGCTGGTGGAAAAAAATAATAAACTGATGTGGAAAACTGAATTTAAGATTGAAATAAGGAGAAGCAAAAACGAACAGATGTGTCCATCCCTTAGTGACTTACCTCGCCTACTTGAGTTGTCTGCTTCAGATTATTTGTACTTGTGACACAGCTTTCTCTGATTGTGTTGGGTCTGTAGATTTGTGGATGGCATTGCTTGGCAGCAGGAGCTTATGGGCACACGTAGTGACTTCTCTGGGGGTTTTCCCTGGCGGCCCCCCCCCACTACTTTTTTAAAAAGACAAGCATACGCAAAGCTATGAAGTCCACCCACTTTGGATGCTGCCCTGACTTCATATTCACCGCTTTTGTACAGGGCTAGGGATGTGTGCGTGCAAATTCAGTATTGATAGTGCTCAGCACCATGTACACAAACAGATTTGCGAAGTGCATGCTTTGGTGAGCTCTGGTAATGCAGTAAAAGAAGAATCTTAATGTTAGTTTAAAAAAAAAAACTACTTGCCATTTATTCTTGGTAATATTCATCTGCTGTGGCATTTGCCTCTGGCCACCAGTAGGATTGCCTTGTGCATATTGTCACTGCTGTCATGCTTGGTAGAATTGAAAATGGGTAGATTTCCCTTTTCCAGGCAGCAACACCCCTTTCCAGTGCAGGGAAGCATGAGGTGACCCAAGCTTTTTCCTTCTTTGCATGGAAGCAAAAATACAACTCGGAGCAATAGTTTAACTCCACCTCTGTATCAGCTGCAAAAATAATAACAGTTGTGAATTAAATTTACTTTTCACATCTTCATAAATACTGGTGGGAGGATAAATGTGAATGCATCTGTCTCCTCGGTAACTTTGTAATAAGCCTTGGGAGGCAACAACAGTGGGTTGAAGCTGTACATTTGTATAGATCTTAATGCTGTTTCAAACGAAAAAGCAGTCTTAATGCCTCACCATGACCTTGTCAGTCAGAACCACTTAAAAACTTGATGTTTCTGTCTGTTCAGACTTCAGTATCACGCTTTAATTTAAAGTTCTATGATTGAGGAACCTTTCCTGGACTTGGAAAACAACTTGTCCATGGCACACTGAACTGTTACCTCTGTGAAGCGAGTTTCCTCATTAAAAAAATACCAGATATTTATAGTGAAACCTGAGAAGGCTGGTTGTTAGTGTGTGAGGCAGGGAGGATTTAGTAACCAGTACAATCTGTGGCATCTTAAATTAGCTCAGCCAACTACTCCGGACGGCCGCCAGTTGCCTGCACCCGTGCCATTCTTCCTCCCCACCCCCATGCTACTATAACAGTTATGCCAATCTCCACAGCAGGAGAGGGAAGGGACAAATAAAACTGCATGTACTGCCCTCATAGCGTTGCTTTGTTTATAACTCTTCGCCCTCCTTTAGGGTTGTTGGCTCTGAAGCGAGAAAGGCCAAGGAGAACCGTGTGTGTACTTTCATAGAGCTGCCCTGATTGAGATGAAGCAATGTAGTGATCTAACTTGGTGAGGTAGCCTGCTGTACTCGACATGCCTGTCACAAATAAGTATGTAGTGTGCTGCTAAAGGACATACGCACCTCCCCCCCACCCCGTTCCTTGTTGCGGGGTTTTGTTTGTTATATTTATACCCCACCTCCTCCAAGGAGTTCAATATGGCATACACTGTTCTCCCTCTCTTCGTTTAATCCCAACAACAACCAGCAGCGTCGCAAGGGGGCGGTGGGGGCGGGCCGCCCTGGGTTCCAGGGGAGGGGGGTGACACTTGGGCCCGCCCCGCCCCGCAGCCTGCGAGCAGGCGGTGGAGTGAGGCTGCTCCGCCCTGGAGCCTATGCGGGGCCTGCCCGCCGGCGCTGCTATGGGGCTGCCCCGCCCCTGCTGCTCCAGCCGCCGCAGAAGCAGCAGCGCTGTCCCAGATGGAGTGCGCACATGTGAAATGTTGCACGTGCGCACTCTGTGCGGCGACGTTGCGAGCCCGCTGAGTAAAAAGGCGGCTTCTGGGGCTGCCGCGTGTGATCAGCAGCTCCCCACAAGCCGCCTTTTCACCTGGCGGGCTCGCAATGTCGCCGCGGAAGCCGCACAGCAATGGAGTGTGCACGTGCGACATTTTGTTCATGCGCACTCCGTCTTGACGTTGCATCGTGATGTCACGATGCAACGTCACGACGCCCCGGCCCCCAGGGGGGTGCCTCCATTCGCCGTCCTGGGTGGCGAGGAGGCTTCCTCCACGTCTGACGACAACAACAACCACCTCTTGAGGCAGGTTAGGTTGGGAGCCTCAGTGACTGGCTCAGTGTCGCCCAGTGAGTTTCATGGCTGAGTTTGCGGTGGGGGGATTTGAACTCTGGTCTTCCAAGTCCTAGTCAGACACTCTCACTTAGGGTGGTCCAACTTTTCATACCAAGTGGGCCACAGTAGACACGGAACCTGTAGGCCACAAAATGCTTTGTCATCCAGTGGGGAGGGGGGGAGCGAGGGCTAAAATTGATGCCCTACCTAGCCCTTGCACTGCCTTTCCAGAGGTGTGAGGCTATGGCAGGGTCCTAGAGCCCTCCCATCTCTTTCCCAAAGCTGGGAAAGTGCTAACTAGGCTTTTGGAAGGACTCTTGTCAGAGCCCTCATATCTCCTTCCCAAAGCCCAGCACCTCGCTTACCCAGGTTTGGCAAGGCTGTGGTGGGGTGTGCGTGTCAGATGTTGTAGAGTAGGCATGTCCAACAGGTAGATCGTGATCTACCGGTAGATCACTGGACGTCTGTGGTAGATCACCAGTATATCACTGCCCCCCAAAAGAAGCTCATCAACTTTTGCACCCCTAAAAAAAGCTCAAAAACTTTGACATGAACACCTAAAAACAGGGCTTTCCATGCTAAAAAAAAGCTCAAAAACTTTGACCTGAACCCCCCAAAAGGGGGTCGATCACTGCCAGTTTTTAACTTGGGGGAATAGATCGCGGTCTCTTGGGAGTTGGCCACCCCTGAGGGACTCCAAAAAGGCAATGAGGGCCACATGCTGGACACCCTGCTCTAACCACTATACTGCATTGGTTCTAGTCTGTTGGAACTATTGAGCAAGCAGCATTACAGTGCACCATAAGAGAGGCAGATGGGAGCGTAGGGCTGGCTATTGTCTGGCAAGCCCAGGATCTTCCTCATCTGCCCAGGCAAGACAGGTAGATAGGTAGCCGATCTATACCAACAAATTATTTTCAGCTTGCAATATGTGGGAGGAACTACTGAAAGACCAGTACCCATGAGAGGTTGGCACTTCAGTTAGTTAAAAAAAAGGGTATTGTTCCTCCATTACCATCACCTTGCCTGAATGCCATTCCCATTGCGTGGCAGGTACTCCTGTGTGTTAGCAACAGTGGGCAAGCCATAACGAGAAGGTAGCTCCTCCTTGCATCTAGGGACCTAAGCTGGCTTTCCCATTTTCCTACACTTTCCAGATGACCAAAAGTGCAGGGCCTACCTCTCTATCACTGTGGAATCTCCCCAGCCACTAAACTTGCCTGCCTGATTCTTATTAAAAAACAAAGCAAAACAACTGAGAGCAGTACTGAAGGGCAGAACAAAGCTGCAGTAGCAGTGCGTACCATTGCATCTTGCTTGCCTGTCAAACCTTGTCGGGCAGCTCCTGGGACAGGCTGCTACTACCTGTTGAGAGAGGAGCAAGCCATGGAGACCGTCTGCCCCAGTAGCAGCCAGACCTTGTGCACGATGTACCGCACCCCACCCTGCCACTAATACAAGCGCTCCTGCAGCAGCCACAGTTGCAGCTTGTTGTCACCCGCTTCCGAGGAGAAGAAACAAATAATTAGCCTTGCAAATAGGCTTTTCGGAGTGGCTGCATGCAATCCTGCTTTGCTTGCCTAGATATTTCATTCCCTGTTTCTGTAACATAGCTGGAGTCACAATATTGGAAGTATTGCCATGGCACAGCTTCTCTCGTTTGATGCCGTACTTCTGAATGTTCAACATGCTTCACATATCTTGATTGTTATGGTCACCCTGCAAAGTAGATCAGTAGATTGAATATAGGTGTACGAGGTTGGGAGTGGCTGGCCTTGGAAAGCAGAGGGAAGAATGGGGGACGTGCCAGCAATTGGGCGCCAATTTTAATAAATCTGGGCTGGGCAAACAGTATTGCTCCTTGTTCGTTTCCTGCCTGCTAGTCCTTAATTAGGCACCCCTGAACTCGGCCCTCCAGATGTTTTGGGACTACAACTCCCATCATCCGTAGTGAATAGGACCAGTGGTCATGGACGATGGGAATTGTAGTCCCAAAACACCTGGAGGGGCGAGTTTGGGGGTGCCTGTCCTTAAAAGTCACTAGCTAGTTATTCACCTCTGGAGCCATCGGCGATGTCTTCCCGGAGCAGCAGCCTTCACCCAAGCTTCTTTACACCAATGCTGTAAACGGAGTCAGCCTGATAGTGCATATACCTGCCAACAGGATCAGCACAGGTGACTATTGAAGCAGATGTGCACTCAGGAGGGCCATCACTCAGTGCCAGAGCATCTGTTTTCATGCAGAAGATTCCAGGTTCAGTCTCCAGCACCTCCTGTCTGAAACTCTGGAGATCTGCTGCCAGGCAAATGCAGGTGATACTGAGCTCTAGTTAGTCTGATGTTGGTGCAAGGCAATTCCTGGAAGTCTCAATGGCCATGTTTCAGCAGATCCACTGGTGTATTTAGCTTGAAGCTTTGATATGATTCTGGGCCACACTTTCAAATTCTGTGTTCAAAGTGGGTATCCTTGATGGAGTAACCTCAAAGACAGAAAGTTACTAGGAAGCGGTATGTGACACTCTCAAGCTCATCCTCTAAATGACATCTCAGGGCAGGGATTAGTGATTACCTGGAAAAATATAGCAAATTTTGCTGCTTCCCGGGCGATGCCGATATTGCTTTGGCGTTACTAATAGAGACGTATTTATGCAGACACTACTGTTTTCCCTGACACTATGGTGTGGTGATCAAGGTTGGATGCTAGTCATTAATGGGTGGAATCAGGGATGTGGGAATGGAAAAAAATCAAATTATATTTTGGGGGGGGGGATTTATAAAAATGCCTCTTCCTAAACAAATGGCTGGTTGCAATACCAGTCAAATTGTGCAGTTTTCACACAGACATGCAGATTATCCCTGTGAAGCACACAGTTGATTTTTTTTAGTTGTGCTTAAATGTATACTAACACACCCCAAAAGTTAAGCATGATGTATCTACGTTTTCTATGCATTCGTTTTGCTTAAATTTTAAGCAGTTCAGGGAAGTGTATACCGTACGTTGCTGTTGCTCCTGCTGCTGCAGCATTTATCTTCTTGTGTCTTTACAAAGATACATATTCCAATAAAAGCTTTTAGTTTGTTTGAATATAGCATTTAAACCGCTGTAAGTGCACTTAATTGATTTTTTTATCACATACTTTAGTTCAGCTGCTCTCAGCATTTTGAACATCTTTATGGATTTATACAGTGCATAAAAGGAACATGGTGTACTTTAAACAAAACAAAATCGAAAATTCTTTCTAGTAGCACCTTAGAGACCAACTGAGTTTGTTCCTGGTATGAGCTTTCGTGTGCATGCACACTTCTTCAGATACCTGAAGAAGTGTGGTATCTGAAGAAGTGTGCATGCACACGAAAGCTCATACCAGGAACAAACTCAGTTGGTCTCTAAGGTGCTACTAGAAAGAATTTTCGATTTTGTTTTGACTATGGCAGACCAACACGGCTACCCACCTGTAACTACTTTAAACAAAATTAGTTTTGGGGGTTTGGAAAACTTAAGGGTTCAGTTTTTTAAAGAGAGGGGGGAAAAATCACTGGTGAAATCAATCCAAAATGGCGTAGCATTCCAACCTTTTTGTTAATAGGTACCATAAAACTTTTAGACACTATGATTGATTCTGATACCCCGGGATCTGATCAGAAAGGACTTGAGGGCTGCAGTGTGCAGTTTCTTGCCTTTGTAAACTAAAAGCCAGTGTTTCTGTAGGGTCAGCTTGCAACTGTAATTGTCTTTTAATGCCTATGCTGGCTGAAAACTTCTGTTTTTAACTTTTTTTCTGTTTTTACTGTATGGTTTTATGCATTTTGTTATAAACCGCTCTGATACTTTTCATGAAAAAGTGGTCTATAATTTTAAAATAAAATAAATGAATGAATAATGCAGTGTTTCATTTCTGGAAAGCCTATCTGCTTTACTGAATTCATCCTGATCTACTTGTTCCTAGTGAACTTTCGGTTAATGATCTTTCAGAAGAATACCTGGGCCTCGTGCCCTTTTATGCATACCATGTGTGTATAAGGAGATTGCTCTTGAAGTCTGAACCCTGATGAAAACTATCTAAAATTGCTTGACAGCCAAGAATGCCTTTATTTGTTCTGGAGTTGTCCTCCAGGTAACAGCTTAACATATTTGTATATACAAAGAGCAAATATTAAAATACTTAACAGGCACTGTAAAGTGAAATGAAGTGCTGGCTCCTTTGAAATCCAATAAACTCACAATAGCCAAATCTCTGCATTAAGGTAGCTGGAGCATAAAAAGAAGTTATGATATGATTTGGGGGAAACTTCAAGACTGAACAAGACACCATAGTTTACTTAAGCAGAACAGTCCTCAGTGGATAAACCAGGCTTTGGGTCATAT
This sequence comes from Lacerta agilis, assembly GCF_009819535.1. Lineage (NCBI taxonomy): Eukaryota > Metazoa > Chordata > Lepidosauria > Squamata > Lacertidae > Lacerta > Lacerta agilis. Next base: position 11,073,907 of record NC_046312.1, read on the forward strand.
GTCTTCATTTTATAAGCATTTGTTTTGTTTTGTTTTGTGTTTTGCTTACATGCTCTGGGAATCGTTTTATATATTCCCAGTTCGTGAAATATGTAACTTAGCTGTGTGCTTTTGTAGTGTAGCACAAGATTGTTAATGTCAATCTTGCTGGAAAATGCCCCTAAAATTGATCAGGTGTTGTAAACTGTTTTTCTGCTTTAACAGCTGACAGTGCATATATATGCTTTTGGGGGGGGGGAGAGGGAGGCATTGTTTACTATGCGCAGAACATTTTTCAGTGAGTTATGCATGTGCTGTTGCAATGCACGTTATGTTGTATGAGCACCACGTTTTGAAGCAAAAACTCTTTTGCCCCACAGAAGCAGTGGTTGCTAGAACTAAAAATAATATATTTTTAGTTTTGCAAATGGAATTTTCTAGTCTTTTGAATAAACTCTTACACAGTATTCAGCTACACTTGCCAACAAAAAATTAATCTAAATATTGGCCTCTTAAATGTTCAGTCTTAAATTAAACGTGCTTAAATAGTTTTCCTAAATCATTCTTCCTCCCCTGCACCCCAGAAATAAAATCCATTCTTTTATTTCTCTGGAAACTATTATATTGTTGTTTAGATGACACAGAGTCAAAGCATGAAAAATTAGGGCTCATGTCTATCCACACTGTCTCCCAGTTTGATTTTGGCTTGGACGCTAACTCTTAAACTGGTTTATCCCCTCTGGGAACTGATTCATAACATTGCATCATTAAAAAATTTATTGCACCAACTAAGACAATCGTGAATATGTAACTCATATATTACACATGTTACATCCTCATATCCGGTCATATTTGACTACTGAGGACGCAGAATATGAGTGGCTTCAGACGTTGAACAATTGAGGGAAACGGAAAGTGCAAATGAACTTGTGCTTCCTGTTTTTATGCTTCTGTTTTAACACGTAAAGCAGGGGGTTCATTCATATCTTCCTCATGATAGTGCATGTTCCCTCTGCATTTGGAGCTCTCGCTTAATCCCATAGGGGAAGGGGTGCTAATTCCACTTCAGAAGTTGCACAGAATTATGAAAAACAGAAAGCAATGCTGAACTCCAGATATTCCAAAGGAATGAAGAAAGGACCAGTTACAAGTATACTCTGAGAAGTAGTGCAAGGTTGTTACCCAATCCACCCAGACGTTTCTGACCCAAACCCCGGTCACTCAATTTATTTGAAACAAAACTTTAGCCCAAAATATGTACAGTCATACCTCGGGTTACGGCCACTTCAGGTTGCGCATCACGCCGAACCTGGAAGTACCGGAACGGGTTACTTCTGGGTTTCGGCGCATGCGCAGAAGTGCCGAATCGTGCCCCGCGCATGTGCAGATGCGGCGCTGCGGGTTACGAATGCTGCGGGTTGCAAAGGTGCCTCCCGCACGGATCACGTTCGCAACCCGAGCGTCCACTGTACTAAATTCTACATTTCCCTCCTTCTGTCCTGTGAGAAAAAAAAGCCTGTACCTAGGATTAGTGCTTTTTTCTTTCTTTCTGGGAAAGATAGGTGCTGGTACTCACCATGAAGTTGTTACAGTAAGTGCCACACTTTTTAATGACCAAAAGTGGTGCCAGTGCTGCATACCCTTGAGTAACCCCTTAAAAAATAAAAGCAAAGCCTAGGATCAAGATAAATGTAGGAGAACGGTCAGTTTCAAACGGGTCCCTTGCACTCCCCCTGCCACCCCAGAAATCTGATAGAGCAGGTCTCCATTTCTATACGCTTGTCGCCAAACAAATCTTCTGCTCACTTGTTGCATAATGCTTTACTTTGCATGGTTGCCAGCTTTGGTGTGGGGATAGGGTTCAGTTCGGGTTCAAGGGGAGCAGGTTTAAAGTTAGACTGAGTTCTGGTTTACTGTATCTCTGACCTAGCTTTTGAGTTCAACTTTATAATTACAAGAAGGAACCCAATTCCATGTAATTCGGTCCTCTCTCTCTCTCTCTCTCTCTCTGGGTTTTCTCTCTTTGCACCAGCTGGGAGGGATTGCTGCTCGCAGGATCTGTCCAAGTAGCACAGCAACCCAGGTGCTAAACCAGCTATGTCAACGTCAGCCATGATATTAATACCCCATTCCGGGAAAGAGGCTACACAGAAGCAATTAGGAGTTGTGGCATTTATTTATTTATATTGCCTTTAAGCAATATATAATAATATCATGCTTGGTAGTGTCTTAGTTCCTCCTCAGAAACACCTTTCAGGTGAATACCAGTGGCACCATCGAGATAAATACCGGTAGCTTGCTTGAGGCTGCTGTCACTCAAGGAAACTGTTACGCTAAAACTCCTAGGTCCCAATATGTACAAAGCCTTTCTCACGAGCAACTTTGAAATGACTTCACGTGGATAATTCATGCCATGAATGAATAGTTTGTGTACATTAATTTTTGGCAAAACCGAATATTTGCATTATTTGTGTTTTATCTAGCGCACAAAATTTTAAAAGATTTTTCTTCTCTCCTTGTGTGAAAAGGAGAGCCACGTTGTTAGACATTCTCCACTATTCTTTATGGAACCTGCCACTTGTGGCCCCAAGGTGATACTTCGCAGTGATAATCCAAGGTGATAATCCACAGTGGCCCCAAGGTGATACTTCGCCTGGGACATTATGAAGGTCCTGCAGTGGCAGCAAAAAGTAAAACATTGAGAAGGAAGTGAAGGTTGTGCTGATACCACAACTAATGATGAACCTCACCCCCAAGAAATTCTACCCGGATAATATTTGGCAAAATGATCCCCCACAAATTGGGTGAAGATTTTGGGAGGTCGTATTTGCTCAGCTTCCCTCCCACTTTTAATTGAGAGGAGCTTGATTAACAACGTGCATGGGCTTCCCATGTAGCATATCCCTGCTATGACCAGCCCACCTAGACATGATAAAGGCAAAGGACCCCTGGATGGTTAAGTCCAGTCAAACTTGACTATGGGGTGTGGCTTCAGGCCACAGGGAGCCAGCATTTGTCATGTGGCCAGCATGACTAAGCTGCTTCTGGCACAACGGGACACCGTGATGAGTGCCAGAGCACACGGAAACACCGTTTACCTTTCCACCGCAGCGGTACCTATTTATCTACTTGCACTGGTGTGCTTTCGAACTGCTAGGTTGGCAGGAGCTGAGTGGGACAGAGGAACTCGAACTGCCGACCTTACGGTCTGCAAGCCCAACAGGCTCAGTGGTTTAGACCGCGGCGCTAACCGCATCTTGGCCCCCAACATACTTAGCTCCATCAAGGTTGAAACAAGTAGTATGGGCAATTTTGAATTGGGAAATTTTCCATTTCAAGTTAGAAAGTGGCAGACCTGTGGCTCTCCAGATATTGGTGGACAACTCCCATAATCTGTGACCAACAACATCTGGATGGTTGCAGGTTAGCCACTGTCCTCAAATAAATAAATAAATAAATAATAAAATAAAATAAAATAAAAATGTTATTTGTACCCCCACCCATCAAGGTATTATCTCCTAGATCAGGCACCCCCAAACTCGGCCCTCCAGATGTTTTGGGACTACAATTCCCATCATCCCTGTCCACTGGTCCTGTTAGCTAGGGATGATGGGAGTTGTAGTCCCAAAACATCTGGAGGGCCGAGTTTGGGGGTTCCTGTCCTAGATGGTTGCAGTGTTAAATAGCTTTCCTTTAATAGTCTTTTTGACCATTAGTGACTTGGGTTTCTAAAGTACAATAAATTTGAATAGTTACTACACATATCAACACTTAAGTGTTACTGTAAAACTTGCTTTACAGTATGTGAGGTTCTTGATTGCCTTTTGAAGCTTTCCTTGCACAAATGACTTGTATGTTGTTGGAAGAAGTGAAATAACATTTGTGAAAACAATAGATGCTTTGGCCAAATCAGATTCCTGCCACTTTCAGAATTACAATTTATTTTGTTCCTCTCCAGTAATTAATTTGTGTTTTTGTTTCAGAGATCGTTCACGTTAATAATAGAAGCCTGGGATTGGGATAATGAGACAAAAGCTGGTGAGTATATCGTTAAAACTTTAACATTATGAAACGGAAAAATGTAGAAAAACTGCTACACGCCATTTTAAAAAAGCTTGGGGTGGCCAGTTAGATAGCATTTGAAATGAGAGAGTCATTACAGATTAAGCTGCAGCGCTTATGAATGCATTGATATACTTCCACTATAACTGGAAATGTGTTCTTTAGCAGATTTGCAGGGGGTTGGACTAGATGATCCTTGGGGTCCCTTCCAACTCTACGATTCTATGACTCTTCGATTCTAAGAGCCAGTGTTCGAAACTTCTATTGTTCTGGCGCATTTTCATTAGCGTGAGCAGCTTCTGAGCTCTGGGCGCAGCACAGCGCCTAAGTTTTCAGATTAAAACTGCAGAGTGGAAGGAAAGGAGGACCTTTTTCTGCCTCCCCACTTCCAGCAACTCTCTGAAGACTGGAGAAGAGACCCTCTTAAGAATATTAGGGGGTTGGGCAGGGGAAGGACTAGACCATATGAAAAATGAACATAACATTTTAGCTGCAGTTCATTCTATTTTCAGCTTTGTATTCTTGTTATTAAAGAAGTGCGCCTAGACATTCCATTGTTGCGCCCATAAATGGGTTTAAGGTGCCATTTAGCTCCTAGTTTTTCATATCTCAGTTTCTAACACTGCTAAGAGCAGCTGTTGCTCTCAAGCTTGCAGCTTGGTGGATAATGAGAATGACATTTTGTGTGGGGCTGATTATTTGCCTAATTTTTGTAATTGAAAGTTATGCTGGGAATGTTGGTGGGGCTGAAGACAAGTTGTCGGTTAACGCATGCTGTGTTGCCTTTAGATTTATTCAGTCTGCCTGTATTGTATAATGTATGGTCCCATAAATGTATGGAGAAACAAAAGTAGAAACATCCTTTAGGCACTGACAGCAGTTTCCCCTGGTTCTTTGGTTATGGGCCTCGCTGCATTCATTTTCTGAAGAAGTGTGCATGCACACGAAAGCTCATACCAAGAACAAACTTAGTTGGTCTCTAAGGTGCTACTGGAAAGATTCATTAACTGTTGGACTTGTACCTAGAGACATTTTGGACCCATAACATCTTCTGTGAATCAACGCCTTCAAATCTCTGAAAATTAGGAAATTTGCCAAGAGGTGTTTTTCCTTAAATTCTTCTTCACCTGCTAAAAATTATGGCTCGGGACAAGGAAAATCTGGTTGATGCATATATTTATCTAAATGTTAAGCAGCAAAAAAATAGCTGTTCCGGTTTGGAAACTGCTAATCTATCGTTCACTTTACTTCGTTAGCATTAAATTGAAACCCCTGCCGCTCCTCGGATATTTCTGTGCTGTTTGTCGTTGACTTCTTGTACCTTGGTAAGGATCAAAATAGGAGAATGCATCTGTAAAAAAAAGGTGTGTCTTTCTTAGGAGTCCTGGTTTTATACATTAAGAACCATGATTATAGCGTGCCTGCTGGTAAAGCCCGGCAAATTTCCAAAATTGTGTGGTAATTCTTCTTTACCAGCTTTTCCTTAATTGCATGCCAGCTCACAAGGTGTATATCTTGGTCAATGTACAATGTAAACTGGATTTCACTTAACAAACCCCACCATTATAAACCCTGCACAAGGGCTTCCACTTACACAATGAGGCTACCCCGAATGCCCTTCCTTCCAAATTGGCTCGGGGGGGGGGGGGCATCAGGAGAACACCCAGAACAGCAGGCGGGGGTGGGGGGGTTATAATCAAGCTTCAAGCATGTGCAAACAGAATCTTTTCAATAGCACAACATTGAATTCCACTCAATACATTTTTGTTAAGGCTGGCTCAGTAGTTTCTGAAAAGTAGTATTCAGAGAAATGGCTTGCTAAAGACAACTTGTTGCCTCCAGTCTCTTTCAGAATTTTGGCTTATACTACTTAAACAGCATAGGGACGTGGGTGGCACTGTGGGTTAAAACACAGAGCCTAGGGCTTGCTGATCAGAAGGTTGGTGGTTTGAATCCCCGCGATGGGGTGAGCTCCCGTTGCTCGGTCCCAGCTCCTGCCCACCTAGCAGTTCGAAAGTGCAAGTAGATAAATAGGTACCACTCCGGCGGGATGGTAAACGGCGTTTCCGTGCGCTGCTCTGGTTCGCCAGAAGCGGCTTTGTCATGCTGGCCACATGACCCGGAAGCTGTACGCCGGCTCCCTCGGCCAGTAATGCGAGATGAGCACCGCAACCCCAGAGTTGTCCGCGACTGGACCTAATGGTCAGGGGTCCCTTTACCTTTACTTAAACAGCATACAGCTTTCCACGTAAAACAATTCTGGTTAATAAATTGTTTTTAGTGAGGGCATTTATGTAGCAATAGGAAACCTGGGGTTTTTAATACAGAGATGGACATCCCATTGAAGACAAAGCAGTGCATCTTTAGTTGGCTGTGCACCTGATTTATGACCACAGTTCTTTATTGGGCAAGTTATCATATTTGTGTGCTTGGGGTGTGAAAGAGTAACAATCGCCTGCTTAATATCAAGAACCAACGTTAGCAAAACATGTCAAATGTTAGCTTGTTGTCTGTGAACAAACCCTGTGGCTTAATAGTCGATGGAGACTTGTGGGCTTAAAACACCCCAAAAGGTGTAAGGGGGGAGCAATTATATAATGCCAGTTGTTCCTCACCCGCAAAGGCACGCTCCTCCATTGTCTCCCGAGACAGACGGATATCAGTGAATGTTCCTAGCCAGAGCAAATAAGCGCTTCCTTTGTTTTCTACCACATTGGCACATGTGGTTTCTGAATCCGAGCTCTTGAAGCAAAGCTTCAGCCGTCCAAGGTGTGGGAGGCATAGGACGCCGACAGTTGTGACGGGGGGCGAGGGAGGGGTAAGGCACGGGCACCTGCGCCCTAGCCACGATTCATTAGCAGAATCCTGGTGGATACCTCGTATGTGGGGAGAAGTTAATTACCAGTGCCTAGTCATGTATCATTAGAGCCAGAAGCAGGGTGATGGGCAGGATGTAAGCAAAAACTAAGTGTAGAAGCAGCGTATGCCAGGCTGTGTGTTGTGTGTGTGTGTGTGTGTGTGAGAGAGAGAGAGAGAGAGAGAGAGAGAGCACACCTCCCAGTCACCCCCGTGCAATTTAGCACCTTTTGATTCTTCCCCCCAAGGCTCCTTCCTTCTTTCATGCCCATTCAAGCTGCACAGGTTTCCAGTTTCAGAGCTATGAAATTATTTGCAATAAGAAATCACCAGGCAGGAGAAAGGGTAAGGATTCTCCCTTAAAACGACCATTTACCCCTACATTTCCTTTGAAAACCCAGTGTTTGCTCTTAACGGCTAGTTTCCCCAGTAACGTCTAGGCTGCTGCCTACATTTCTGTGCTTACCTTCACAAACTCATAGACATCCTCCCTCCAGCAAAGCGCTTGTAACAAATGAGGTTTTGGCAAACAGGATGCTGAGTAACATACCTAATAAATATTAAATGAATGGGACCATAATGCATATCAAAGTGCTGCACTTAAAAGCTTGAACTATACCTGGAGTCAATCTGGTTTCAACTTCAGGCAAGGCCGTTTCCACACAGGCTCTTGCGCCCATCCCTTTATTAGTGATGCATCTGGCTGCAGATGTGATTGGAAGTTGTTTTGAACTGTTTTTAATACTGTGCTTTGATGATGGTGACGCACCCTGGGAAGTTAGGGTGAAGGATGGGTTATTAATAATAAAGGTATGAGCTGGGATTTTGATGATAGACTTAACGTGAACCCTGCAAAAAACAACAACAACATGCATGCATGATAATTGCCAGCTCTACAACAAAGCCCATCTGGAAGCACCCTTGCTGAAGGGAGCAGTACCCTAATATGTATTCAGGAGGTATATGCAGAAGGCCTGGTGAGAAGAGCCCTGCTAAACTGTACTGTACTGAGTAGCAACGATGCTGCCTTTTGCCTTGCATACAAAGGGCTAATTCTAGCTTCCCTTCTCTGCTTGCACAGGTGCTGGGTGGGTTGAAGGGCAAAATGGCAATGCAACAAGAGAAGGTCAAACTGGAATTAACCCTCCTATACTGGAACATGCAGGAATCCTGCAGTTTGGAGTTGCAAGAGCATGTCTTAGTCCGGTGGATATTTTACAGGGTTTTATTTAAAAAAGGGGGGGGGGCTCGCTCGCTGTAAGCCCTTCTTCTTCTTCTTCTTCTTCTTCTTCTTCTTCTTCTTCTTCTTCTTCTGTCATTCAGTCGTGTCCGATTCGTGACCCCATGGATCAGAGCACGCCAGGCACCCCTATCCTCCACTGCCTCCCGCAGTTTGGCCAAACTCATGCTAGTCGCTTCGAGAGCACTGTGTCCAACCATCTCGTCCTCTGTCGCCCCCTTCTCCTTGTGCCCTCCATCTTTCCCAACATCAGGGTCTTTTCCAGGGAGTCTTCTCTTCTCTCATGAGGTGGCCAAAGTACTGGAGCCTCAACTTCAGGATCTGTCCTTCTAGTGAGCACTCAGGGCTGATTTCTTTAAGAATGGATAGGTTTGATGTTCTTGCAGTCCATGGGACTCTCAAGAGTCTCCTCCAGCACCATAATTCAAAAGCATCAATTCTTCGGCAATCAGCCTTCTTTAGGGTCCAGCTCTCACTTCCATACATCACTACTGGGAAAACCATAGTTTTAACTATACGGACCTTTGTCGGCAAGGTGATGTCTCTGCTTTTTAAGATGCTGTCTAGGTTTGTCATTGCTTTTCTCACAAGAAGCAGGCATCTTTTAATTTCGTGACTGCTGTCACCATCTGCAGTGATCATGGAACCCAAGAAAGTGAAATCTCTCACTGCCTCCATTTCTTCCCCTTCTATTTGCCAGGAGGTGATGGGACCAGTGGCCGTGATCTTAGTTTTTTTGATGTTGAGCTTCAGACCATATTTTGCGCTTTCCTCTTTCACCCTCATTAAAAGGTTCTTTAATTCCTGCTCACTTTCTGCCATCAAGGTTGTATCATCAGCATATCTGAGGTTGTTGATATTTCTTCCGGCAATCTTAATTCCATTCTTAGATTAGCCATTGTTCTTAGATTTTGTGTTTACTGCGTATCTCGGAGAGCAACACAGACTTCCTCACTGCTGCCCTTCTGCATTTTTGATTTCAGGATTCCCTTCTCTCTGACACTGTCCAAACTAGCTGCAGCTTCCTGGTTCACGGTACATTTTTAAGCTGGCCCTTTGTAGTGAACAACATGCCTCTTCTTGCATAAGGGAGAGAATTTCCTCTCCTCCCTTCCCCCAAACAATCTAAAATAGTTTGCGATGAAATTTGAGTTCAACTCTAGCGGAGCCTAGCTGTGTATTCTCAAGTGGGTGTACTTCTGAGAAACTGGCTACAGGAATGTACCTACTTATTCATGCCTCTGGTATTTTTCCTTTAATGTAAGTAAACCCTGGAGGACTGCAAATGTAAAGGCTAAACTATAGCTGTGACATTGTTAAATGCATTTAGCCCTTGCGTGCATGCATTTAGTTTTGTTAGAAAAAAGTTGGTATGGAGGGCAGAAGGTGAACTGGATAGAGACTGTGCTGTGTGTGTTTGTGTGTATAGAGGGGTTAAAAATCAAACCATCGTAGTTGGAAGCAACTGGGAGGGTCATCTAGTCGAACCCCCTGCAATGCAGGAATATTTTGCCCAATACAGGACTTGAACCCATGACCCTGAAAATAAGAGTCTCATGCTCTACCAACTGAACTATCCCAGCATGTCTCATCTGTCCTGGAGCCCTGTGCTTTGAATTCTCACTGGTGCGGGGGGATCACACAATGGTGTCGTATTTAGTTCAGTTTAGCAGCAGCAACATAGCAGGATCGGGATTGTTGATTTGTTAATGTTGTTGATGATTGTGCAAATCACCATTCAGAGTCAACACTTCCTAGTGCAGAGTCCTGCGAACAAGCCACAAGTTGACTTACGCTGACCATTTCGTCCCTATGATACAAGCTACTCTATGTCAGAATGGATATGCACACTTTGAATATTGAGCTCTCTCTTTGTTTTTTTAGATGAAGAACTGTTAATTGACAGAGTGCCATTTGCTGGTATGATCAACCCGGAAGATCGTTGGAAAGCGCTGCAGTTGAATGGCCATGTTGTTCACTTTGAAGCACAAATACGAGTTAAATGTGATGAAAACTACTATGGCCCCCAGTGCAATAAATTTTGTGGCCCTCGTGATGACTTTGTGGGCCACTACACCTGTGACCAAAATGGAAATAAAGCTTGTATGGAAGGCTGGATGGGTGACGAATGCAAACAAGGTACCACACTAATCATTCTTAAAACTGAATATTATGCTTGTATCTTAAAGTTCTTGATTCTTTGTTCATGATCTGATCATGCCACAGAACATTGTATAATAATGTTAAAAAGGCCCAAGTTTGCTGCATACAGAGTCAGACCACGGATTTCTCTAGACCAGCCTGGCGCCTTCCAGATGTTTTGGTCTGCATCTCCCATCAGTAGTGCCGGCTATGCTGACAGAAGTTGTAGTCCAAAACATCTGGAGGGTGCCTGGTTGGCAAAGTCTGAACTAGTTTACAATTGTCTTTCCCGATAATGACAGTCTTACATCGTTTTAAACTGGAAATGCCTGGAATGGATCCTGGGAAGGTCAGCATGCCCGCCATGTGCTCTTACACTGAACTACAAAGCAGAGATTAACTTCCATGTTCATTCAGTGTTCTCCACCAAATCTGCAACTCCTAGATAGGCATATAATCTCTGAGTTTTAGCTGCACACAGTCTTTCTCTTGAGTTCTTCGCATGCCTACCATCTGCCTTCATTAAGCCATTTATTAAATACAGTGGTACCTTGGTACTGGAACGGCTTGGCTCCCAAATGCCTCAAACCCGGAAGTGAGTGTTCCGGTTTGCGAACATTTTTCGGAAGCCGAACATCTGGTGCAGCTTCCGCTTGAGTGCAGGAAGCTCCTGCAGCCAATCGGAAGGCACGCTTTGGTTTCCGAACGTTTTGGAAGTCAAACAGGATTCCGGGACGGATTCTGTTTGACTTCCGAGGTACCACTGTATTTTTAATCTCGCCTTTCAATTTAAAAAATGCTCAAGGCAGCTTGCAAGGTAACTTCACTCGTCTTGGTGTACCAGCGATAATCACTTTTTATTTTTCACATACCCTGGTTGTAGCTGGGAGTTGTTGTTTTTATCCAAGGACATTCTCCTTTCAACATATTTCAGCCTCGGCTTTAACAACTTGAACATGTAAACTGATGATGATAATAATAATAATAATAATAATAATAATAATAATAATTTATTTATACCCCGCCACTCTGATGATGATCAAATGAGAGGCTGGACTGCTCTACAAGCTTAATCTGAGGAGCTTGTTCTAGTGCACAGGGGGCAACCTGAAGTCTCACTGTGGTACAGCAACTTAAGATGCTTATAGAATGGATTTTTGTGTAGACAGTTCGGGTTGATTTTTTTTTTTTAAGAGCTATGCATAATTTTAAAAGCTGCAGAGCTTCAATCTATGATAGTTCGTAGGAGTTCTTACATCATTGAATATGTATCTTTCCAGAATTAGAAAGTGTTCTTGGCTGTATAAGAACAGAGATAAATGCCACTTTAGACATGAAACTCCTGTAGAGGAACAGGAAGCACAAGTGTGTTGTGCTTCCTTTCCTTCTGCACTTCTTGTCGTGTCTGAAATAGAACTTCTGCATCTCTCCTGCCTGGAGAAAACAGCTTTCATATTCAGGAGATACTGAGAAGTAGTTAAAATGCTTGATAGTTGTGTTATTGAGGTTTGTTTCATGAAGAAAATGCAATGTTCAAAATGAATCCATTTAACTAAACTTTCTAAAGTGTTGGCTTTCACTGATGTTTAACCCTCTTTCTGTTGATAGCGGTATGCAAACAAGGATGTAATTTAGTCCATGGGGGCTGCACTGTACCTGGGGAATGCAAGTAAGTATATATGCAGATTTTGGTTTTTTTTTGGGGGGGGGTATTTTTTTAAATCTTACGCTCTTGTGAGAAAGATGCAGTGGTAAGCAAACCTTCTAGATTTGATACATGGGTCTGGTTCACACACAACTCCAAGCCATGGATTGTTAAAACAGCCATAAGATGTTCAGCCCATGGCTTGTTTCATGAATGCTTGGTTTGTTTTCCAGATATTCTAGCCTTGTCCCATTGTAGCTTAATGGATTTCTGGCATATAATGTCAGGCTAATTCAAGCTTCAAAAACAGACAGACTATGGCCTCAGGTTATGGTTTGTTAGTAGTACACAGGCCATATTTAAGTTGCTGATAAAACTTAAAAATTTGGATGATAAAACAAGCCATAGTGTAATAAACAATGGTTGGCCTTAACATGCAAACCAGGCTTGCATGTTAAGGTTGATCTTTTTATTTCAGATATGTTACATCCTGCTTTTTAATTTGACCCTAGATTTCCAAAACTGGTGCTTTAAAAAAAAATGCATATAGCAGCAAGCCAAAAGACTGTTTTTATTTTATAGTTGAAATAATCTGAGAGGTGTGATAATTATTTTGGTCTCCTTTTTTCATTTTTCATTTTCCTTGTTCTGGAAAGTACGGGAGCCTGTCTCCAAGAACAGGCAACTCTGAACCCTAGTGCTCACATTTCTAGCAAGCAAAGTGACTGTCTCCATGATCAGCTGAATGTGTGTGGCAGGAGAGCCTGTGTATTACAGTAACATACTGAATTACATTTGTTTGCTTAAATGTGTTCAGTTACATGGAGTTCTTATTACTGACTGTTGGCAGCTGAAAACGGGCTAGTGCCATTACACTAACTGTTTAGTGTAATGACACTAGCCTGCTTTGAGCTTCCAGCACAAAACTACATACCTCCTTAGGGTAGTTAGTCTGAGTTGACTAATGGCGATTAGGATTTTGTGACCCGACCAGAAGATGCCAAGGATAGAACATGGACTTTCTGTACACAGTAGGTGCTCAACTACTGAATTACAGCCTTGTACCAGCATCGTATATAGTCTTGCATGTCATTAAAGGTTTGTCCACACTTCCACTTGTTCCGTGCTTTGTAGGCACAAGCCCAGGCGGTTTCCCCCTTGCAGGGAAAACCTGCTCTTTAGTGCTAAATCAGAGCAAACGTCAATCCGTAGGAAACAGGAATTGCCATGGCAAGAGGAAATGTGGATAAGCCCTAACTCGATAGCGGTGGCGGTGGTATGTTTTGAACTGGGTGTGTGTTTACTCCTTCCTATGATGCAGTTGGCTTCTGAAATTAAGATAGGCACACACATCTCCACTAGTCCTTTCCTGTCTTAAATGTTTTGCCTAAATTTTCCAGTGCAAGCATATGTGCAGGAGTTTGCTTTCATTAGGCTGATGGCTGTGGTAGTTCTTTAAAAAATATATAATATGCATCGGATGCAGTTGTGTACTTTGCAGGTCCACCAGCGGTGTGGACTATTTCTTAGTTTTTTCTCGTTTAGCCTCCCTCCTATTGATTCCATTATGGCTCTTATTTTACGCTAGAGATGGGGACTCTGTGGCCCTCCAGATGATGTTGAACTCCAGCTCCCATTGAGATCCACCATCATGGCCAGTGGTCGGGGAAGATGGGAGTTGTAGTTCAGCCACATCTGGAGAGCTGCAGGGTCCCCCATCCCTGTTTTATGCTGAAGTGCCTCCTCTTCAGAAATCATTGGGTTCATTCTGCTTCTGAAATGTTTTGAATGGAAATGTGGTATATCCGTTCTGATCTTTGAATGGGGATGTTGAAGAATCCTGCTTAGTCAGAGCTCTTAAATGATTCCTAAGGGAACATTATGCCCCCCAAAAATCACCATATTATAAGTTAATTGTATGTTGAAGAAAGCTCTTGAATTCATAAATAGGTGGCTACGTCACACACATATATGCACCAAAGTTCAATTGTCTTTTACGACCACTGGCAAAATAGTTTGGGGCTTTTCAGAGGCAGAGGGAAGAACTGTTCTGTTCAGACATCCTTTTAATTTTCCCTGTGAACATTTTAATTTTTCAGCAGGTTCTGGGGATGTGTAGTAATTCCTGAACAATTTCACATACTGTACAGAAATGAAATTAAGCTGTTCTAGCTTCTGTTCATGCTGAATATGACCAGACTTCCTGTTAGGCAGGAAACCTTCAATTTATCCTTCTTTTATAGATGTGACAACTAATCAGTTTGCTGTACATAACCTTTTGACTTGTAAACACTGTGTTCCTTTGGTTAGGCAATCATTTTTACTGGTACAACATTGTAATATGAAGCTAAGCCTTTTCTTGCAATAGGATCGTGTGCAGTAGCAAAATTTGGTAGCTGCCAAGGGCCCATTGGTGCTGATGCCTTCTCTGGATTGGACCTTCCACCCCCACATCCAAGTTTGGTTTGTGAGTTGCCTGTGATTTTAAATTTCCCACAATGCCCACAAGCTGTGCTACGTTGGGGAACTGTGAGAAATTTAAAATTGCAAGTGGCTCATGGCCTTCTGATTTTAGGAAGACAAAGCATCAGCCCCCTCAAAACCTGGAACCCCCATCCCAGAATGTACTGTAGGATGCCAGCTCTGTAGATGTTAATATTCAAAACTAGCTGCTTCTTAAAAGTTGTGATATATGTGCTTACTGCTTTCTTGAATAGCGTATAAGCCACGGGCAGCAATATGTGTTTTTACTTCCTTTTGATAATAGAACTAGGTTGAAAATATATAGTTACAAAGGCACTTGAGTTCTAGAAAGGTTCTGCATAGCTTGAAGTTTGCAACACACACACACACACATTGTACATGAAGTGTGCTTTTAGAACCGTGACATAATTCATGACATTGGCTCTGTTCAACCTTTGAAATTTGGGTAATTCATTTTTATCCTGCCTTGTGGCCATAAACACACATAGCTAAAAATCTGTAACAACAACAACATTCAGCTTAAAAATAAGCAGAGAATGCAATAATTGGATGAGAAATTGTATGATATTGAACCATATAGTCTATTCTCCATATTGTAAAAATGAGTTCCTGGTATGATTTTTGTCTCCTGTTCCCTGAAAGCTGTTGTTGTTTTGTTTTGTTTTGTTTTGCTTAAATGCATTTTTGTAAAGCAGCAGCATGTTTGGATAACAAGAACCCTTATTTAGCCAAATGCTTTCTAAATTAAAGTAATGTCATTAAACTGAACCAGTTCTGATGTTATGAAGCTAAAAAACCAGGGAGATAGTTGTTTCCACATCCCCCTCCTAATATATAAATTAGCATAGAAGTGGCCTGTTGTGGAACATTGTAGGATGTGTGACAGTATACCGAATCTGCTGTAGTGGTGTAGTAAACTGAAATATTCCACTTTAATTATATCCTGTCTCTTAATTTTCAGCTGTATTAATGTGTATCTTTATCCGCATTTCAGTTACATATTTCTGTGCCTAGCTTTCCATTATTTGAGTATGCAAATAATAATAGAAACGGTGGGCTGAGGCAGAGACAATAGCTTGGTCCAAATTACTTAACTGAGTTTATGGCTGACGTGAAATTTGAATCGAGGACTCTCTGCCCTATGGGAATATTTGCATAGTGGCTATTACTTGTTTTTGTTCTGGAACATCATTGTGAGAAGTATCCTTGAAGGCATTGAGGAGAGTGGGTGGATGGGGAGATAAACACAAATTCCCATTGCCCCTAACATCCTCTTGCATTATTTACAGATGTTTCCTTTCTGATGTGTGGGCAGAAAAAGGGTAGCAGGTGTGTGGGGGGGGGGGTCCTCCTGAGCAGTTTTGAAATTCTCTGCACGTTGGCGCCAGACCAGCAGTGCAAACTTCCAACCCTTTCCCCATTTAACTTTATACCTTAAAGATGTGTCTCAAATCTGCAAGGTTAATAGATTAAAAAAAGTGTGAAGGGTTTCTGGCATTTGCTTTGATAGCAAATTTAGATACTGACATGCACGCTGACAAAAGGGTTGTATAAAGGGATAGGAGGGGCAGCTCAAGCTTGTGTACGTTACTCCCCCTCCTTTTTTTATCTTCACAACAGCCCTGTGAGGTAGGCCGAGCTGGCAGTTTCTAGTTCAGACACCAAAATGGTGGAATTGCACTTACTTAGATTATTTTTGGCTTGTTATTTATCAGGGTTGGCAAACATTTTTTGGAAGGGGGTGTTTTGTGGTAAATATCAGGACTATGAAATCTTACAGTTAAAGCTAGAGGGGTTGGTTTTCTAGCTTTGTGCTTGTTTGTTTTCCTTTATATTAATGGCATCATATATCTGTGTTTCGTTTTTCCTCCTAGTAGCTCAGGGTCTCGTACATTGCCATATTCTCCCCCATTTTATCTTTGTAACTGTCCTGCGAGATAGGCTAGGCGAAGTTAATACATGTACGTCAGCATGTATTGCCAGGGTGGGGATTGTGGAGGTCCCGATCCGCACACAGCCTAACGGGCCTAGGAAATCCTGTTGGCATCCCTGAAACCAGTTCCCATAACTCATCTCCTGGTGTTGCAGCGGGCAACAGTTGGTTTCTTTCGAATTCTGGTGTTCCTGACACTACCGCTCTTGCAAGGCCTGTAGCAAGTTCAGGAAAATGGCTCCACATGCGCAATCAAACTGTCACAAGGGGCCGGGGATTGTCTCACAGGCCAGGTGGAATGGGGTTCCTGGCTTATCTTGGTGGTTTGAACCAAGAAGGTTAGGGACACTGGGAGAATATGGTGTTAAAAGAGCCTCTGCCTTACGCTTTGTTCGGAAGGGCAGAAACGGCAAGAACAAATTAATAGTGAGGGAGAGGCTGTTTTAGCACCCCATTCCCTCTGATCAATTGCCAAGGTTGCAGGTTTAGGTCCCCGTATGGGACAGCTGCATATTCCCACATTGCAGGGGTTTGAACTTGATGGCCCTCAGGGTCCTTTCCAACTCTATAATTCTATGAT
Organism: Lacerta agilis; assembly: GCF_009819535.1. Classification (NCBI taxonomy): domain Eukaryota; kingdom Metazoa; phylum Chordata; class Lepidosauria; order Squamata; family Lacertidae; genus Lacerta; species Lacerta agilis. Next base: position 11,090,828 of record NC_046312.1, read on the forward strand.
CTAGGGAGGGAAGTTGAGAGGGGAAGAGATATTCCATCTAGGGCTAAAAGGTAAAGGACCCCTGACAGTTAAGTCCAGTTGCGGACGACTCTGGGGTTGCGGCACTCATTTCGCTTTACTGGCCGAGAGAGCCGGCATTCGTCCGCAGACAGTTTTTCCGGGTCTAAGCGGACTAAGTGACTAAGCCGCTTCTGGCAAAACCAGAGCAGCGCACGTAAACGCCGTTTACCTTCCCACTGGAGCGGTACCTATTTATCTACTTGCACTTTGACGTGCTTTCGAACTGCTAGGTTGGCAGGAGCTGGGACAGAGCAAGGAGAGCTCACCCTGTCGCGGGGATTCGAACTGCCAACCTTCTCATCAGCAAACCCTAGGCTCAGTGGTGTAAATTCCTGAAATGAGGCCCTAGGTCTTCAGTTCCTGGGCGTAGAAACCTCACTAGGCATATTTGCCTGGCTTCCCTCCCTCCATTCACTTGCGCCAGTTCATCTTGCAGCTGAAGCCTTCAGCCTCAGCAGTCAAGAACATGCAGCTTCACTCTCCCCTTTCAGCAGTCTCTGTGGGAGGTTGCACTTTGGGAAAACCCGTGCTTTGTTGTTTAGGTTTATGAGGCACCCAATTATATGCCTGCCTGCCTCCCCCACCCACCCACATTTGAGGGAAACCTGCGCAAGGATCCCTTGCTGTTCTAGATTGTAGTCGCAAGGACGCATGCCGCACTAATACAGCAGGAGCTTTTGTCGTTTAAGCACCTAGCAACCCCTGTTTACCAAAACTCTTAATTATCCAAATGAACTCGCTGTCCCTTGAAACATGTTGATAGTGCAGCACAAAACCAACTAGATCTTTACAACTTGCATGGTAAGGGAGCATGGAAAATGTGAATACTGCAAGATAGCCACAGGCTTATTTATTTGGTTCCTGCAGAAATTCGGCAGTTAAACCATAAGCCTTTTCCATGTGCAGGTAGCTGGTTTGCATACAGGTAAACAAAATGAATGTAAATGAACCTCTCTCTGGTTTGCTTTGTTCTGATGAGTCTTTAGCTTTATACTGCCACCGGGTACGTTCCTGGTAACAATACTTGTTTCTTAAATGGAAAGACTGTTCCCCAAAGAAATGAGATTCCTCCACGACTCCTCCCATGTGGCTTCATAATGTTCCATTTGCCTTCCACATTTCAAAGCCAACTGTGCTTTGTGGGATAGACCCATGCAGTATTTTCTCATTCCATTCATGCAATCATTTCCAGTTTGCGGGGGGGGGGGAGGAGTGCTGTTGTTTACATACAGCCAACGCAGCGCTACCCCTGCACAAGAGGGGTGGCATTGGCAGACTTGCAGGAGGAGGAGTGTTTGGAAATCCCAGGAGAGGCACAGAAAAAACTTCAGGGTGAAAAGAGGGTTAAAAAAAAAACCAGGAAGAAAAACTTGAAGATACTTGTTTTGGGGTGTGTCAGGGAAAGAGGGACTACTCGGGAGGAGCAGGGAGAGAGAGAGGAGCAAGCTAGAGCTGGGAGGGAAGATAGCGATTCCTCCAGTGAAGGGGGGGTCACTGGGCTATAGAGAACAGCCACCCATAATCTCCACAGATTCATCTTCCTCCTCCAGCCCCTATCAGGAAATGTCTCCGGAAGAGAGAGATGCCAGGCCTGGGGATGACAGAGCAGAGACCCAGCACCGTCAGGCACAGACAGGAAGATGAGCCGAGGGGGGGTAGGAGGAGACGCAGACGTCATTTTAGGGTGCCGAGCCGTTGGTTGTGTTGGCGGGCGAGAGGAAGCCCGCCACTCCGAGAAACTGAAACTGACTGAGCAGTCATGGCTGCAGAGACTCTGTAATTCCATTATGGACAACAAATAGTTTTAGCTTACCTAAAGGCTTGCCGTTACTCATGAGCAACATCCAAGGGAAGGAGTAAATCCCTGACAGGGTGGTAGGAGGAAAAGAGAGAAAATGAGCTCCTGCTCATAGTCGCATGTTATCCAAGAGGCAGTGTGTTCATTGGGTCTTTTGTGGGGAGGGAGGCTGAAGCAGAAAGGGCAGTACAAGATGTGGTAGGGAGAGGCAAGCAAAGAAAGGAAAAACCCTGTAAGATAAAGGAAGGAGGAAGGGAAGAACATGGCACCATCCCTGACCACTGGTCCTGCTAGCTACGGATCATGGGAGTTGTAGGCCAAAAACATCTGGGGGGCCGAGGTTGAGGAAGGCTGCCCTATGGCAACCTCCCAAACTTGCGGTTTTAGTGCAAAAGGAGAAGGTGAGAAGAAATGAGAGGAGATGGGTAAAAATGCTTTGAGGAGCATGTGAGGAGGAAGAAAAACATGAAGCAGAAAGCCTTCTCTACTCAGATCCGTAAGATCGATACCTCCAGAACCAATAACTGTACTGTATATAGCTTGAGGAAAGCTGAACTACTTGCTACAAGACTGCTTCCATCTGCCTCCATTTTTTTTTTTTTTACTGCTCTGCCCTTGTACTCCTGTTTTGTGACTGGTTGGCCTAAGCCATTTTTAGGCCTCTCAAATGAGCCCTGGGGTTTGACTGTCTTGTAACTTATTGTAAGTAAGCAGGGACACTGCTGTAAGCTTAAAGAGCATTGTGAAGACAGATTAACTTTACAGTCATTGAAACTGATGGAATGTATTAAGCAATAAGTATGCTTGGGATTACAGAAAACCTGACACAGTCTGTTGAAATGCCATTGGAAGTAAATGGGGTTTGGGCATCATAATGGCAACTTGGGAGAGCTTTTCATTTTGTGCTATTTCTGGGCCTAAAAAAGGAATCACACATCTTGGTGCAAATAAGCTGCTCTTGGTTACGCCTAAAACAAATCCGCTTTGTCAGTTGTTTCTGCTGCAGTGGAGTTATATTTCTCTTATATATGGAAGTTCTTCTGGGCAGAAGTCCTTTATTCACCTGGGAACAGCCAGGTTGTTGTTTTTTAATCCTTGTAGAGTATGGCTAGCACATCACGAGATGCGCATTCTGACAGAGGGGAACACAATAATACTCCAGTATTCTGTTACATGTGGAACAATTAGCCTGCTTTAAATAATAAATGCAGTGCTCTGAATATGTGTATTATAGATAATTAAGCATCATGTTGCTAACATTTAACATGCACTTATGTCTAGGTGTAATTATGGTTGGCAAGGGCAGTTCTGCGATGAGTGTGTCCCCTACCCAGGCTGTGCTCATGGGAGTTGCAACGTTCCCTGGGAATGCAAATGTGAAACCAACTGGGGTGGTCTGCTCTGCAACAAAGGTACTGAACTTCCATTCATAGTAAAAAATTAAATCTCATTACTAACTAAGTAACCTGATATCGCATGTGCTCACTACAGAGAGCATCTGTCTTCTAACTCTCTGGCGGCACTTGCCTATTGCATTTAAGCAAGCAGGCAGGTTTTGCCATTTGCAAGCTTGCCCTTGCATGGTTTGCATGTCACGCTGTCCCTAACCATGGCTTAATATGAGCACGTGGGCTCCCAGAGAAGAGATGCATCCACTTCGCTCCTCCCCAGTTGTTTTGCTGCCACACCCAGCAGTGAACTAACCCATGATATGGCTTACTGTGTCATCCAGGCCCAGCTATGCGGTTTAGCTTTCTCCAGACAAGCCACAAGCTCCAACCAAGGTTGTCCCTATGGTTTACGTCTTGTGGATTGTCCAGAAAGCTAAACCACAAGCCTGAGTCAGGACATACTAAGCCCAAACCATGGCTTAGTTCTGTGTAGCACAGCACCAAAACAGCCAGGAAGGAGCAAAGCAGCTGTGATGTCCTCTCCTGGAACCTGCAAGCTCACCCTAAGCCATGGTTTGATTTAGTGCAATGTGCAAACCAGGCCAGTGTGAGTGTAATGCATTCATTCCTAAGAGATTTGCTTTATCTTGTCTTTACATCACAGATGTTGGTTGAGATGGCAATATACCCACTGACTGATACGAAGCCAAAATTAATTAAAGGGGGAAAGTGGGCACAGGTGTATGGGTGTTAAAGATACTCTGCCTGCCTCTACCCTTCTCTTGAAAGATCTCCACGTAGTAGTTCTGCATCTTCTTGTGTCAAATAACCCGACTCCACCTTCTCCCTCTGTCTAGATTTAAACTACTGCGGAAATCATCACCCATGTGTGAACGGTGGAACCTGCATGAATACGGAACCAGACGAATACAGCTGTGCTTGCCAAGATGGTTACTCTGGAAAGAACTGTGAAATTGGTACTGACAAAAACAATTGCATGTCTTTTTGTTGTTTGTTGTTCAACTTTCTAGGATGACAGGAATGTTCCAACATAAACCTTTCATGATTAAATGAAACATAGCTATTGGTGATTTTGTCATTATTTGTCACCCTTGAAGACTAATCTAAAATCAGTTTTCTTCAGATGGCTAAATACCAAACCTGTGTGCAGATTGATAAGACTTTGGGCCCCTTTAGATAGGAAGAAGCCTTGAAGAGCTTTGTTCCCTCCTGTTGTTCCTCGCCCCATCCCCAGTGCTTGTTTGAAGCAAACCACAGTTTGTTGTTTCATATGGATAGGCAAAGTAGGGTCAGAAGTAGGGAATCGCTACCCATGAGTCAGGAGAGCCTAGGAGTGCATGCACCAAAAGCTTCTGCTTATGCCAAACCAGGATTAGGAATCTGAGTAAGCCCTTTGTGTTGCGTAAGGAAGTTACAGTTCACGTACAGATAGCTTACAGAAGCAGACAAATTTCGGAGTCTAAAAGTATTCCAGAGAGAGCTTCCAGTAAACTTGGGAAGAGGGCAAAAGGCTCTTGTAAAGGAAGGACAATGCCTTCATTACATACTCGGAAATAAAAGTGTTTAAACATAGATTTGGGTACTGAGGTTAATTTTCTTTTCTTATTAGCTGAGCATGCTTGTGTATCGAATCCCTGTGCTAATGGTGGAGTTTGCCACGAAATTTCATCAGGCTTCAAGTGCCAGTGCCCAGCAGGATGGAGTGGACCAACGTGTGCTATTGGTAGGTAAAGCTTGGTTTCAGATGTATTTATGACATGTATGCACACATGAAACAAACTGATTATGCAAACGCCCCTCTTAGGTGCTTGTAACTATAGCAAATGAATGTTCAGTAAGTGAATTGAAATCGCACTTCCACTATGATACAATAACAGGTTTGTCACTTAATTAATAAAATCTTAGTTGTATGAGTTTGTCAGTCGATTGATTGAATCTGCATCTTTAGTCACAGCTTCTGCATCTTTAGTCATGCGTGCATGTATGTATAACAGGTGGCGCCATCTTAGAAATAGCATTTCTTTCATATTTGAGAAGGGCAGAGGCTACTTAAGATGTCAGCTGCCATTGTAGTTTTTAGATTTATTTATTTATTTGTAGTTGTCCAATTATTAGTGTCTTTCTTGGTCAGTCAGAAGCTTAATTGGTTGATGTAGCAGATTAATAGTTAATCGAGCATTGCACAGCACCTAATGAGTGTAAGTGCTTAGGAGCCTTGCTAACATGCTTATAATCAAAAATTTCCTGGCAAAGTAACTTTCACTTCTAGGAGCCTTTTATTCTTTTCCTTGTGGCCTCTGCAGATCATAACAACAGAACTCTCTTGAAAGTTGAGGCAAAAAGCAAACTCTTCGATTTCTTCATGCAGCAGCACATTTGCTAGGAGGTGGGGGAGGAGAGTGGTATATTTTTGGAGGTGGTGGGTAGCAAAATAATCAGCAGTGGCGAGTTGTGTTTTTCTGTTTCTGCTGAGAGCTTGCATCACTATTCCGTGACATAATACTTTGCTCTCAAAGGCATGTGGTGAGGAATTACTGATGAGAAGGATCAAACCCTCTTCTTTCAGCAAGGGTTCTGTAATAAATTTTTTGCTGCCCTGAGCATGGTTGTTATCCCAAATGTGACTCCTGGAAGCATAAGATGTGACAGGTATGCAGTTACGCTCTTAGCTTTATCACAGATCAGGGAACACCCTGTTCCTAAACCAGGCAAGAACTGCATCGCTTCCGTGTTTAACCACTACACAAACAAGGTGCTATAACCGGGTTAGCAGCTCCATTTGTTCAATTCCAATGGAAGCATCCAGAATCATTAACTAAACGGCAAGAGTGCCAAGCATCTTGTGTTGTGCTGCTTTGTACTCTCAGGCTTCTTCATCTTGCAGTTTTCTAAAAAACGTTTTTCTCATTTATAGCCAGCGTGGCAATTGATGTTGAATTAAATAGTGAACAAAAATAGGGACAAACGGAGGGTGTATTACAGGAGTTGTTCACCTTTTTTAGGATTGAAGTTGCTGAGCTTTTTAAAGGATTTTAATTTTACCCCAGGAAATAAACTGCCACCAGGGGCCGGATTAAGCCCCCAAACGGACTTTGGACATGATTAATACCACAAATTGTAAAGATATATTTACACTTAAGCAAATGGTTAGTGAATGAGAGCTGGTTGCCTTTCTTTTATAAAAAGAACCAGGGTTGTTCTTGCAATTCTCACGCTTAATATCGCGGAAGGAAGGTTTAAAACGTGTCTGCTTATGTGTTGCACCGCAGAGGAACTGCTTTAGGATCTTAAGAAGGGATGATCACTTGAGCACTTGAGCATAAACACATCAGAGCTTGAGTTGGTGATTTCCAAACAGTCCATGAGATTTGATAGCCTTTTCCTAAAGAGTTATGGTTATGCCCACATCGAAAACAACATGTATGGTTGTCTCAGACCATTCTTTTCCTCCCCAGATATTGATGAGTGTGCCTCTAACCCATGTGCTAGTGGTGGAACTTGTGTTGATCGCATTAATGGCTTTGAATGCATATGTCCACAGCAGTGGATTGGGGCAACCTGCCAGCTTGGTAAGTCAAGACCGTAAACTACTTTTGAAATTAGTCACGTTCATTATTGTAAGTACTGTATATTGTTGTCACTTTGTGCAAATGATTCCTTTGATGTTTTAGCTGCTTCTGAGTCGTTTTGTATAAATGCTTCCTTTGATTGTTTTAGCTACTTCTGAGTTAATCTTGTGAGAATCGGAGTGTGTGATGCTTTTAATGCCTCTGAGTGCAGGAACAGGCAATGTTGCATTCTGAAAAGCATCCTTCCCTCACTTGCTGCAAACTTGAGCAATGTATGAAATTGTCTTCAGCATGATAATAGTGGTGGACTTAACTCCTAGGGTGGCTAAAATTAGGGCATGCTTGCACTGTTCAGCTACTACACTTGGCTCCTGTTGCCTCGGGGCGTGTGCGCTTATCAACTGTTCCCTTATTCCTGCACGTTGCTTGACCCAAAATATTTTTTTCACTGTACTACATGCATGCCTCAGGGCTATGCAGAAGCATCTAAGCAGTCTCTGAAGATGAGTGGGCAGGCTAGACCTGTCTGTCACTCCTTGAGCGCAATCCACCGTTAAGCACTCGCCCAACCTGGGTTGTATTGTGCCAAAGGTCCATCAAACCACAAGGGAAATCACAGGAAATGGGCAAGGACAGCAGGGGACAAGTCAATGAATGCACAAGCAGAGGCCGCTGGACCCACACGTGGTAACCAACATGGCAGATTTCCAGAACGCGTGAACGATTTCAGTTTCATTCTTCCAATCTGCTGCATTTCCTACCACTTCTATACAAATTCCTAGGCATTGCCGATGCTGGTTATCATTTACATATTCTCCACACCTGGAAAAAAACCCTACGGTAGCCGTCATTTCTCACAGTTCCCCAAGCTAGTATTTATTATACTTTTGCTCAAAGACTTGGGGAGCTGGCCTGTTCAGATAACCTCTCTTAGCTGCAGAACTGGAGTTTAATAGAACCACAAAGTCTGAAGCTTATAATCGTTGGTGCTTGCCTTACAGGGAAAATTATGCAGCATGCATGTTGAAAATATCAGCAAACGTGTTTCACCGTGACATGTAGCTGATATTTTGGAGGCTCTGCTTTGGTGCAAGGGCAGTCTATTTCTGGGTTTGTTCTTCACTCCCTGCTTTTCTTTCTCTTCTTTCACAGATGCTAATGAGTGTGAAGGGAAACCCTGTCTTAATGCTCATTCTTGCAAAAATCTTATTGGTGGATATTACTGTGACTGCATTCCAGGATGGAAAGGAGTAAATTGTCACATCAGTCAGTATTTAATCTTGCGTATATATATATATAAATATATATCTGACCCTAAAAGAGCTTTTATTCATAGAATATATCAAAACATTCCTAATTTAAGACATCTTTAGAAATGATAAAGATATCTTTAAAGCCTTTCAAAGAACCATGTATGGTGACTCCCTTAGCAGATGTTTCCTTGCATCTAAAGCCTTAACGTTTGAGTTGTGGAATGAACTAACTTGGGGAGTAGCTTCAGTATTCTGGTCTTGGGAAGACTAACGTGACGTTTTTGCTTGAATATTGCCTGGTATTCAAACCTTCATCACCCATACCGCTTGTATTTCTTTGCCTCTGGAAGACTTCAGATTGCTTATTAAGAATGAACAGACGTTGCTAACTCATCTTCAGTCTATTCGTTGCAATTGAGTTCCAGTCTTCTTTTAATTTTTAATGCCATTCATATTTTATCCCTAGATATTAATGATTGTCATGGGCAGTGTCAAAATGGAGGAACTTGTAAGGTAAGATTAAATGCATTTGTTTTGTTTTGTTGTTTTGAGATGCTCTGGAGCTGCTGCTGCTACTTAAAATTCAACCTATGGCCCAGTTCACATGTTAACGTTAATCCAAGCTTCCCCAACCTCGGCCCTCCAGATGTTTTTGGCCTACAACTCCCATGATCCCTAGCTAGCAGGACCAGTGGTCAGGGATGATGGGAATTGCAGTCTCAAAATATCTGGAGGGCCCAAGGTTATTATTATTATTACTACTGTGAATGAGCAGGTATACGGGCTCCTGGAAAGAAAATTGCAGCTGCTTTGCTCCTCCAGTTCTGCTGCTGTGCTGAGTGAAGCCATGGTTTGGTTTGAAGTGTTGCCTTAACCCAGATTCATGGTTTCACTCTCCCAGACAAACCACAAAGCTATAACCAAGTTTTATATTATGTGCTTACAGTTCATGGTTTGCCTGGGAGATTTAAACCATGAGCCTGGGTTCACAGGACACACTAAGACAGGCACGGCCAAACTTGGCCCAACAGCTGTTTTGGGACTACAACTCCGACCATCCCTAGCTAACAGGTCCAGTGGCCAGGGATGATGGGAACTGTAGTCACAAAACAACTGGAGGGCCAAATTTGGCCATGCCTGCACTAAGACAACCCATAGTTTCACTCAGTGCAGCAGCAGGACAACTGGAGGAGGAGCTAAATGACCATGATCTCCCCTCTGGAAGCCCACACATTGGCTCATCTTTGCCAAGCCATGGTTTAGCTTAGCTCCACATCTGAATGAGGACACGGCTGAGCAGGTAACACTGGTTGTCAGACTTGGAACTGCTCCTCACCCTCCAGGTGTTGTTTCCTTGTAATTCCCCACTCTCCTCTTCTCCCCACCCTAACAGCTCCTCAGGAACAATTTGAGTGTTTGGGAGGTCTGTAATATATTTGAGCTGTTTTTCTCCTGGCAGCATTTAGCCTTGCATTGATTTATCACGTTAAATGTGACAATATATTTTTCCTTGTGCATTGCTAATTTAAAGAGTAAATCAAGTCAGCCTACACAAAACCATATTTGAGGGCAGTGATGTGTTTTTTGTTTTTTTTGGAAAATTCAGATAATTTGCATGATAATTTTTCCAGATGCCAAGCTTATTTTATATCATAATTTGCAGTTAGCATCCATTCGTTGTTGCTAAAGAAACTTGCAAAACGGGGGGAAATTCCATCCTGCGTCATGGAGGACCTCCTTGTATCATAAACGCATCTTTCTTTTTTGATGAAGGGCTAAAAGCCACAAAAAATCTAAATAAATGGGATACGATTTAGCCAACCTGAGTGCTTTTGAAGAACACTTGATTTCAGCGGCAGCAATTCACACCCCTTCCATCGAAATCAAAGGGACAAATCTCTAAATTTGGTGGATCATACCTGAGTAGTCGCTGAACCGTATGTGCCTACTGTTTAGGTGCAGGCTTGTTTCTTTGGGTAGAACTCTGTCCACACTCACAGCTTCCCTTTCTGTTTAAAAAAAAAAGGCTGTTGACTTTATGGTACTATGATTAGGTAGGAATGCTGCTGTTAAATGATTCTTGGAATAATCAAGAAGATTTGAAGTACCGTCCACATGTTAGCATTTTGAATGGCAAACGGGAAGAACTGTTCCTCTGAAACTTTCATAGGATTGCTTTGGAGCCAACTGATTAAGTTAGTAGTACTAGGTGGCATTTGTCCAAGAATTCTAAAAATTCAAACATGAAACTGCTGAGCTACTTACTCTGGTATGTTTCTCTGTGTCATCAGTCTCTGTACTACAGGGTTGGAAAGCAACTTTTTTTCTTTCTTCCTTTTTTTCTTTCTTTCTTTATTTAAAAAAAAGGTTCTAGGAATTTATCCTGGAATAATAAACATGATTTTAAAACTTAGCTTTTTCACTTTTAAACAGAATAGCTACGCTAGAGGGTTTAAAAGTGAGCATAGGTTTGGTAAAAGAAAACACCTGATGCGATTTAAATGGATAACCAATTTGGATATGTAATGAATTTAACCTTAAAATGCAGCCATTTCATAGGTGCAGTTTTTCGGATGTACTGCAAGCTGCCTTCTCCTGAGAACATAGTTATAAGAAACGAAATCTAGCAGCGGCTCATCAGTTTGTTAAAAGGCAAGGGGTAGAATATAGGCCTGTAAACAGTCACTCTTCACAATGTGGAGAAGTGAACATCCAGCAGTCTCAAAGAAAGCAGGTAGTCCTCATGGGTCCAGATTAAATCTCTATTGGAGAATAGCCTCTACCAAAGGCGTCATGGACTTTGACGAAGCACAAACTCAGGACAAAAGGGAGAAACGTGCTAAGAGGGAGGCATATTTGGCACACCCTCACCTTTGATCAACTCCGTCCCGGAAACCTATGTCCCTACTGTGGAAGGATGTGTGGGTCCAAAACTGGCCTCCACAGTCACTTACAGACTCACTGTTAGCACCATATTCATGGAAGGCAATTTTACTCGGCTACGAGTGATCGCCAAAGAGAAAGAACGGGATTAAAAGCTATAGGAGAATGGTGTTAGGGGCCACATGTTCTCTACTGAAGCATAACTTTGTTGTTAATCCAGATGAATCTTGCCTCTCTCTGAGATTCTAGTTTGATTTTATTTGAAGATGATATGAAAGTCTGTTCCCAGTACCTTCTGACATAAGCACTCTCCTTTCAATCTTTCGTTTCCCGCAGGATGTCGTGAATGGTTACCACTGCGTGTGCCCTCCTGGTTTCATAGGAAAGAACTGCGAAACAGAAGTTGATGAATGCATGAGCAACCCATGTCAAAATGCAGGGCGTTGTGAGAACCTGGCCAATGGATTCCGCTGTCTCTGTCCTCAAGGCTTCTCAGGAGAACTCTGTGAGGTGAAAGATCCCCTGGCTGCCTTAATAGCATTGATGGATTGAATACTGGAAAGAGTCCTGTTACAATTTTAGCCTGAGCGACCCATGGCTGTATTATTAGATAATTGCCACTCAGCTGTTCACTTTACTGTCCCATGTAAACAGACAAACTTCCACAGTAAGATCCCAGTAGCTATAGTATTTAAGGTCATAATGTATTTGGAATAAGCACCTATTAGTTACTGAAAATATCAGTGTGATCCTTTTTTATACGGGGTCTGATTTTTACACTATGTGCATGCCGCACTCATAAATGCTAAACTTTCATACGGGCTAGAAATCGGATTCCAAATTTAACATGGCCAGCTTATGTGCATTTGTACTGCTGTGTGAATTTTCTAATGTGTTTGGACAAGTATATTCTATTGTGATACGTTCCAGAGATAAATAGTGTAGCTCATCATATCCTAAGGGAATAACTAACTGCTCTGTGTCTGGGTTTCTCTGCAGGAAAATTAATTTTTTTCATTAAAAGGATACAAATGCCCTTGCAATATTCCACACTAGGGAGTGTTGAATTTCCCCTCTTTCGTATTCCGAAAATGATATGCGATAGCTCTGAGAAAGATAGTTCTGAATCAAGAGTAGGTCAGGGCCAACTTCCTCTGTCTGCAAAAGGACTTTTCAGGTTGGACATAGAATAACAGAATTGTATATTTCATTGAAAGTTTTCCTCCAAATTTCAAATCTAGGAACTTTATCAGATAGGTGCCATGCTTTTTCTATGTCTGCCTTGCTGACAGGTAGATGGTGCTTAAAGTAAATGCAGTTGGCACAAGAATACTGTATTAAGATTAATAATTTCCTTAAAAGGATTTGTCTTTGTAAATGCTTACATGGTACAAGGCTTGTTTAAGTTTGTCCCTTTTCATCGCCATAATAGTAACAAATCAGCTTTAAACCACCTTGCTTAAATGTACACACAGAATTAGAAGAGCGGGCCTTTCTCTCTCTCCCTACGTACAATCTGAATCCCCTGCTAAATTCTCCAACGGCTTTGTCAGCACATGCTTTTCAAACATTTTCCCATCTTGCAGAGAAGATACCAGCCCAGAAAACAAATTTATTGGGAGATTCTCTGGAAATGATACATGTAATCCATGTTCAAATATATAAAAGGATGTCATATAGAGGAGGGAGAAAGGTTGTTTTCTGCTGCTCCAGAGAAGCGGACACGGGGCAATGGATTCAAACTACAAGAAAGAAGATTCCACCTAAACATTAGAAAGAACTTCCTGACAGTGAGAGCTCTTTGACAGTGGAATTTGCTGCCAAGGAGTGTGGTGGAGTCTCCTTCTTTGGAAGTCTTTAAGCGGAGGCTTGACATCCATCTGTCAGGAATGCTTTGATGGTGTTTCCTGCTTGGCAGGGGGTTGGACTGGATGGCCCTTGTGGTCTCTTCCAACTCTATGATTCTATGATTCTATAATCCCTACCTGTATATTGCATTTTGCATAATACAAGGGGGAGAACCATAGACACTGCTTTCAGCTCATTTGATAGATAAATGCTGTAAGGTTCAAAGTGGGAAGTACATGAAATACAGGGTCACCTTTCATGCGTCTTCTTTTTTTAAACATGTGGAGATGGGGGTAGATAGATATTCGGGGGATGCAGCCATAGCACTCTCTGCAGCACCATTCTGGTCTTTTTGGAAAATGCCGTAGTTTGCAGCTCTTCCCCAGCTCTTCGTGGGAATATATGACGGCTGCCAAAGCCCATCAAAAGTGAGGACAGAGAAACAAAAAAGTTTGTGCTCCACCTTTCCTAGCCTACTAGATCCAACCAGTATCCCAACTAATATCCAGGCATGCTAAGCAGTCCAACTGCATCCAAGACACCTTCAGTGTATGAATTTCTCAAGAGAGAGAAGCTTGTGTGCTGCTGCTGCTGCTGGGAGAAGGAGCAGAAAGAGGAAAAAATAAGCAGAGAATTGGGGGGGGGGTCAGAATATATACCTGCATGGTTGGGAAAAGGACAGGGAACTGAAAACAGCAGTGCAGAGAGCTGTGGTTGAACAGCATATGTGTGTTTGGGCAAGGTGCAGTGCCAGATATACGTATAAGCTAAACAAGCTATAGCTTAGGGCCCCACACTCTTTGGGGCCCCTAAAAAATGTAAATTGGAAAAAACTGGATGTACATTTCCAAAATATAAGATAAAAAACAAATAAAATAAAACCTATATACAGCAACAGTTTCATAGGTTCCTATGATGTAAATAATGGGCCCCGCCTGCTAGCTTGTTCCCTATATACTTCTTAATTGTATTTCAGTTCAACAATTACTTTGATTAAATACATACTTTGTTATGTGCAAATGGCTTTAGATACCTATTAGGCCCATAAATTACCATATAGCATATATTCAACACAAAAAACGGCGACCATTTGTTGTTGACAAAGGACAGCTGGACATATTAAAGGGCCCCATTAACTTCAGTAGCTTAGGGCCTCATCAAACCTAAATCTGGCCCTGGCAGGGTGACATATACTATAGCTCTTTAATGGTGCAGATCCTATGTTTTCAAGTGCGCAGAGTGGGGAGAGATGCAGAATGATGAGAGAAAGGGAAGAATATCTACTTTCACAATACATCTTTTCTCAGTTATTGGCTCTGTTCACTCACTTAGTTAATGAGACTCAAGGTCACTTCCCTCAAGTTTGTCATCCTGTTGAGAGGGGTTAAATGTGGTGTCTTTAGTTTGCACTGTAGTGATTGCCTTTGAGTGGAAACAGATTGCCTTGCCTGGTGTAGTGAGTCTTAGGCATTCTCACCTTCCTTCATTGCTACTCCACCTGCCCATGACCTTTGCTACCCGTTTTGCTAGAGGGGACCAAATGAATGGGAAACCTTTGTAAGTTTCACACATGGCTTGAAAAATGAACCACTTATGTACACAAACCAGGAAGCCCATAAAAGCACTTGTGTGGAGAGAAAGCCCCCTTATTTGTTGGAAACTTCCAGAAAGACCTGGCCTGAAGCAGAAAAGAATATATTGAGGGTTTCAAAGTAGGCAAGTGGATTAATAGAATGGGCTAAACGCATACTGAGTAGGATAAAATAAACTGAATTGAAAAAGTCATTCTTAACGTAGCAACACACCCTCTTGTCTTAGCAAAAGTGACACTCAGTAATTTATGCTTCTGCTGTAAACAAAAACTTGATTTGGACTGGAAAATGCTTTTGTTACTGGAAAGCTACATCCTTTATAAGTGAATGTAAAGACTGAAGTAACTGCAACAATTTCAACATGCAACGTTATGCGTTGGCATACTTTAGGAATGTTAACCCGTGTTGTCTTAAACCTTTTGCAGCTTGATATTGATCTCTGCAAGCCTAGCCCTTGCCAGAATGGAGCTAAATGTTATGATCTGAGAGAAGACTATTATTGTGCTTGCTCCGATGACTATGATGGAAAGAACTGCTCTCACCTTAAGGATCACTGCAAAAATAATTCATGTAAAGGTATATTTGTCCTGTAAACCTGTTTACTTGGTAGTAGCTAAGTACCTACTGTAGAAGCCATATGAAAATGGACATCTTGCAGGAAAGGTGGCCGTTGGTTAATTTGCTTTTTTCTTAATTAGTGTGACAAGTCTTGGAAGCTTAAAAATGTAAAAGCAAGCAATACAGTTTGATTTTAGCAGTAAAACCAAAACACTCTAGGAAGGAAAATAGAACAAGGTTCAAAAACTAGAATGCGCCATCCTTCCTATGGAAAATTAAATGAAAGGGGGGGAAACATTGCCTTCTTTTAATGTACCCTTTTAGGCCCAGCTCTCAAATCTGCTTGTGAATGAAGTTGCTTACGGAGCATTCTAAATATGCCTACTAAATATTAGGAAGACTTAATTTAATGAAATGCTGTGCGCTGCAGATGAAAAAGCTGCATTGGAAGGTGGACTGTTTGCAAGATTTGTTTTGTTTTACTTAAAAGCCATATGTCTTATTCTTAGTAATAGACAGCTGTACAATAGAGGTCTTCACAAATGCTACCCGGAAAGGCGTCCGATTAATTTCCTCCAATGTATGTGGACCCCATGGACAATGTGTCAGTCAACCAGGAGGCAATTTTACTTGTGCCTGCGAGAAGGGCTTTACTGGAACATACTGTCATGAAAGTAAGTGATGGGGGGGAATATTTTGTTAAAAACTAAGCTGGTATGTATGTTGCTGCTGCTGTTATTTCAATTTATATGCCACCCTTTATCAAAAGATCTCAGGGCAGTGTACAGCATTAGAAACACATTTGTTTTGAAGCCATTTAGAGTGAGAGCTTAGGCTCCTAATGGGATTAAAAGCATTTCATTCCTAGGTCATTGGTTCAAGATTCAAAGCTTGATCATGGCAGACCATTTCTATGAACAGGAAAAAAGGCAGGTGTCATACCACAGACAAACATCACTGTAGTGAAAATATTAAATGGCAGCTCCTTCCTGAATTCTTGAAGACTGATTGGATAATTAGTCAAACGCCATGGTTCGCTGGGTGGATGTTTCTATTTCTTTAAAACATGCCTGGGTACCATTTCAACAGTTCACAGCAAAACAGTTGCCTGTTACATGCACACAGAAGGCATTTGTAGTCAAACATTGGTTCTTTTTGGCCACCGCCCTCAAAAAGTATATTAGGCAGAAGGCAGATCACAATCTACATGTAAGGTCCTCTGTTAGTTGTTCATGAGTAACCAGGCAAAACTCCGACCTTTCCTTTAGTAGTTTTATTGTGCATACTATGTACACTGCAGAGCTAAAAAGTTCATGTCTGTATCAAATGTCGGCAGAATCTGGGAATGGCCTCTTCCGGTTCTGACCCCAACAAAAGAGTTTCGGTATACAAAAACCCCGCCTTCCATCCTTTCGTTTCACTCCTCGGCGCCTTTGGGGCGATGGAAATTGTGTGCCTCCTTCGTCGCCCCTTGGGCTAGGGGAGTGTAGGGTCTCTCCAGCATCCTCAGAGCCTTGACCCTCCATCCCCTGAGTCCCATGCCTCTCCCCACTGGAAGCCTTGCTGCTTCCTCCGCTGGTAGAGGAGGTGCTGCTGGTCAGGTGGGGCCGGGGCTCTCTGTAGCATCCCGAGAGCCCTTCCACCACCTTGTGCTGCGCCTGGGACAGTTCCCTGACACTACAGGAAGATCTTGGGGAGATTTGTAGTAGACTAGCAAGGGTTTCCAGCTTTCAAATGTTTAAAAATAGCAACTCCCCCAAAACCAGCTGAAACAGAAAGTTTGGAGAGGGGATAACCAAGGACTGGAGTTTTGTGTGACAGAACTTGGAGGTTAGTTCTGGCATTGAAAAATTTCTGGACTGAGCGTGGGTGCAGAAGCACCCTTTTCCTTTAATTCTGTGCTTTGCTCCCTGATCCACCACTTCACACCTTTCTTCCAGTTTTGCTCCTGGTGCTTAAAAAGGATTCCCATCTCTGTTCTGCAAACTGAAACACCTTTTTCCAGCTGGAGCAATCATGACTTTCCTCAATAGATGAACACACTTGTGGTGGCTTGTCGCACCAAATAAAATGGTTCCAGTGGTGATTGTGCATTGTCTTCCTTAGATATCAATGACTGCCTTGGAAATCCATGCAAAAATGGTGGGACCTGCATAGATGAAGTTAACGATTTCAGGTGCTTCTGCCAGACAGGCTGGGAAGGAAAGCTCTGTGATATAAGTGAGTACAACTAAATGCTTAGATAGCAGAAGTAGTCATGAGTAGGGATGAGGGAGAATTTTGTTTTGGTTCACATTTTAATGCAAATCTACTTAATTCACATGTCCTAAAAATGCAAGCTGAAGTACAGCTCTCCTTCAGAATTCACACTTCTCCACATTTTACACACTGCAGTTCTGCAATCAGATAATCTGCAAAAATTCATAGTTTAGGGTAGGTGCATAAAATGTGTATGTTTTACTACAAACAAGTGTGTAAATTTTGTTAATTGTAAAAATAAATTTAAAAAGTAAAAATAAATATGCGGGTGAAAATAACAAAAGTGCATTAGGATAAATTGCTTGCAAAATGTGTGTATTAGAGAAAAATGAATATAAAAATGTATACAGTAGGCAAAAGGCACACTAAAACGCTGATGAATGTTGACTGGAGAACTGAATTTAAGATTGGAAAAGTGAGAAACCTTGAGAAGCCAAAACTGACAACCTTGTCCATGCCTAGCCAGGAGACTGACCCTCACTTGCAGCCCAACTTTTACTCAGAAGTTTACTGGAGCTTATTTCAGGAAAATAAATTTAAGATTATAGCCTTAAACTCACGTAAACTTGTTTTTCATCTGCCCAACAGTTCCAGAGTGCATGCCTAATTTAACCCCCCCCCCCCAAAGAAAGAGGAGAATGGTTCTACTTATCCGGACTATAATTTCTTAAGAAAAGTTTGTCTCTGTAACCTTGTTCGATAGCTCTCAAAATAAAAAAAGGTTAATTCAGAGAAAACATCTCATAAGTGCTAACAGTACCATTTGTATCTTTCTAAATCTGTACTGTCCTTTACATCAGAATGATGTGACTTCTGTTAATTAAACAATATATTATGGCACCATAAACAATTCATTCTGGAGTACCGGTATATAAAATAATCACCATTTGAGCAGAAGAATCCTAGAACCTCATTTTTACTCTTCCACTTTAAATGCTATAGAGTGTCGTGTCTAGACCAAACTGATCAGATCCTTTATGGATGTGAGTACAGGAAGAAGCTGCCTTTATACCGAGTCAGAATACTAATCCGTGTTGCCTGCTGACTGGAATTGTCTGTCTACCATGTTGGGCAGAGTTTCCTTTTCCAGCTGTACAGCATGAGATGCTTTAACTGGAAAGGGCGGGGGGGGGGGAGTTGGATGTGAGAAAGTGGGGTGATATAAGGTGCTGCGATTTCAAATGGTGGTTTGATTCAAAAGACTTTCTGGTTTGGTGCCCAGGAGTCAAAAGAGCATAAACTATGGTTTAAAGTAGGATTTGCCTTCTGATTAAAATATAGTACTATATAAATACAGAGAGTCTTAATCTCAGGGTTGTGGGTTCGAGCGCCACATTGGGCAAATGGTTCCTGCATTGCAGGGGTTTGGGCTAGATGACCCTCGTGGTCCCTTCCAACTCTGCAGTTCCATGATTCTGTTATCTCGTCTTGGCTTGTTAGGTCGTTTAATGCTGAAAACAGTTTCTAATTGCTCCTGCACAAGCCAGGTTACTGAGATAGTCATCTCTCTTTTGGTATTCTTTTTCAAAAATTTATTTTTGCCTCTTTTGCTGAAGTATTTCTTACCTTGGAATTTTTTAGATTTCAATGACTGCTTGCCAAATCCATGTCACAATGGAGGCCGATGCATTGATTTAGAGAATGACTTCTATTGTGAATGTACAAGTGGCTGGAAAGGCAAAACATGCCATTCAAGTAAGTGTGTTTTAGACGGTATTGTTCAGCTCAAACCCAGAAGTTAAAAGAGGAAAGAATTGTAAAGTAACTGAAGTAGCTTTGAATATAAAGAACTGCAGAAAGGGATTTGATGAAGAGAGTCATGTACAAACAAGTCCAATCACTGTCTGCTTTTCCCCAAATGAAACCACTAAGTTTTTTTTAAAAAATGGCACACAATATTGAAGCTGGAGAAAGAAAGTTTGGAATCCTGTCATATCAAAACGAAAACTGCAGCTCTGCCCAATGTTTATGGCATAATTTTATGAAATTAAAACTAGTTTCAAACTGTCTTTTGGAGCAATTACTTCCACGGATCAATGAATCATTTATATATATATATATCTACTCGTTTACGTTTTTTAGCTCCATGCTATCCTGAAACCCCCTGAGTTGTTCCAGTGCATAAAACAAACACCCCAAAGAATAAACTCTAAACATTTTGGCTTTTATGATTCCATAGTAGTGTATCTGGCTCTAACAAAACATTCATCTCTGGTTCCTAAAGCAAAAAACAAAACAAAAAACTTAGTCATGCAATCAGCAGCTTAAATTTGTTTTCATGGCTTTTTAGGTGAGTACCAGTGTGACGCGAATACTTGCACAAATGGAGGAACGTGTTACGACGACGGGGATACCTTTCGGTGCTCTTGTCCTCCGGAATGGAAAGGAAGCACTTGCAACATTGGTAAATTCTTAATCTGCTCAGTAATATATTCAGATTGGATGTACGTCTGCTTTGCTCAGGAAGCTAACTATAAACAGCCTGTGCTCCCCCCCCTTTCCCCAATCTCATTAGTGACCAGGGGAAAACATGGTTAGCGCATAATAGTAAACGGGGAACCTTTACTAGTCTTGCTTTTGCTTAGCGAGCTCTCTTCCGTCGCAAAAATCACAGGCGGTTTTGACTATAACTGCACAGGAGAAGTAGAAATGGTTTTCTTCAAGTTGGCTACTCTAGAACCTGTGGGAGGAACCTTCATTTCTCTGAACAGATATGGGTAAAAATATATTTTGGCAACATCAAGCTATCTTTGACACATTTAGAATACAGTGGAACCTCGGCATGCTTTCACCGTTCAGCTTCCGTTCGTAGACCGAGGTAAAGTTCTCTAACCGGAACACTACTTCCGATTTTGCGGAGTTCGTAAACCGAATAGTTCATAAACAGGGCTGTTCGTAAACCGAGGTGCCACTGTATATAAGGTTGCAGATTCAATTCCCATAAGGAATACATATTCTTCCATTGCAGGAGGTTGGACTGAAACGTAGCACACACATGCTTGCATTCAGAAGTGTGGTTTTCTGGTGCCGAGGAGGGCAGTGCCCAGACTACAGAATTCTCCCCGAGGGAGGCTCGCCTGCCTTTTTTTGATACTTGCTTTTAAATAACCTACAAAAGCTCATTTCATTTTGGCAGGCTTTTGCTGACAATTGTAGTGTTAGGTTATTGACTATTGTATTGATTACTGTTGTAACCAGCATTGGGGTCTAAAAACTAAAAGGTGGGATTAAAATACGTTTCATAAGATTGTTGCCGTACTAGGACTTTTGTCTGAACGCTTTCATATTTTTAATTTCCTATCTTTTTTTTTAACATTAAAGCTAAGAACAGCAGCTGCCTTCCTAACCCTTGTTTAAATGGTGGAACCTGTGTTGGCAGTGGAGATTCCTTTTCTTGCATTTGCAAAGAAGGTTGGGAAGGGCGTACGTGCACACAGAGTAAGTGTTTTCCTCTTTTCTGTCAAGACTGACACTTCTGATGGCTGTAGATTATTCCGATTTCGGCCCAATTCCCCACAGCTTCACTCGCAAGGATCACAGGAACATGTAAGCCCACTCACCACAAGGTGACGATCCAGCGAGTGAGTGGCTTTTACATATAAAGCCCTAAGTGGACTGCGGTATCTCAGGGACCTCCTCCCCCCTTATGACCAACCTAGACCCTGCAATAATCATCTGAGGCCCTTCTTTGTATACTTCCTCTATGAGAGGTCCGGAGGATGACAACACGAGAACCGGCCTTTTCTGTGGTGGCTCCATGTTTGTGGAACGCTCTCCCCAAGGAGGCTCGCCTGGTAGCTTTGGTACATATTTTTAGGCACCAAGTGAAAGCATTTCTCTATAAACAGGCCTTGGGCTGATGCTCTGACCTTTTAAATGTGGGGTTTTGGGGAGGAGGGGGCTATTTGGTTTGTTTGTGTTTTTGTTTTGTTATGTATTTTGTGTTCTCACTTTGTATTTTTATGTTGTGAACTGCCCTATGATCTTTGAATGAAGGGCAGTATACTACTACTACTACTACTACTACTACTAATAATAATAATAATAATAATAATAGCTCTTGTTCAAAATATCCAGAAAGCTCATTATTGCTTACGATTGGGAGTCCTGCATATCACCAGCTTTTGAGACTGAACTATATAAATCATGTCAGAATATTTTCCTTAGTACTACCTTGGGAGATTTTAACTAGCATGCCAATATGCTGATTTGCTTAGGTGTGGCACAGTTTGAGTTTGTGGCTCAAGTCGGAACATGCACAAAATGTTATACCTAGTCAAAAAAATTCAACCCTGCATTGAAATTACATTTAATTGCCTCTGTCTTGGTTAAGTTGTTAGCCCTCACCACTGTTTATAGTGCATGGAGCTACCATTTATTTATACCTAAAACAGCTGGCTAGGAGAGGGAGGGAGGCTGTTCTGGTACTGGCTCCATGTGAGTACCTGGAAATGACTTCTTGCTGTTCCTCATTCAGCTATTCTAGAGCCATTTAAACTGTTTCCTTTACACACTTTGCAAGTTGATTAGATAGGAGAGGAAGTTTCCTCAACACACTTCAATCTGGAATTTAGCTGCGCAGTCGAAAGGTCAGTGGGAGGTGGAATCTAGTTGAAAGCAAGGAAAGGAATCCTTAATTCAAATATTGTCTTGTGTTAAGTGGTCATTACACAAATTACAAGCCCAAAGTTCTAAATGTGGGATCCAGCCCAGATTACTTCTGTAAGGTGTGGTTTACGCACATGGCCTTATATAGTGGGAAATGACATAAAAGCTGGTACTTGATCAGCATATCTTGAGAAATGAATTCAGAGGTCCCATGCCTCCTCTTAAAAGTACATTTCCCCCCCTCATTATATTTTGATGGGCCTTACAATACAGTTCTCCTGTAATGCTGATAGCAACATTTAAGAGCTGAAGTGGTGCCTTTACTGTCTAAAATGTGTCATTTTTGAGGTTGGTAAGTGATGTTTGTGTGCCACCTATACCTGCAACAGTCATGTGACATTTCCATAGTGCTGCCATGTCATGAGAGCACATGTAATGACATTGGTCACACACAACAGAAAACCATGGTTTAGTGGTACCCAGCCAGCTTCTAGGAGGAGCCCAGGCAAAACCTTGGAGCTGCATGCTCTCCCGTTTTCCTCCTGTACAGTCCAGCTTCTCCTTCTACATATGAGAGGAAGACTTCTGAGTTTCATTTTACTTTTAACCAATCACTGTTTAACATTTTTAATGTTTGAAGTTTTATTCTGTTTTTAATGTTCTGTTGAAAGCCGCCCAGAGTGGTTGGGGAAACCCAGCCAGATGGGCACGGTAGAAATAATAAATTGTTATTGTTATTGTTATTTATTACAGACCAGGGATTCTGTTTTAAAACTGTATAGTTTCTAAATAAGCCAATAAATTAATATGGGTGGCATGTAAGATCAGGCATTCCCAAACAGCGCCCCTCCAGATGTTTTGGGACTACAACTCCCATGATCCCTAGCTAACAGGACCAGTGGTCAGGGATGATGGGAATTGTAGTCCAAAACATCTGGAGGGCCAAAGTTTGGGGATGCCTGCGCTAGATCAAAGTGCAGTTTTTATACTGTGTAAATAATTCAATGCACTGATTCAGTTTAATTTTCTCCGTTCAGATATTAACGACTGCAATCCACATCCATGGTAAGTACTCGTGATCATTCTTTTTCAAAATGTACTAGTACAATGGCTGAATGTGAACAATCCTGTGAATCAAGGCTACTTAAGCCCTATACTCTAAACTATTGTGCTGGTCTTTCCAATGAACTTCCTGTATTTCTTTGCTAACTGGCAGCTCTGCCAATACGTATGCTCCTATGGAGCCTGGTTTCTGCTCCGTGGTGGTAATAGGAGATTTGTAGTTTGAAGAGTTTTATGAAATTAGCCAAAAATAATAATAATTGAAAAACCCCACTAAAGCTATTAGGCTCAATCAGTTATAGGTATTTGGCATTTGTGTCAAGAGTAGGAGTTTAAAGTGGGAAGACAGTAACAAAGCAGAAAGCGCATAAGTGTTAACCGTAATGAATATTGACATGAAAATAATACCAATGGTTTTATAATTGAGCATTTGAGGACACCGTGTATACGAAAGATTCCAGTGCCCATTTTGACTAAATCCTTGCATCTGAAGGGTTGAAAAGGACCTCTGCCATCTAGTTGAACGTTGTTCTGCCCCACATTTTTAGAAGCCAAGTTGTAAAGGTTTACATACATGCATACCCGTAATTGTCATCAATGAGGCTGAGTGCTACAGATCTTAGACATATCTGGCTTCAAAAAATAGTTCAAATCATTTCAGGTAAGGGTAAAAAGCTGCTTGCTCCCGAGGAAGTCTCAAAGGCTAGCTAGCTCGGTATCCAGCATTACTTCCCAGCAGCATATATGAGTGGCTAGTTAACCCTTAAGTGTGAAGAATCACCTGCCCATCCTCTTAAAAGCTGCCTCGCACATGTTAGGGATCGAGGAGAGAATCCAGAAAGCTGTATCTCCAAAGTGGACACACCCTGCCTGATCTGCCCAGACCAATTAGGGCAGGTGCTTACTCTGAAACCCACACTTGCCAGATTCCTAGCCTCCTGCAGATTTGCACATGAGGTGGTCTGACAGCTGCTTGTCTGTCATCGGCTTTCTCTGTTTTTAAGAAAGGTAATTTCAGCTGCCTAAGGGTAGCTAGCTAGCACACGGGACTCCTCTCGCCTCTCACTTTGAAATCAGTGTAGAAGGCCCACCTGGGAGTAGTTGGTCCTGACGATATGCTTTTGGTCTCAGGTAACTTTATGTTCAATTTCCCCTCAGACTCTCTATAACAGTGTTTTTCAACCACTGTTCCGCGGCACACTAGTGTGCCGTGAGATGTTGTCTGGTGTGCCGTGGGAAAAATTAAAAAATTACTTTATATATAGTCAATATAGGCACAGAGTTAAATTTTTAAACATTTTCTAATGGTGGTGTGCCTCGTGATTATTTTCATGAAACAAGTGTGCCTTTGCCCAAAAAAGGTTGAAAAACACTGCTCTATAAGGGGGAATTGGATGTAAAATGCACATAAAATTTCTCCTGAGAGCCATGGCGCAGGGGGACTTGCTACATTGATTTCAATATGTGAAGCAATAGGAGCCTCACACTGTCACTAGTTTACCTTAGGCTGCCCAAATTATGTTTTTAAACACAACAGAAGATGGGCAGACACCTCGTAATCTTTTTCTTAATTTGTACATTTAAAAAAAATCTATGTGCTGTTTTAAGGATTTATCTGGATTTGTCCTCAAAAGCACACCTGGAAATGAAGACTTTAGTCCCATCCCATTATGAAGCAGATTTTGTCCCTGTGTCCATCCATAGCTAGGGATCCTGTTTCCACAGAGTGTTGTCCTCATATCTCTGTCATGCTTGTCTTGAAGCGAAACAGTACAGACATCTAGGGAATGTTCCTGGGAGTGAGCCGCAACTGGCCAGTGCTCAATTCATATGTGCAGTTTTGGTGTGTTCGTGTCTCCACCCTTTCCAATCAAATATTACCAAAAGGATGCATGTTGAAGATGCAAAGGCGACACATGCTTTCCCCTTGTAACGTGTGAAGCAGCCTTCAATTTATTCAGAGAAATAATTTCTATCCCTTCTTTATAGTCCTTATCCCGTCAGAAAAGCTGATTGCTATCTGCTTATTGAACAGCACAGTTCTCCAGTGCCTCTTTGACTTTCAGTACTCCTGCCCTGTGTATAATAATTCAGACTTTGCTGCACTCTGTCCACATGTTGCAAAGCTTCCCAGTCTTGTTCCCGGCCCACGGTGGTTGTAGAGTTTCTGGAACCTGCTATAACTGCATTCAGAAGCTCTGCAGCCATAAGAACTTGGAACATGACAACCTTTTTTTGATGCAGTAATCTAAATGTGGGACACGGGTGGTGCAGTGGTTTAAACCACTGAGCCTCTTGGACTTGCCGATCAGAAGGTCGGCGGTTCGAGGCCCCGCGACGGGGTGAGCTCCCATTGCTCGGTCCCAGCTCCTGCCAACCTAGAAGTTCAAAAAGCATGCCCGTGCAAGTAGATAAATAGGTACCGCTCTGACGGGAAGGTAAACGGCGTTTCCGTGCGCTGCTCTGGCTTCGCCAGAAGTGTCTTAGTCATCCTGGCCACATGACCCGGAAAAAACTGTCTGCGGACAAACGTCTGCTCCCTCGGCCAGTAAAGCGAGATGAGCGCCACAACCCCAGAGTCGTTCACGACTGGACTTAACTGTCAGGGATCCTTTACGTTTACCTTTAATCTTAACTGTAATGAAAGCAAGTGGATTTTAAATGTCAAGTTACAGGTAGGTAGCCGTGTTGGTCTGCCATAGTCAAAACAAAATAAAAAATAAAAAAAATCCTTCCAGTAGCACCTTAGAGACCAACTAAGAACAAACTTAGTTGGTCTCTAAGGTGCTACTGGAAGGAATTTTTTTATTTAGTTTTAAAATGTCAAGTTAGCTTTGGAATGAGTACACATTTCTAAAGCTGTGTCTTCGCTTAAGAAGCAATTGGTCTAAAATTAATCTATATTGCTCCTTGTATTCTTCTAAAGCATGTCTGTCCCATAGTCTCTTGTCTTTCTCTCCATTTTATTAGAAAATATGGGACTTGAATGAAAACTTACTCAATGCCATCCTTTAATATGCTGCTTCTCTTAATGGGAATAGACCCCCTCCTCTGTGCCACTGATTATTTAATTAACAATGTTTAATTGGAGAAGTTAAGACAATGCAGATGGTTTATTAAATGGGCATACATTATGAATTCACTAAGCATCTTGAATCCTGCATGACTGAATAGTGAGACAATGCCTGTTGATACAGATAAAAGAAATTTGCATTTGAACAGGCTATTATGTGCACGAACCCAAAGGTTTCTTATCTCTCAGCTTGTGAAACTACCCTGACAGCCTTCATTGCAATGATAGGTTTATTTTTATTTTTTCAGTTACAATGGCGGCATCTGTGTTGATGGTGTGAATTGGTTTCGTTGTGAATGTGCACCTGGGTTTGCTGGTCCAGACTGCAGAATTAGTAAGTACCTGTGTAAGGAAAGGACCAAGGAGGTCGTTCCGTTGACCTGAACTCTTTGTTGCATTGTACCCTTTGAGTTTCCATGCATTAAGCTGTCGTCATCTGTATCCCAAATAATGAAGCAGAAGCTCACTGAATTATTCATAGATGCTGATCCTTACCTTGTAAAGAATGGTGGCTGCTTTGTTTTGGGACAAAATTCCTTTCTTGATTTGACAAATGCAACTAACAGTGATTTGGTGTAAATTGTGTTTAAGCTGTACACCCCAGACCTTGAGATATTTAGTGAAACCTTTCCTTAGACAGTATCCATAAACAAAGCATTGGTATTTTTTTTTTCATAGGACTTGCCCCTTGAAGTGTATCTTTACATGCATTTCACATGCTAAATATATGCTGCTTGAAAAAACAGTCATGTTCTGATATCTTCCTCTAGTAAGAATGCATACTAAAAATGTTGTAACCTATCCTGAATCTTTTAGCGACAATACAACTCTCATAGAACATCTTAATTCCTGGAATGCTCAGCAGTGTTGCTAGATCATTGGGACATAAATGTTAGTTAGCATGGGGAAATGTAAACAGAATTATTTGGGGGCATTTTCAGCGTACAGCCACAGGTTACACATGATACTGACTAATGCTTCTATAGATGAATGCTCTTACTTTTTTGCATACTGTAATACTGTATAAAGCATGGGTAGGCAAACTAAGGCCCGGGGGGGCCGGATCTGGCCCAATCACCTTCTAAATCCGGCCCGCGGACGGTCCAGGAATCAGCGTGTTTTTACATGAGTAGAATGTGCGCTTTTGTTTCAAATGCATCTCTGGGTTATTTGTGGGGCATAGGAATTCATTCACCCCCCCCCCAAAAAAATATAGTCCAGCCCCACAAGGTCTGAGGGACAGTGGAGCGCCCCCCCCCTGCCGAAAACGTTTGCTGACCCCCCGGTATAAAGCCTGTTTACAACTTTATACAGATGTCTAGTTGGTCTGAACTGCGCTCCAAAATTGTAAACAGTTTGTACATCGAGCATTGTATTAAAACACTTGTTTTCTTCCCTTTCAGATATTGATGAATGCCAGTCCTCTCCTTGTGCATACGGTTCTACGTGTATTGATGAAATAAATGGCTACAGGTGCATTTGCCCCCCTGGGCGAGCTGGAACTAGATGCCAAGAAGGTAACTTAATGCTTTAAACTGAGAGCAATAAATACCAAGTGCTACTTCGCAGTGTCTTGCAGGTATTCTCTTTTGGCTTGATCCAATACTTAAAATGAAAACCATTCCCTGTTCTTTCTCCCCCCAAGTGATAGGATTTGGAAAGTCTTGCTGGCTTAAAGGAACATCCTTTCCCCATGGCAGCAGATGGGATCAGGAATGCAACAACTGCCACTGTCTGGATGGCCACATTGACTGCACCAAGGTAGTTACATGAAGTTGAATGCTAAATCATTTAAATTCCCCATTCCTTCAAACTTTTCGACCCTCACCACATTCACGTGACAGCATCGTTAATTTATTTCTCTGACGTTTTCAGCATATGGTTGCATTGAGAACTGTTACTCCTCCATCCCTTCGCTCCCTCGCAAGTTTCACCTGATATGCACTTAATGCTTAGAAATATCATAACTGAGGATTGGCATCCGTCTTGCTCGGGAGACAGTGGAATAATCCCTGTAATGATTGTGATAGGATATGCACAATGTAAAGAAATCAGTTTGATTTGAGTGGCATTGCTGAGCCGAGAAGTGCAAGTCTCGGTACTTTGTAATAATCACCTGAGATAGGCGATGAGCATGACAGTCTCCAAAATCTTCTGTGGCTTGGATTGGCTAGAAGAGAAGCCTCCTTGTTTGAACTACAAGCTACTACACCCCTCATTTTCAAGATTGTCCATTGTTACATGCTAAAAAAAAACCTCTGCTACATTCTAGGTGTGGTGTGGGAGAAAATCTTGTTTGTTGAGCAAACATGGGGACCATGCTAGTCACCAATGCTCCAGAGGTCAAGAATGCCAAGAGAAAATGTACACCAAATGTTTCCAACCTCCTTGTGCTGACTGGGGGGAATGCAGTGAATCGGAACCGCTTCCTGTCAACATCAAGTGTCCCCCCAATTCGGGTTACTTGGACAACAGCTGTGCAAGAATCACTCTGATTTTTAACAGAGACAAAGTACCCCAGGTGAGAATTTAAAGTCTTACGAACGTCTTGACAGAGTTTCTAAGCAATGCATGCATGGGCGTACCCGGGGGGGGGCAGCTGCTAGAAATAAAAATCAAGTGGTTATCAGCAGCCTAAAAGGGAAAAAAAAGCTCTCCTCCTGAAAAAAGCTCAATGACTGGTCTTTCTCCCCCTCCCAAAATCTCAATAACAATTGAGCTCTTGCCCTCTTGCCAGGCACAGTTGGCCACTGTGTGTGTGTGTGTGTGTGTGTGTGTGTGTGTGTGTGTTGCGCCAGCTGTTTCCCCCTCCCTCATGCCGACAAAGAGCTGGCATGCCTATCAGAGACCGGATCCTAGCCTGCACCCTGCTTGGTCAAATGGGGATGCAGGCTGAGACTTGGGCAGTGTCAGGGGGCGAATCCGAGGGCTGACCATGGTCTTAGCCTGGGTTCTCGTCTGCCTGCTTTTTGTATCCACGCTACATCGTGCTGGCAAGAGAGGAACAGTTTCTGAATCTGCCAGGATTCATCGTTGCGAGGGAGCTTGGGAAACTGAGTTCCCTTGCATGGTGAGTAATTCCTTTGTGGGGACTGAGGATCCTGGGAAACTGAGTTTTTCAGCCATTTGGGGCTTTCTGTTGGGGGAGTTTTTCTATTTTTTGAAGCTGTTTTTGTTTTTGAACCTGAACGACCATGGCTTGCCCCCCCCCCCACCCCCTAGTTTTGATCCTGGGTACACCCCTGAATGCATGGCGTTGAAACCTACAAATCTTGCTTGAAAATTGTTCTTCTTTATCACTTCCAACTGCCTCGGTTTTTCAGACATCTGCCATGGAGTTCAGCTGAGTGATCCATAAGGAGGTACCTTAGACTGAGTTAGACCCATTGGTCCACCCAGTGGGCTGATAACTGACTGGCCCTGGCTTTCTCTGTTTTCAGATAACAATCTTTCCCAGGGATTGAACCTAAGGACTTCCTGCGTGCAAAGCATTTGCTGTACCCCTGAGCCCTTTTCCCTTTGAGCTCCACTGACCAGAGAAGGGAAAGTGCTGCTTCTAAGCACCAGAAACATTCAGCACTAGTTAGCTCTGAAATAAAGGCTTTGTGTGGGTGCAGATTAGGGTGCAGCTGGTTTCCTCTGAGGAAAATCCATTGAAACCCCTGTGCCTTGGTTTGAGTTAGCTTTGGATTTAAAGAAAGGTGTGAATTGTTTGTTTTAAATGCTCTAATGCATTTCAGTGCACTGCCTCAAAGAACGAACATCAGTGATAGATTGGAGTGTTGAGCTTTCAGAATGGTGCAAGGACGCAAGCCAGTTTTGTGAAGGTTAGGTACAGGTGCTGTGGACCTTGGACTTTTTCCTGTATTTGCTTTTTAAAGTGTCTTTTAAACAAGCCAGTCTTTTCAAAACTTGCCTTGCCTGTTAGGCCCTTATCTGCGCTATGGAGTTTTCTGCAGGATGATGGGAATGTTGGGTGTCCTCTGACGTGCCAGCAGTGGCATCTTCAGTGGGCTACCATTCCTCCTCCTTCTAGTGAAAAGGAAATGCAGAAATCCCAAAGAGCAAGCACAACTTTAGGAAAGCTTTGGATGCTAGTCCATAGAAATTATTTATTACCGTCCTTTATACTTTTCCATCCATCACTGTCTTCAGTCAGTGCAGCAGTTAGGAGTTGAGGTTACTTTATAAGTAACAAAAAAAACCATTTCACATTGGATTTACCTGTAAAGTACCTTTTATACCTATGAAGTCACAAGACAAACACTTTTGTAGTGTCAGATTGTTTCCTCCCAGCCTTGAGAATAAATTATGTGGGGGAGGGAGATCATCCTGGGAGGTGGAAACCCCCCCCCCCCAATTCCTTTTGTTCTGTTCTGCATTAATACCCCCTGTGATTTAAGGCGAACTTCAGTTCCCTTCCTATCTTCCCAGAACGCTCCAAGAGAATACAAAATGGACCGATGAGAATGCTGAACATTGGAGCAGTGCATCTGATGTTTTAAGTCCCCTGTTTGTGTGCCTGTGCATCAAATGACACCGGGAGATTTGGAGCGAGCCTTTTTTTCTGTTTTACTGTTATATCAATTTAGCATTTCTAAATTGTCCTGAAATTAGTGTGTACTTTAATTTTTATACTCCGGTTTTACAGAAGAGTTGGTCTTGTTCTCTTTCTCACAGGGCACTACTGTTGAAAATATTTGCTCAGAGATCAGATATTTACCAGCCACTAGGTCCGTTTCTAGTGAGAGAATGCTACTGGTGTTGTGTGATCTATCGTACTCCATAGAAAACGCCGTGGAAGTTGCTATTGTAAGTATTAAACTTCTTTCTTGGTGGGAAAAATGTGTTGTCTGTAGTAGCCTTGATGAAAGCAGGTGTCAGAAAGACTCAAGGGTACCATTGACCCTGTGCAAGTTACCATGAGCTTCATCAGGAATCCAATTGAAGACCGACTTGACTGACTGACTTATTAAAATATTTCATAGAATCATAGAGTTGGAAGAGACCCCAAGGGCCATCCAGTCCAACCCCCTGCCAAGCAGGAAACACCATCAAAGCATTCCTGACAGATGGCTGTCAAGCCTCCGCTTAAAGACCTCCAAAGGAGACTCCACCATATCATAAAATATATCAAGGCAGTATACACTGAAACAAAACATCATTACAAGGTTTCATTGCTTTAAAAAAAAATACCAATAGTCGATTCAGGTGACAGACTATTCAAAACCTAAACAGATGTTGAGATGCATTGTTGAAATGCGGCCAAATCTATCGAAGAAACTGGCATAATGACAAGAGCAGAAGGGTTGGGTGTGTGAGTGCGTGAGGCAGAGGGAGAATAGGGTTGATGCGTTCCTTGGGTGAGAGAGAGGAGCAGAAGGCCTTCAGTTCACAGTTAATGCAATTATGGAAAAGGGCAATGGATGTCTTGGGTGGGTAGAAGCCATGGAAAGACTGGGTTTAACCTGGTAGCCACTATACAAAAAAATTAAAGCATTCCACTAAGCAATCTTTTGCTGCTACCCTGTGCAGACCCAGCCACAAAGCTCCATTGTAACGTTGCTGGTTACGCTACTCAGACAACTGCTTGAGCAAAACAAAAAAGCATCAGAGAATGAAGAGAAGTACTTGATATTTGTCTTCTGCCCAAGAGCTCATCCATGCTTTTAACTTAACCCATATCTTGATCAGATTGTGTACCAATCAGTTCCCCAGGTACAAGAGCTTTTCTCATCATAGCTGTGCCTTGCAAAAACCCCATCTGACCTGCTGAACTGAAGCTCGGTTAAAGCAAAATCTCTCTTCCAGTTTTACGCACATCTGATACAATCTGATTCAGCAGGTACGATCTGATTTTTGCAAGGCGAAACAAGGAAAGCTCCCAGACCTTGGGGGGTTAATTGGTACACAATATGGGTCAAGCGAAAGTGTGGGTGACTCCTAGCACTCTGGTGCTTTTCTTAACTGCCATCAAATTGTTTCATGAATTGTTTTACTGATTGTAACATTTAAGTTGATATGTATGCCTCTTTTGGTGGTGGAACAATGGGATACGTGTTTTGTGTGTTGGTGGTGGTTATTTGTACCCCGTGCATCTGACTGGGTTGCCTTAGCTACTCTGAGCTGCTTCCAACAAATAGAAAAACATAATGAAATATAAAATATATATAATGCTGGAGTCAAGCGTGAAGTGAGAGGAAGGATGCTGCCTTTTCTTTATTTAGAAGGAAAACATTGTAAGTAATGTAACCCATCCTGGCCCATTGTTTTCCATGTGGCAAAGCAGTTACAATTACAAACACAGCTCTGTATCCTCGCTGTTCCTCTTAAAATGGAAAGTGACTTAGGACCAAAGATTGCTGTTGATGCAGGAGATCCTATTTCATTTGTGTGTGTGTGTGTGTGTGTGTGTGTGTGTGTGTGTGTGTGTGTGCGTGTGTGTGTGCAAGCACACACGCAAGAGAGAAAGACACTTAAAATCAGGTGTGGAAGTCTCCGTTGTTTTTTATTGTGGTAGTGGTGCCAGGGAAGAAGGCATTTAACCCTTCCTGTAAAGAATTAGCCATAGGGTGAGGAAAATGTGTGAGCCTCCATTTCTTCCCCCACCCCCGCTTTTGTGGGGGATTTGCACAAGGGAATATCTTCAATTACTCCCTTCCCCCGGTAAAGCTGCTCTGACACACACATACACCACAGCTGTTTTCAACAAACAAAAACCAGATGGGATAGCCAAGCACGCATCTCTCGTGCCGCATCTGTTTCAGCCCCGAGGATTTGATGAGTAGTTGGTAGGCTCATGGGGAAAGCTACATAGTTGGCCCTCTCAATACATGGAGCTGGTCAGAAAATAACAGATCCTGCTTGTCTCTATCAGCCCTTAGTGCCTTCATAGGTTGGAGAAGGGAAGAGCAACGATTATAGGATATACACGTGAGCAAGCTAGAGGTTGCTCTCCTAAACTTGGGTTTCTTTCTACTTGCAACATGAATTGCCCGGGAAATAAACAGTTTCCTGCAATTGTGCAGTTCCGAGTTTGGTTGTAGACTTCGCCTACTGCACTGCTTCTGTTTAAAAATGGGTTAGCGAAGTCACCATGAAATTGCCTCTGATGCCTCTAGCAGAAAGGTAAGGTGAGTTCAGCTTGGAAGAGAGGAGTGAACTTGGATTCCCTAAGGGCGGAAGGCTGTTAGCTGTCACCTTCCTTGTTATTAGGGCAAGGGAAAGAGGTCCTCGCGCCAGAAGGTGTAGTATGGGCCAGATATTCTTAGCTGCTCTACTTAGACTGCTCTCCTGCATCTGCAACTAAAGAATACTCTGTGCTATGATGCAAACTGGAGAGCGCACAGTTATATATAACAGATCGTATCATTAGTGTAAATGCCTATTTGGGTACCTTAAAAAGCCTCCAAACAATGACTAAGTTTATCTCAGAGGTGTAAGTAACACGGAAGTTTGTCTTGTGTAACTTACCCATACTGCTGTTAATGGGCAGAGTGCACGATGCTAGCATAATATTTCTATACTGACGTCAAACCAGCACTCATCATTTAGCAGCAAACTGGGATTCTCAGGTTCTCAGACTTGTCTGGTCTCCTAAATATAAGGTAACATGGCTGTTTTTAAAAAATACTTCATTGTAAACTTAAGTTTCCTGCCTGTCTTCTCTGTTCCCAGTCTTTCATCTCGCATCAAGAGGAGACTGATAACAGCCTTATTCAGAATGCAGCCAACACTATAGTAAACACCATTACAAAGCGACAAAACAGTACAGTTATGCTGGCAGTAACTGAAGTCAAAATAGAGACCATAGTGGTTGGGAATTCTTCATCAGGTAAGTTGCGTGTGTGTCTTAAGTGCTGGGTTATTTGATGGCATAACTCAAGAGTTAAGCTGTGCATGGCATGCTGTTCCATGAGGCTTTTGTGGGACTATTTCTGTTTCGTTTTTACACAATGCAGCTGCTGAGGTTGCAACTTTGAAATGGAAGGCCGGTGGGGAAGAGCCTCTTGCATGGTTCTCCCCCCCCCCCCCAGCTAAAAATAGTTTCCTGGAGGCTATTTTTACCTCCACTAGGAAAAAGATACCTGTGTCTTTTCTCTATTAGGGGTAAAATTAGCTGAGGGGGGAGAGATTATCAGCAGGAAAATGGTGCAGGGTTTAAGAAGCTCCACTCTCCACCACTCCAGCTGGTTTTCTACCTCAAATTGAGTGGCTGCGTTGTGTAAGGGGTGTAGGCAAGGAACACCAATAAAGAATCATAACGCACAGCATTATGTTTCGCTTTTATTCATGCGGTGAGCAGCATTAGATGCAATTTCAGACCCCTTCCCCCTTTCTGGAACAAGGGTCGTGTGATTCGGAAGAGTGCCTGCATATCACTGCAAGATTATTCTTGCTAGCTGTGCCAAATGTGACTGACTGGTACAGACGTACCTTGGAAGTCGAACGGAGTCCGTTCTGGAAGTCCATTCGATTTTCAAAACATTCGGAAACTAAAGCACGGCTTCTGATTGGCTGCAGGAAGCTCCTACAGCCAGTCAGAAACCCTATCGGATGTTCGGCTTCCAAAAAGAGTTCGCAAACCAGAACAGTCACTTCCGGGTTTGCGGCGTTCGGGAGCCAAAACGTTTGAGAACTAAGCTGTTTGAAAACCAAGGTACGACTATTTGAAATACTAACAAATTTGATACCTACCATATTTGGCCTTTCCTCCCCACCCCCCCTAAAAAAAATAGTGTTGAAGTCTAGGCTGGCTATTGGGTTGTTTTGATGTTGATGTCACTTCTGTTCCCTGCTGGCTAATAGACACCCTTGCTTGGGGCATATTGTGTCCATAAAGGTTAGATTTTGTGTTTTAGTAAACTGAGGCAGGCGTTTTACGTGGAAGCAAGTTCCAAATGGGACCGCTGTAGGGACAAGGGGTTTGCATTGTTGCTTTCTGCTTTCCACACAATGCTCTTGGAGGACCAAAATGGGCAGAACTTAAAAGAAAAAAACCAAAAACCTTGGGGATCGTCCACACTCCTATTTGTCCTGTGACTTGAAAGCATGGGTCCAGATCCAAGCAGTTTCCCCCTTGGCCTGTTACTTTCTCAGGGAAAACCTGCTCTGAATCGGAGCATCCAGAGAAAACCCGAATTGCCATATTTATTTATTTTTTTGCTCCAATTGAGCGCTCAAGAGTGGTTTCCCCCTGGGAAAAAGCAGCAGGACAAGAGGAAGTGTGGAATGAGACCTCAGTTGAACAACAGCTAGATTGTTAATGTCCCCTTGGAGCAGATATTTATCCCGCCTCTTGGAGACTTTATTTGCACATGCCTTCAATTCTGTCTGTCTTGCTTAGTTGCTCACTAAGCTGTGTGTTTGGCTTGTGTTTTCTAGATTACCTGGTTCCAATCCTTTGTGTAGTTTTTAGCATTGTGTGGTTAACCTGTATAATTATCTGTGTGTGGTGGACACGAAAGAGAAGAAAAGAGAGAGAGAGAAATCGCCCATCCATAGAAGAGGCTGCAAATAACCAATGGGCGCCTCTAAATCCCATATGGAATCCTATTGAGAGACCTTGCAACCGCAAAGGCATTCATTATGAACCCAAAAATTTTATAGCTCCTCAAAAAAGAACTTACGATGGAGTAGAGGAGTACACAGAGTATGAGGAGGAGGAGGAGGAAGAAGAGAGAGAGGTCATGGAAATGGACAAATTCCTCTCTCACAAACACTCTAAGCCTTTGTCAGCAAAGGCAATGGACTCCTTAGAGAATAGTCCTATTAAGAAATCTCTTCAGACAACCAAAATGGACAACAGATCTGTAAAAAATGTGAACACAGCAAACCTTGAAGGCGGAAGAGACTAAATCTTTGTTCGGACCATATCCACGCTGTCAACGTTGAACAGAGTTGGAGAAATTGGCGTCTCCGCTTTGCACCAAGGACTTAAATGTCTGGAGTCAAATGTTCATAGTTACTTTATTTTGAATAAAAAAAAGTTAAAATGATAAAAAACTTTATTTTGTTTCTTTTAGCCTTGTATAAATTATTCAATGACTGTCAGATGATAGAGTAATCTTTGATAGTTGCTATTTTTGTAAACTTTACGTGGAGAAGAAACACTTGCTGTGTTGGCAGAGGAGGGAAGTTTGTATTTTCGATTTCATAAAAGTTTATCACCCAAGACTCTACACTGTTTACAGAACGTGTTTCTTTTTACCTGTTGTAACAGTAGCTTAAAAAACCTCCTGGTTGAGGAAGTTACTGGACTTAAGGGGTAAAAAAAACCTCACATGAACTGTTCTTTTGAATCCATACTTAGAAACCACTCCCTGCACTTAAGTTCTGCAAGTTTCCCCAACCCAACCCACCCTCCCAAAAAATGCCTTATTTTTTGGAACAAAAAAAAAATCCTATAGAGATCTTTCAAACTGTGGTTGGAAAAAGTGGCCTTTTTAATTTGACTATGTAAATTTGTTTTAATTACCTTAGGATTGCAGTATTGAAGCACGCGTCAAGTGCCTTGAAATTTCAACTTCCTTTTTCTATAGCAACTGTCAAAGACTGCCACGCCCATCTTAAGTTTACCCCAAGAGGATACCATGTTTGGTATCCTCAAGACTGACAACAAGTTTATTTTCAGATTACGAGAATGTGTTTTTTGTAAATATGTACATATTTAAATGAATCATTTCTGTATATTTGAGTTAATAACTTAAAATATTTTTGGTCTTTTTTTTTAAAACGTCATTCCTTTTTAATTTATGTCACAGAAAGGGAAGTTTTATGGCAGTTTCTAAAAAAAAATGAAAAAAAAGAATACAAATAAAACTTATTTTGGTATTATGTCCATATTAGGAAGTGATGTTAATGCAATCAATGTTGGGAATCTGTTGATCTCTCTCTTTTTTGTACTTTTGCAATGTATCACCATCATTTCACATGTAAATAGATCCAGACTGTTTCCTCCCATCTCAAGAACGCAGAGTAAGTATACTGTACAGTATAAAAACAGGGCAATATTTTTCTTTCGTGAATGTCTTACATGTGGTATTGCTTTTTTGCGTTTTTTTTTTTTAATACAGGCCTAATGAAGGGAACAATATTTTTTTTCTCATTTCTTGTTTCTGTTTTGCTTATTCACCTCTGTGGAACAAGGCTGGCAAACTCAGATTGGAGCCAGGCATTTTGGCAGATCCCACCGCTGCCACCAAAACATCAGTCCTGGCACCTCTTTCGTCTCCCTCTTTCCTTTGACAGCAGCTAGCGATTCGAAGGGTTTGACATGATAATGCCCCCAGCCGCGTTGAGTTTCCCTGCCTCTGCTCCACTTCATTGGCTGCTACTTGTGGGGGTTGGGAAACTTCGCAACACATCATGCCCCACCTTTTGTGTATTAGATGTCTGCAGGACTGCTCTTCTTGACCCCGTGATGCCCAGGCTTCCACTTAGTGGACTCTTGGCATGGTTGTTATTATTAAAGGCTTTGTTTCAGGATTCAGTACAGCGCCCGAACACAGATCAGGTTGCATGATTCAGAGGTCACTGCAGAGCAGGAGTAGAGGAAGGGGGATACGGTAGGTGCGGTCCACCCCGGTTGTCACCACTGAGGTAGGGGGGGGTGACAAAATGCTGGGCGGCACTCGCCACGGGGCCTGCAGTGCACCCGAGCCACGCGTCTCTCTTGGGAAAGACACAGTGGCTTGGGTGCCCGCAGGCTCTGCACTCCCCAAATGGTCCGGCCACTGCCTCCCCCCAGCTGTAGGACAGCTGAGTGGGAGGAGGCAGGTAGACTCCAGAGGCTCCATGATGCGCCCTGCCCCTGTGCACACCGCCCCAGGTGCCTGAGTGGCTTCCTCTGTCGCTGCTGCAGAGCTTTAAGCTGCATGGCTAGGTGTAAGCTAAGAGACCCCGACACTTGAGCCACACCCTGGGCTCCGCTTTTGGAGACTGGGCCAGTCATTCATGCGGTTGTTTTCACGAGCCTTGGGTCTGGGCAAGCAAGTGGGGACTCCCGCAAGTAGGCTGAGTCTGCTGCTGCAGATGTTGCTGTGTCCTCGTTGACACAGCTGGTGTGGCCAGCTCGCTGTCCCTTCTCGTCTCAGGCCTCTCCCTGGAGGCAGGCAGTGCTTCCCTGACAGCTGCGGGAGGCAAGTCAGACTGCTCCCTGTGACAGCCAGGGTCATCTGCTGTCACCAAGGCGAGGCCTCTCCTCTCCTAACCTGCTCTTCCCCATCCCAACTCCTAGACCAGCACCTCCCAGGATGCCGGGCCCCTCCCTGGGACCCCCAGTTCTGCAAACTCATGCCATTCCTCCTCCTCTTCCTGGCCAGTCCTGCCAAGATGTCTCCAACGGGGGTCATGGCACAACATCTGTCAAAATGTCTGGTTCCGTCTCAGAAGGTGGAATGCCTCGCAAGAAATGGTTATTCATAACGGAAGGCTTGTGCATTATTTGTGGGGTGGTTGCTAATGTTTTTTTTAAAAAAGAAAAAAAAGCTTTATTATTAAAGAAATGAGCTATATCTTTATTTTAATTACTGGGAAAACTTAACCCTACGTTACTTAGCTATCCTATCATTGCAAAGAAAATGGATGTTTCTCTCTCAACGTTTTTTGGCCACTCAATGTAACCCTGAATGTTTTTGAATCCACTTTTATTTTATACAGTACATGAATGCGGGAATTTGCAGGAACTTCTGTGCAGTACATTTTGTTTGACATGTTCTTCGATAGCTTTCGGAAGAAAACTATTTATTAAAGCATTTTATAACAAATGTTGCCGGTTGACAACTTTTGTTCCCCCCTTACTTGGTTCTTTAAATGTTCAAAATGGTTTTGGGGACTATCATCCCAATATCTCCCTTCCCATTGGTTATTACTCTACCCCCCCAAAAAAATAATCCAATGCAATTTCGAATGGGAACATTTTTAAAAAAAAAATTAATCATTTGTTGCCCTTGTATAGCAGTGCCACTGCCTTCCGAAACCTAGTAAAATGGTTTCACTGGTGTAACATTTCAAACTGCTTCTCCAATGCTTTCTGCTTTCCTAGTCCCTTGGACCCTGTGATCATTCAGATTTGGAAGGCAAGGTGTTGAGTTCGCCGTGCTAATAGCAACTCAGTTCAAATGCTCAATCCCAAAAAGACTTGAATGTACAGGTGCTTGTAACTGCAAATCACTTGAGGGGGGAAACCGTTTTTTTACTTAATCCACCCAAAGTGTGTCAAAAGTGGATTCTGAAGGGGGAAATTCTGATCTGCACCTCCTAATCTAATCATGCAGAATTTTGGGCTGGCACTGCTATTATTATTATTAATTATTGTTATTGCAACCCCTTTCACTCTCCAAACGCTTCTGATGTTTCAGCACCAATTTATGCAGCCTGTAGTTCTTTTGGCCATTTGCCGTTTTCTGTGTTTGTTTGTGTTCTTTCACCAACCAGGATAATTAACCCTCGGGAGATCAAATAATACTTGAGACTCTTGCTGCAGAATGAATCTGAGGGAGCTGGCCTGCTCTTATAAGAGGATTCTTGGGGTGTTGTGAACCTCTTGGATTTCCATGTCTTCCCCCACCTTCAGTGGGTCTCTAGCTTCTGCGCTGTGGGCCTGGAGATCCGTTTCCTAATAGAGGAATCCTGTGAACACTCTTCCAAAGCCAGCAGGGTCCAACCGTTTGCAGAATCTTTGGACTGGGCTGTTAGGGTTGTATTCTGGATACAAAATGGATTTTTTTTTTCTGTTGCAGCTTGCAACCAGGCACTTCCTTTTCTCTCTCTCTCTTGGCATTTTGCAGGCAAGTCCTGGCAAGATCTGAGTTTAGGGTGGAATCTGGGCCAGGAACGGTAGAGTGCAAAGGCATGCAAGTAGGCCAGAGAGAAGAGAAGCATAGGACGCAGCAGGCAGGCAAGTAATGACAAAGGTCCTATGTAGACATTGTCAGTTAAGCACACACAAAGAGAGGATAATCTCTGACATCTGCCCCTTATGCTGTAGGCTGTAACTTCCCACCACCAGGCCACTGCTGCAGACCGTACATGATTATTTGGACCTGTGTGCTGTATACAAATCCCAAAGGCACTTTTTTTTTTACCTTAAGGGAGGAATGACTTGCATGTTGAAATTAGCAGTTGGTCACCAAACACAGAGACATCTGGTCTTCCAGATGTTGAACTACAGATCACATCATTAATGACTGCTTTCCGTGCTTGCTGAGAGAGGTAAGAGAGACCCCAGACATCTAGAAGACCACAAGTTCCCTACCCCAGGTACAACGACGTGCTCTTCAAATGTGCATCCTCAGCAGTTTACTTGGGATCTGTCAAAAGAGTGGTCTTGCAAAAACCTTGCTGGAAACCCTTTACTTCCTTCTCCATCTAGTATCTTTGCATCTTCGCCTAGATCCACTCCTTCTGGAAGATGGCCTTAATGGAATGCGGGTGACCGTATTAATCCCTAGTGCACCAGGGAGGTTGATGGGGTTGCAGAACCAGGGAGGTTGATGGGGTTGCAGGTCAGTTGGCAAAAATGCCCGTGAGCACATTACTTCAGTGTCACATATAAGAAGGGGGCGCTTCAGATAACTGTGAAGTGCTGCACTAGAGCAGTGCTATGGTGTAAATCACAGTCTCCAGCTGTTTTTGGACTACAACTCCCATCATCCCTAGCTAGCAGGCCCGGTGGTCAGGGATGATGGGAATTGTAGTCTGAAAATAGCTGGGGAGCCAAGTTTAGGAAGATAGCCATACCACCTTAAGTGCATCTGATTCAGTCCCCTTGGCCTGTTTGGGGATCTGGCAAAAGTTGGAGAAGGTTTGGAAAAGGGCAAACAAAATGATCAAGAGGATGGAGAGAGACTCCCCTATGAAGGAAGGCTGCAGTTTATAGAAAATGTGAGTAAAAGGTGACATGATAGAAGTTCCTAAAATGATATGTGGCATGGAGAAAGTGAATAGACAATGGTTTTTCTCCCTCAAACACCAGAACGGGGGACATCCTGTGAAGCTGAATGTTGGAAGATTCGGGGCAGATAGAAACTCCTTCATGCAGCGCACATTTAAAGCCATGAAACTCGCTACCAAAGGAGACAATCATGGCCACCAACCTAGATGCCTTTAAAAGAGGATTGGATGACTTCATGCAGGAGGAGGCTATGTTTTCTTTAAAAGGAATTCTAAAAAAAAAAAAAACCCAGCATTTTCATGAGAATTTCTATTAATAAGCAAAATTGCATGTATATAACCAACACATTTTTGCAATGCAATTTCCCCTAACATAATGCATTTGTTACATTATTTTCACTAATATATGCATTTTATAGAAACTTCTGCAGTGTGTGTGTGTGTGTCTTTGTACACATTACTTGGCTGGAGAACTGCATTGCAAAATTGGAGAAGTGTGATCTTATTTTTTGAAGGTGTAAACTGTAATCTTGCTCTGTAAAGTAAGGATTAGGTAACTTCCCTTTAAATGCAAAATGGGTGGAATCCACCCCCACCCCCCGTCCCCATTCTGGGATTGCCAGGGCAATGCAGAGTGGTTGAAACTTACTCAAGTAGCAAAATATCTTGACCTGGGCACAGCACAATTAGGTGTATCTTTTATGGAGAGCAATCTCTTCTAGCTCCTGTTGGTGATTCTGCCTTCAGTTACAGACTTCTAGCTGGGGGCAGGATAAAGGAGCTGCAGGTGGACCTCAGGGTAGGCTCCTGAGGATGTCAATCTACAGAAGCAACCTTTCCATTGGTATGTTGCAGGGGCAGCCAATGAGGTGCTCTCCAGATGTTGCTGAAATACAACTCCCATCATCGCCACCCATTGGCCATGGGGACGATGGGTTTGGAATCCATTGACATCTGGAGATCATAGCACTCACTGCTCTTGATAATTTGCAAACATACCCGCTCAGTATGTTTTGAGGAACTGACTAAGCAGTTAGGATGGGATTAGGTGTTCACCAGCTCAAGTTGTAGATATTGTGTGTGCGCATGCATATGAATACGATAGCATCTGAACGCTCGTTTAACTTGTGCAGTTGAAGTCCAGCCATCTGAAATTGCACCAATCAAAATGCGCACAAGGCAGAGAGCTTAAGAGCTCTTTTTTGCTCTGGGTTTTCCCAGTGTGGGAAGTTTTTAAGCACACTGCCTCGCTTACCTGGCAAGGCCCACTCAGCACACCGGCTCTGGAAGCTTGAGAATGGTCACGCGAGATCTCATGGGAATTTAGAGGGCTCTGTGAAATCTCCGAAGAGCCGCCCAGAGCCCATGCTCTGAGCAGGCCTTGGTTGGACATCAAGGACCACTTTGTGCATCAGCTGCAGAAAGTTAAGGATGCTCATATGTTGGGCGTGGTTCTAGTGTATGCAGTTTTGCATATACATGGAACCCTTGGAACGGAACCCGTGTGTGTGTGTGCGTGTGTGTGTGAAGATTACAAATGACACTCAGTTCCCCACAAAACCACACCCATTAAGCTTTTAGGAGGCTCCACTTCACAACCGATTAAACTGCTCTTCATTTATTATGGATTAGTGCTGATGGAGGAAAATGAGTCCCCGCAGAGCAAGCAGCGGGGATTGAAGTGACACTCTGAAAATGGCAGAGCATTTTTCAGCTGAACAGCAAACCGAATAGGCTACCTTAGCCTTCCAGCGTTGAGTCCACATCCAATTACTATGGTGGGCAGTTCCTTTTTTGAATGGCTGCCCCTGAGGAAATGTTGTTCAAACGCTCA
This sequence comes from Lacerta agilis, assembly GCF_009819535.1. Taxonomy (NCBI): domain Eukaryota; kingdom Metazoa; phylum Chordata; class Lepidosauria; order Squamata; family Lacertidae; genus Lacerta; species Lacerta agilis. Next base: position 11,133,532 of record NC_046312.1, read on the forward strand.
GAAGTGGGATCGCATCCATTGTGATTTGGTGTATTTTGCCAAATTAGTTCAGGGCATCTTCCTTTCCTCCTTTGAGGACTGCATTTAGAATGCTCCACCCACCTGTTGGCCTTCTAGAACTATGCCTGCACAATCTAACATGTCTTCTGGCCTCTAGGAGTGTCAGGGGGGAATAACGCCATACTCCAGGGCCTTAGATACCAATCTGCAAACAATGCAAGAGTCTGGACTTACTTTTCCGGGCATCCAGGAAATTCGGCCGGTCACTCTGAATTATTTCTAAGCGTAAAGACAACAAAACCGAATCCCTTTATCACAATCGACCCTATTAGACATTAAACAGCCTTTTCATTTTCCCTCAGTCCAAAGCTAGGTTGAGAAAGGAAAACCCTTTATTTTGTTTTCGGTGAATATGAAAAAAGAGGGGTGTGGGAAGAATAGCTAAATAAAAATAGCTGACAAGACTTCAGGGGATTCAGCAACAATTCGGCTCAAGGGGCGGGGGGGGGGGATGTTGTTCCAGCCACGAAGAATGTTAGGCCAACTTAACAATGGACACAGTTTACATCGAACTGTATGATCTGCTGCCAAGATCATCCCTTGGAAAGGAACTGGGAAGGCAACTCTGCAGAGTGTGGCGGTGGAGATACCCCACAGCATATCCTGCTCCCTGTCTAAGTCTGCCTTTGGAACGGAGTGTGAAATATTTAGCTTACAATAGCTTTAATATCTAAAAGAAACCTAGAGCAGAGGGAGAGGCCCACCCTTCCAGCAGGTTGCTTAACCCACAAAGAAAGCGGATGGATTTTGTGCTGGGTATACAAGAAAAGGATTCTGCATAACACAAAGCATGCCCCCCTCGCTGGAGTGGGCCTATATAATCGGTATACAGTACTTGTTTTTCTAAAGTGACTTCATTGTGGCGCTTCCATGCCACCAGCGGCGTAGCGTGGTTTGCCGGTGTCCAGGGGAGTGGGGTGTGGAGGGTGAACAGAGCCTGCCGCACGAGCCCTGCCCTTGCTGCCAATGCCCCCAGAGTTGCGCCAGCCCCCAGCTTCTTTGCAAGGCTGGGAATTGGCTCGAGCCTGGCAAGGCAGTGTGAGAAGGACACAACAGACATGCGCCCTTCGATTCCAACCTCGCCAAACAGGGCTGACAGGGCGGCATCAGCAGCGCTCCCCGCCCCGCCCCAAAATGCACCCAAGACCATTGCCCCAGCAGAACGTCCCCCCGAACTCTCTGTTATATCATCACACAAATGCAGTAGAGGGCTTGGGAAGGGAGAGAGGAGGCAGAACGAAAGCCTGCCACTTGGGGCTGAGCAACTGTATGCCCCTGGGGCAAGTCTCGCCCCCTGAAGGATTCCAGCTGGCCCTTCCAGTTGCCCAGCCTAGATGCAGAAGAGGGTTAGGTGATGTGCTGACAGAATGGGAGGGGGGATACTACTTCGTGCAGCATTGTTGAACAGCGGAACTTGCTCCCCCTGGGAGGTAGTGATGGCCCCCAACTTGGATGCCTTTAAAAGAGGATTGGAAGGTTTCATGGAGGTGGAGGGTGGCTATGCTCTGCCTCAGCTGTCAGAGGCCGGCAGTGCTCCTCAATGCCAGGTGCTGAGTGTCACAAGTGGGGAGAGGGCTCTTCTGCTCAGACTCTGCCCGAGCGTATCCCACATGTCTGGTCGGCCACTGTCAGAAGAGGATGAGCCATTGACCTGATCCAGCAGATTCTTATGTTTTCATGTTCTTATGAACTTTCTGGCATGGAGACGCGATGGAGGTGATGGTCCGATACCCATTGCTTGCGTAATTCTCAAAGTGACACCAACCAAGATAACCGGTTGCTTTGTAAGGTTATATAGACCCAGGCAAATTTCATAGAGCTTTGAAAAACTCAAGTTGGTTTGCAACGAAGCTTTGCCCTGTTCAGTTTCACTCCTTAGGGGAGGGAGGGTGCTGAATAATAATATTATTTATATGCCACCCATCTGACCAGATTGCCCCAGCCACTCTGGGCAGCTCCCAACAGAATATTAAAAACAATAAAACATCAAGCATTTAAAAAACCTTCCCTATACAGGGCTTCAGGTGCCTTCTAAGAAGAAGAAGAAGAGTTTGGATTTGATATCCCGCTTTTCACTACCCGAAGGAGTCTCAAAGCGGCTAACATTCTCCTTTCCCTTCCTCCCCCACAACAAACACTCTGTGAGGTGAGTGGGGCTGAGAGACTTCAGAGAAGTATGACTAGCCCAAGGTCACCCAGCAGCTGCATGTGGAGGAGCAGAGACGCGAACCCAGTTCACCAGATAACGAGTCTACCGCTCTTAACCACTATACCACACTGGCTCTTCTAAAAGTCATATACTTGTTTGTTTCCTTGACATCTTGTGGGAGGGTGTTCCACAGGGAGAGTGCCACTTCTTAGAAGGCCCTCTGCCTGGTTCCTGTAGTTTCACGTTTTGCAATGAAGGAACCACCAGAAGACCCTTGGAGGTGGACCTCCGTGTCCAGGCTGAATGATAGGACACTGGTATGGTTGTTTTCTTTAAAAGTCTATATGAGATAAAGGGTGGATAGGAACTGATGGATAAGCACACAATTCTTTCAAATACTTTCTTTAAAAAAATGCATCAGCCATTGGCCCAGTGGGGACATGTTGATCATTGTGGGTAACTGGACCCGGATCTGAAATGACTCTCCCATGGCAAAATGGCAGCCTCTTCCCTTTATCCCATAGGAGGAAAATGCTCCACGCCTGACCCAAGCCTAGTTGTTGCAATGAAAAACAATGCATTTATTTTCTTCCACTCCAGTAACACACCTGGAGCACTTTCAACTCTTTGATGTGTTTGTGTGCTTTTAAGTACTTGAAGGAATATGGGCATCCTCTGTGCCATTGAGAGCCAAGATCAGGGACATACCTTGGAAGGACATGCATTCCTAAAAATAATGGATTTCTTCCAAAGATGCCTAGGATCACAAGAAGCATTGTTTCGATAGTCCTTCAATGTGCCTTTGACAGTTGCCCCCACAAGAAGAGGAAAAGAGGAATGGGTGAAAATTAGGATTCAGTTTGCATTTAAAGGTGAACCAACCTAATTCACTTTCTCTGAAAGCAAATTTCTGAATATTCGCTCTCTGAATGTAATTTCGCTTTCTGAAATTCGGAGAACAGAATTTTAAGATTGGAAATGTCAGAAACAGAGAGAGGCCAAAATTGACAGCTCCCTCCCTCGTTGGTGCAACATGATTTTGTGTGGGTGTTTTGCGGTGAAGGAATATCAACAGGAGGCCTCCTTCGTATATAGAGATCGTCAAAGTGTGTCTTCTGTTGACATGGAATATTTCTGAGCTACTGGGAGAAAGTTTAATTAAAATGAACCAGCCTTTAGCTCTTGAGGCGTTTTTGCTTTTTCTCACCAAACACTGGGAAGCCACCTTTTCAGCCTTTTCTAGCTCCCTCCCAGAACCAAGTGGGAAGGGAAGACGAGAAGAATCTAAGGAGCTGGAACTCCTGCTCCAAGAGTTTTCCTCTTTTTTTGCACAAAATTGGATTGGCAAAAAGAAATACAAGAAAGAATATATAACAGGGCTATTTCCCCACCCCCCCTTTTTTTTTAAAAAAAGAGAAATAACAAGCCCTTTCTCTCTGCTTGAAACCCTGCTGCATACCCAAATTCCACTCGCAAGAGTGATGCTGGCTATAATAAACGAGATAAGATCTCTTCATGGAGGTATGGCAGCAGGTAAGAGCTGAAGGGAATTGTGCACATCTATCAGGCAGACTGGTTAGCATTCCAGAAAAGAACAGCTCTGCCCCTGTGCTTCCTGGGCTAGACCAGACCAGGCACGCTTGCCCAGGGAGGAATGCCGTGCAGTGGCAGCTTGTGTGCTAGAGAAGAATGAAGCTGTGTGAACAGGGAGGATGGTTATCTCATTTCAGCGGGATTACAAGAGGCAGGCTCCCATTAGGCCTCCTTCGTATTTCGGTGTGTGCTCGGTTCGTCCACCATGTGCCAGCGGCTGACTCCTTTAATTTACTTTCTCCTGGTATTTCATAAATTCCCCACAATCACCTGGAGGAAAGGGGGGATGGGGAGGAAACAGTTGCCCAGCTTTGGGAACAGCGAGATGTTCCAGGGAGACAGGGGTGAGGAAGGATTGCCATTTTGGGGGCTTCTATGTTCAGAGGTGGGTAGAAGGAGACATGGGAGGAGTTGAGAGCCAGTGTGGTGTAGTCGTTAAGAGCGGTAGACTCGTAATCTGGGGAACCGGGTTCGCGTCTCCGCTCCTCCACATGCAGCTGCTGGGTGACCTTGGGCCAGTCACACTTCTCTGAAGTCTCTCAGCCCCACTCACCTCACAGAGTGTTTGTTGTGGGGGAGGAAGGGGAAGGAGAATATTAGCTCCTTTGAGACTCCTTCGGGTAGTGAAAAGCGGGATATCAAATCCAAACTCTTCTTTGTAAAATTATTTTTGGTATGGAGAAAGTGGCTAGAGGAAAGGTTTTTCTCCAGCTCTCATAATCTTGTGGACATGCAATGAAGCTGAATGCAGGAGCACTGTGGACAGATAAAAGAGAAAACAAAATCGAAAATTCTTTCTAGTAGCACCTTAGAGACCAACTGAGTTTGTTCCTGGTATGAGCTTTCGTGTGCATGCACACTTCTTCAGATACACTGAAACAGAAGTCACCAGATCCTTAAATATAGTGGGGGAGTGGGGAGAGTCCTTCTTTGTGCTGTGGTCTAAACCACTGAGCCTCTTGGGCTTGCTGATCAGAAGGTTGTTGCAGTGAGCTCCCATTGTTCTGTCCCAGCTCCTACCAACCTCAAAGTTTGAAATCACACCAGTGCAAGTAGATAAATCGGTAGCACTGTGGCAGGAAGGTAAACAGTGTTTCAGCATGCTCTGGTTTCCATCACAGTGTTCTGTTCTGTTCTGTTCTTTTCTTTTCCAGAAGTGGTTTAGTCCTGCTGGCCACAAGACCCAAAAAGCTGTCTGTGGACAAACACCAGCTCCCTCGGCCTGAAAAGCGAGATGAGCGTTGCAACCCCATAGTCTCTTTTGTTTTTTTTTTATAAGATTTTTATTATTTTCCAATAAAACAAGAGAAACACATAGCATAACATAAACACCAACATTAACACAATGAAAAACACATTACATAAATACAATCAACAAAGAAAACAATTAAAACAAAACCAAAACCAATACATACCTAAACTGGAACACCAATCTTTCTCTTACTACTTAACAAAATCTAGTTTCTGATCTTCTAAAGGGACCTCCCCCGCTTTCCCTCCTCTGCCTTCAATACTAATATACTTTGGTAACATCCATTTTTAACATTACAATTCATTATCCAACCTTTTATAATATCATAAAAACTTAACATCTTATAGTATCATGAAATAATTCTTAAATCAATCTTATACTTCTTTTCACTTAAGCTGCTGCTATTAATCAGTTACATATCTCTTCACTAATTCAAAATTCCCAAAATCGTAACATCAAAATCTTAAAACTTAACATCAAAATCCTAAAATCTTAACACACTATCTTCAGGGTACCATAAATCCATCCTAATTCAATTTTTATCATTTTCACCCTATTCCCCTTCTCACCATTTTTCTGCTCTCTCCCATGCCCCCCCACCATTCATCTTTACATTTCCCTCTGTTGTCCTTGTTCAGTATCATCTTAAAATTTATAAATCTCCTCCTTGGGCGCCTCAAGAGGCACCAGCTCTCCTCTCCCAGCAACTCCATTTCGCAATTTTGGTTTCCTTCCACTTGTGTCTTCAAAAATCTTCTCAGCTTCATCTCTGGACTCCCACTCCAGAGACTGAATCTCGTAGCTCCAGTCAAAACATCAGCCCTGTGTTTCTCACTACACCAGGGCCGTCCATTTACCTGGGGTTGCTGAATCAATTCGTCCCATTTCTCCAGCACCTGCCCCAGTTCCCTGAAGAAGTCTACTTCCAAATTATCAAAATTTTCCCAGATCTGGCTGGTCTCTCCTGCTCCACAACAAATTTCTTTGAAATTACGACCTAACCAGTCCATTTTCCGATTCACAAACTCCAATTGCAGAAGGATTGTTCTTTGTTCCTGGGTAATACCCGGGTCTAGAATCAGTTTAAAAGCGAAAGCAAGCATGGTTGGAGAAAACAAAGGGTGTCAAATGTCAGTAATTTTCCATCCTGCGTATTAGTTTTCCAGCGCCATTTTCCCTGAGACAGGGTGCCAAAATTAATTCCAAAAGCCACAGAAGAGATATTTCCAAAATCTTCAATCCCTCAAATTGGGATTTAATCCATCTTCTCTGTCAAAGTGCTTCGTAGCAACATTGTGTCTAGTAATGCAGCTGCAGCCGCTTGAAGCTTAATTACCTCCTCTGCACAACAAAGGAGAGGGACGGGCTTCCTTTTAACATCCCTCCCGGTTGCCAATTATTCAAATGTAAATCCAATTAGTCCCACACTTACAGCAGCCGGGGTTCTTCTTTTTTCTTTGAAGTTAGCAGGAAAAGCTTGGTGCTCAGGTCTGGCAGAATTGCTGCTTTGATCTCCCGGGGGGGTGCATCCGCCTCTCCAGTCCCGTGTCGGTAGCTCCGCTCGCTTGATTTTCCCCCCTTACGAGGGTCAATCAAGAGCAGAGACGGCACGTCTGGGACCCACGAGGCCGCGGTCCACGGGACGCTCTTCCCGTGGCTTTAAGGGGCCCTTGGCGCAGACAAGGAGACCCCTAAAACCCCCCGGGGACTGGAACTGACTCAGCTCCGCTCCGCCATTATCCGGCACCAAACCGGAAGCCCCCATAGTCTCTTTTGACCATCCAGGAGTCCTTTGCCTTTACTTTAGTTTAATGACTGGTGGCAGTGATGGCTACCAACTTGGACATATTTAAAAGAGAATTTGGGGGGGGGCAACATGGAGCAGAAGACTCTGTGACTATTAGCCATGATGGCTATGATCTGCCTCCGCAGTCGAAGGAGTTAATGCTTCTGAATATGAGTTGCTGGAAACCACAGGAGAGGAGAATGCCTTGTGCTCTGGCCCTGCTTGGGAGTTTCTGGTTGGCCACTGTGAGAACAGGATGCTGGACTACATGGGCCATGGGCCTGATCCAGCAGACTCCTCTTACATTCTTGTAAACACTTAGGTCTTTTGGCTTCCTTTAGAGAAGATGGAGCATATCGATATCTATAATATCTGAAAACAGGCAATCGGGAGAAGAGAAGGTTTGCATTGAGCTGAAGGCCGAAGGCACCCAGGAATGATTCTGGAAGTAGAAGAAGGAGAAGAAGAAGAGTTTGGATTTGATATCCCGCTTTATCACTACCCGAAGGAGTCTCAAAGCGGCTAACATTCTCCTTTCCCTTCCTCCCCCACAACAAACACTCTGTGAGGTGAGTGGGGCTGAGAGACTTCAGAGAAGTGTGACTAGCCCAAGGAAACCCAGCAGCTGCATGTGGAGGAGTGGAGACACGAACCCGGTTCCCCAGATTACGAGTCTACCGCTCTTAACCACTACACCACACTGGCTCTCAGTAGCTTGCCAAGTGAGGTGGATTCGCTGTGCCAGCTTCCCAGCAGGTGAGTTGCTGTTTCTTTCCAGGAGGAGGGAGGGGGGATGCACCGGGGGTGTGTGTGTGTAAAGGAACCTGCAGGAGCACCAGTTTGGCTCTACCACTGCATTTGCAGATGCTTTACAGCAGTCCTTTAAAGGGCGATTAGACAAATTCATGGAGAATAAGGCTGTCAACAGCTGCTACTTTATATCCTACTACCTCCATGATCGGACGCAGCCTGTCTCTGAAAACCACTGGCTGGGAAGCGGCAGCAAGAGAGGTCTATTGCACTAACATCTGGCTGCCCAAGGTGTCAGACTTGAAAAGCCATTGGCCTGATCCAACAGGGCTCATGTCCTCCTCTGGCTCAATTCCAGCTTGTGTGCATTTGCCAAGATGCACCCTCTGAAAATACCCCCTCTACTGGGGCTCCCATTTTTGAATACCAGCTTTAGTTCATCGGGAAGGCCAGAGACCCACGGCTCTCATGACAGCCTTTGACTTAGATGGCTGCCGACAGCCTCTCGGCAGGCTGCTGTCATCGCACATTCCATTCCTCTTCCCTCCTTGGATAGACTCTGCAGAAAGCATCCCGTGGGAGGAAGCCTCGGCCTGAAACATACAAGCCCGTTCGTTCCGGACCACTCCCTGGGTGGCTGCATGCTGACTGGCTGCTGCGCTGGCCTTAGAATGGAAGCGTGATGGAGACGGGAAAGGAGTCGTGCAAGGAATAAAACGATGGATGGGTATCTGAAGTATGAATGCTTAATTTTGCAAAATGGCATGCTTGCCTCTGCCGCTCCTCTTAGTCAGAAGGGAAGTCACGTTTCTCCGTTGCAGCAAAAGCCCTGACCTCAGAGCAGAGCTGCCGCTGGCCGTGAGGAGCCAGGCTCCAATGAGGGAGCCCATTGGGGTGGGGTGTGCCTGGTCACGCCCCCCCCTCAAAAATGTGCCCGGGCCGCTGCATGCCTACTGGCACATGCAATAATAATAAATAATAAATTTTTATTTATACCCAGCCCTTCCCGATTTAAAAACCGGGCTCAGGGCGGCTAACAACAGATATAAAACATTGATTAGAAACGACTTAAAGAACAGCCTAAAAACAGCATAAATGTAGCATCGCCAGGGCTAACTGGCCAAGTTAGTCCTGCTAGGGCCAGCAAGGAGACCAGGGAAGAATTTAAATGTGGGGTCCCAGAAGGGTTTCTTCATAGAAAAAGGGAAGGGGAAAAGGAATGGAGGATCAGGATAAATTGAAGGCCAGGCGGAATAGCTCTGTCTTACAGGCCCTGCAGAAGGAGATCAAGTCCTTCAGGGCCCTAGTCTCGTGGGACAGAGCATTCCACCAGGTCAGCGCCATCACTGAAAAGGCCCTGGCCCTGGTGGAGGATAGTCTGGCTTCTTTAGGGCCCGGGACCCTTAAGCTATTATTATTCATGGACCTCTGCAGGACATACCAGTAGATGGTACGTGTGTTGTCATGTGTGTGACATCAGCACGCCACAGGGTGTGCCAACATCAGGTGTACTGATGTCAGACACCCTTGTGCCCATGGCGTGCATGGCTCTGGGCACTCAGGGTCCTAGGGCCAAGCCAGTAGGCCTGGTAACCCAAAATGGATGTAGCACTAAACCAGATCCAGGCAAGGTTTCATTTAAACAGAACATCTTCAGCTGGTGCAAAAAGAAAAGAAAAGACATGAGCGAAGAACACAAGAACATAAGGCAGGGATGGGGAACCTTTGGCCCTCCAGATGTTTCTGTACTACAGCTTCCATCATCCCTGACCGCTGGTAATGTTTGTTGGGGCAGATGGGATTTGTAGTCCAAAACATCCCAAGGGTCCCACATTGGTTCCCTGGCATTAGTGTAAAGGATTTGCTTGGAAGCTCGTGGGAGTGGCAATGCTTTTCAAAACTGGAGTGGCAGGGAGGCACCGCTTTGGGCAGCAAAATATCTTCTGCCAACACCAAACCTTTTGGGATGGAAGAGTCACGTGCAGTAACTCACTTTGCCTGTTGCAATTCAGAAAATAAAATGTGCTTCAAGGAAAACCTCCGTTTCCATTTTCTACTATGGGGAAAGAGTCTCAGGAGGAGAGAGGGAGAGTTGCAGTAGAAAAGCGATGGGAGGGGAACGGGTTAAGCACACTCACCCCTGCTGTTTCTCTGCTGTAAATCCACACACACAAACACACACACCCTGGCTCCTTTTTCTCTTTAAAAAAAAGAGACAGAAAGAAAGAGAGAGCAGCCATCTGGGATTTTAAAATGTTTGTATCTAACATGCCAAGCCTATCAGAGTTTCAGGGGATGCTGAGCTAAGCAGATCAGCCCCTGGCCTTGCAAGAACATCCTGTGCTCCACCTGTCTCCTCTGTTCCAGGGTCACTGAAGTGTTCAGCTCCTCTGTGAAGCCATGCCTGCTCCCTGGCCTCCTGTGTATTAGTGCTGCCATGCCACCAGTCTCCTGCGTTGAGGTGCTGCTATGCTTACTGGTCTCCTGAGGGTTACGGCTTCCCTGCTGGGCGAATGAAGGCTTGTTTTCTTCCCTCTTCTGTAACAGAGTCTACCCTGGATAACTCCTCACGCGCCTAAATAAATGTTATGTACTGAGTTGAATAGGATCCAAAAATGCAGCAGCCTGATTGGTCCTAGAACAATAGGATTGAGATTGCAGCAGTCTGATTGGTCCTAGAACAATAGGACTGAGATTGCAGCAGTCTGATTGGTCCGCAGGAGCCACCCAATCCAGCTCCAGGTGGAACTGAATCCGCAACCCGATTGGCATACAGGAGTATCCCGGAATTAGCCAATCACATGGGGCCCATTGTGTAAATAGTGTATATAAAGCAAACGTTTTGGGGGAACTGCATTCCTCACTACTACTATGAGCTGAATAAAGAGCATGAAATTCACACTTGACTCCGAGTATATTTCAATAAATAAGCAAAGGTGGGGGGGTGCCGGATGCTTGCTTCAGCTCATTGCTGCGATCCAGTGCTCAGAATATGCGGCGCCTTCCTGGATGTGTGTTCGGAACAGAGGGGGCCAAGGAGGCTGGACTTGCGGGTGGGGAATCCAGGTTGAGTTAGCAGAAGGGTGGTCGGAAGCAGGTGCATATTGGGGTGTTTAGGTGCACCGTCAGCCACAGCAACTGTGCTCTCTCAGCACATCTGTATAGCTCCTTATTCCAAGCTTCCCAAATAGGCACCTGGTTGGCCACTGTGAGAACAGGATGCTGGACTGCATGGACCATTGGCCTGACTCTGGAGGCTGATCTTATATTCATATGTTCTTAATCCACTCTGGAAGCCAAGAGGTACAATGGATCGAAATATCACCCAGCGTCATTAGGAAGATAGGGCCCATCTAGCTCAGTATTGTCCACACTGACTGGCAGCAGCTCTCCAGGGGTTCATGCAGGGCTCTCTCCAAGCCCCACCTGGAGATGCCGGGGATTGAACCTGGGACATTCTGCATGAGAGGCAGATGTTCTTCCACTGAGCTACAGCCCTAGATGATTTGGATGCCTGGATGCTTCGATCCCCGGTGCTTGGGCATCAGCCATGCGTGGAGTACCGGTACTTGCAGTAGGGCTCAGTTTAGCCCCTTCCCTTCTTTCCGTGCCTCCAGCATCTTTGCTGCACAAACGGCAAATCAGGGAGGTCAAGGCTGGGGGTCTGTGTGCACGTCCCTCATACCCATCTGGCTTCTCCGCTCTGCATGAGGTAGGTTAACTCAGGCTTGGAGATCGACTCAAGTGTATGCAGGAGAGAGAGAGGGCTGTGCTGAGGATAAGGGAGGCACACAGAGACATCGGACGAGCCACTGTAAGAAAAAGGAGGCCACCAGCTTGATCCAGCAAAGCTCAGCTTATGTTCCTCTGCTCACTAGCATAATTGCACCCACATACCCTCCAATATTTCTCCAGTGAAAATAGGGATGTCTTATTCAATAATAAAAACAAAATAAAAAATAAAAGAAATCCTTCCAGTAGCACCTTAGAGACCAACTAAGTTTGTTCTTGGTATGACTATTCAATAATAGTTGTTGTTTTTGTTGTTTGTTGTTGTACACCAGCCATTGAATGTTACAAAACATCCCTATACAGGGCTTCCTTCAGATGTCTTCTAAAGGTTGTATAGTTACTTATCTCCACGTCTCAGGGGTCAGATGACTCCGTTCCCTCCAACATTTCTCCAGTGAAAATAGGGACGTCCTAAGGAAGAGCAGGACATTCTGGGATCAAATCAGAAACTGGTATGGCTTCTGTAAATCCAAGGACTGTCCCTGGAAAATAGGGACACTTGGAGAGTCTTCCCTCAGTGCCTTACAGTGAGCAATTGTGGGCAACCACACTGCCAGCTGCCCAGGACACATCAGAGCACCAGTAAAGGATGTCCCGGCAGCTGTAGCTTCAGCAGCAGCAGCTGTAGGACCTTGGCAACTGTTTGTGGATGCAGCTTGCTTCCATAGAGAAAGGTCCTAGGCCAACTTTTCGCTTGCTGTGTTGTTGCTTTCAGTTTACAGGGTATTCTGGGCAGGCATTATTATGATTATGATTATGATTATTATTCATTCGAAGAATTTCTGAGGAAATATATTATCTGCAATTAAAATAAAAAATCCCTTCGATCACCCTAACCCCACCCTTCTCAGATTCTGGGCTGTCCCTTGATCAACTTGGTTTCATTTCCGGGGCGGGGAGAACGAGCAGGGCAAAATGGCCGTGTGTTTAACTGAGGTAAAACAGGAGGTTTGAAACTCCCTGCTCCGCCGCGACAGTCCTCATTAATTGCACGATGCAGCTCACTAAACGTGAAGGATGATCCCAAATCACCGCAAATCACTGTGCCTAATAGTAGGACCGGCTCTAGGGATGGCATTGGCCGGATACACAACATTGATCCCCGTGAGCTTTCTGATCCAGTCTATGGACTAACACAATGGACGCTATTCTGATCCAGGTTTTGGTGAGCTGCTTAGCTGGCACTGCTTTGTGTTGCGACTTGTACATAAACACACACACACACACACACACACAGAGAGAGAGAGAGAGAGAGAGAGAGAGAGAGAGAGAGAGAGAGAGAAGCATGTTTTGGGTCCAGTTCTGGGCACCACAGTTCAAGAAGGATACTGACAAGCTGGAACGTGTCCAGAAGAGGGCAACAAAAATGGTCAAAGGCCTGGAAACGATGCCTTATGAGGAACGGCTTAGGGAGCTGGGTATGTTTAGCCTGGAGAAGAGAAGGTTAAGGGGTGATATGATAGCCATGTTCAAATATATAAAAGGATGTCATATAGAGGAAGGTGAAAGGTTGTTTTCTGCTGCTCCAGAGAAGCGGACACGGGGCAATGGATTCAAACTACAAGAAAGAAGATTCCACCTAAACATTAGGAAGAACTTCCTGACAGTGAGAGCTGTTCAGCAGTGGAATTTGCTACCAAGGAGTGGGGTGGAGTCTCCTTCTTTGGAGGTCTTTAAGCGGAGGCTTGACAGCCATCTGTCAGGAATGCTTTGATGGTGTTTCCTGCTTGGCAGGGGGTTGAACTGGATGGCCCTTTTGGTCTCTTCCGACTCTATGATTCTATGATTCTATGAGTAGGCACAGGTTTCCGGAGAGACTATCTTTCTGCTTCCCCTCAAAATGTCACCCTTAAAGCAGGATGTGCCTTGGAATTCCACACACGCGGGTGCTCTTGCGACACCTCTGCCAATCTGCCTGGGCATTTATATAGCGGCTAACCCGATCCCCTTCCCAGAGCACGCTTATAACTGTCCTAGGGGCGGACGAGGCCTTATCTAATAATCCTTGCATTCCCCCCACCATCAATCTAAACTATAAATGGTCAGCAAGGAGTTATTTTAGGGCCAAAAGTTGGGTGGCAGGTTTAAAGGCTTGCCTCCCGGCAGGCTCTTTATCTCCTCCCTTAAGTCCCCTTGTCTCTTTCCTGCACCCAAAGCGACCAGCCGTGACATATTTGGTGTGGCTGCTGTGGCTTCTCCCTTGCGCTCAGCCGCACGGGGAGCCGTCAAGTGTGCGCTGGACACGACAAAGTAGAGACACGAGGGAACAGGTGCCGGCTCCCATCTGCGATGCTCCGGATCCCTGGAGGGTCACAAAAGATGAAGCATGGCCCCAAAGGGATAAAAAGGCTAGGAGGCAGGGGCCTGCCTAAATCCCGGCATCCGGTGTAATTCTACCACCTGACAGAGCAGAAGGGAAGGCTATCTGAAGCTCCTTGGCCACAGCGAAGTCCCGGCAGTGACACCAGATCAGTGCAGGAACTGGGAATGAGAGTCCCTTCCCTTTTTAAAACAAGCAAGCAAACATTTTATTTAGTTAACAAAAATATATGCCGCTTGATTAAATTCAATTCAAACTTTATTTGCGTAGCCGACTGGCCATAGCATCTAAAAGACAAACACCAACAAAAATGCAACAAATATGGTTACCAATAAAACCTTATAACCTATTAAAACTCAAGGTAATAGCTCCTTGGAACTTAGCATAAATAGTAAAATATTAATCATAATAATGATAATAATAAAATCCTATGCTGGGAATCCGGATGACTACACTGTTGCCGTTCAGATAACAGCGCTCAATCTCATTGCTCTCTCGATAAATCTGGCAACCTTCTCTGTTATCGAGCTGTTCTGGTTGGCTAGAAGTGAAAACCACTTGATTGTGAACAGGCCCTGTAAGCAGCTTGCAGAAACAAGACACAAAATTATCAGTGAGAAACAGAGTTAAAAAGAACTCATTGGAAGAAGAAGAAGACGAAGAAGAAGAAGAAGAGTTTGGATTTGATATCCCGCTTTTCACTAAGCTAAAAAAACCCCACAACAGATTACTTTTTTATTTATACTTTTCAAATTTATACATTTCATTAGTTTTACAATCCATGGAAATGGTTTATTGAATATTTACAGATAAGTTGTAAACAGATAAAAACATTAGCAGGATTGTTGTAATAACCCGCAGTTATATAAGAGTATATATTTACAGTAGATAATTAAATGAGCAAGTTAAATGAATTTGGATATGCAGAAGATATTAAAAAATAAATTTAAAGAACCGCAGAAAGAGGGGGAAAGGAAGTCAAATTTTGAAATGTTAAATGGATTGTAAAACACAACAAGAGCTGGACCATAAAGAAGGCTGATCGCCGAAGAATTGATGCTTTTGAATTATGGTGCTGGAGGAGACTCTTGAGAGTCCCATGGACTGCAAGAAGATCAAACCTATCCATTCTCAAAGAAATCAGCCCTGAGTGCTCACTAGAAGGACAGATCCTGAAGTTGAGGCTCCAGTACTTTGGCCACCTCATGAGAAGAGAAGAATCCCTGGAAAAGACCCTGATGTTGGGAAAGATGGAGGGCACAAGGAGAAGGGGACGAAAGAGGCTGAGATGGTTGGACAGTGTTCTCGAAGCGACTAGCATGAGTTTGGCCAAACTGCGAGAGGCAGTGAAGGATAGGCGTGCCTGGCGTGCTCTGGTCCATGGGGTCACGAAGAGTCAGACACGACTGAACGACTGAACAACAACAACAACAACAAAACACAACAACAACAGATTTAGACTTCTGCATTTCTGAATAGGTTTGCCTGATCAAAAATGCTTCTTTGCAGGATTATAGTGAATGCATTTGCCTGCAGGTGTCAATAAGCAGGGAGTTCCGAAGCTTCGATGTTGACATGCTACAAGATCGATTTCTTACAAGTGAGGAACAAATTTAATAACAGTGCTAGTTCTGCAGATTGAAGTTGTCTAGTGAGTAAACATGGAGTGAGGGAGTTTTTCAACTAAATTGGTTGCTAAATCTGTTAATGGTATTAATGGTACCACCACCTAGAACTTGTCCTTGTAACAAATAGACAACCAGTGGATTGCCATCTATTAGCGATATCCTGCACACCAACTCTCCCTATTTATCAAGGAAACTCCCTATTTTGCGGGGGGGGGGGGGATAGTGGCTTCCCTATAGAGCTGCATCTAGCATCTTTGTTCCCTGGGCTTTGGCAATTACCATATTCTGCTTTGTGGAACCCACCACTTTCGCTGAATTTACACTGTTCTATTCTCACCAGAGCTGTTTTATTTGTTTTTTCTATATTTTACTCTTTGATCCCTTTCTGTAATTGTGTTGTAACTGGGGATGGGGGAGAAATCCGATTTTGTTTGCACTGTAATGAGAAACGACCTAATTCACAGTTCTCAAACCCATACGTGAACCGAAACCCAGCAATCCTTTGAAATTCACGCTTATCTGAATTTTGCAGTTCTTCAACAAACCAGTGTGTAGAAAACTTCATATGTTAGGGCAGAGCTTTCCAAACTGTGTGTTACCACATGTGTGTCGGCTGCAGTGTGTAGGTTTGTCACATGAATGCATGTCTAAAAAGTGTGTCACCAACATGGAAAACTTGGAAAGCTCTGTGTTAGGGTGAAATTGTGCATAGAACTCATCTATTCGTGAAAATAACATGCAAAAATACTGGTACATTATCATGAGAAAACTATGTTGTGAATATGTGTATATTGCTCAAAACTTCATCCAAAAATGTGTTTATTGGGAGAAAGCAACATTTAAATGCTCATGAGGATTTTGAGGGTGGAATCCACTGATTGCTGCACAAATGTGCAGAATAGATTCTTAAGATTGGAAAAATGAGAAACACGGAGGAGGACATGGAGAGATCTGTCCGCTCCTAGTTGTGACCTGCCCTGGGACCTTTTGTGAAGGGCAGGTAAGAAATCTTATAAATGAACAAGTAAAATAACAAATCAATCACATGCCCCATTCCCCCCTCCCTCTTTGGAGATTCCTTTTGGTTTAATTGTCACAGCAAAGTAAGAACTTCAATTGAATCTCCCCCATGCCTGATGCTGAAACAAATAAAAAGGTACATTAGATTAGAGATAGATGATAGATAGATAGAGAGCGAGATAGAGATAAAAAACCCAAAATTAGCACGAGGAAAGGGCATTCACTAGTTAGAACTGTAGCATTGGAAGGTACCATGCAGGTCATCTAGACTCCCTGGATGTAGGAATCTCTTCGCTCGACATGGGGCTGAAATCCACAACCTTGAGATCGAGAATCTCATGCTCTACCAGCTGAGCTATTAATTGTGGTGCCACAGCCCAAAATACCCTCTCTCCAGCTGCAAACTGTTTCACCTGCGGATGGTGGGTGCCACATGGACTGTACATCCTTCTGGGCTCCATTTCCAAAGCTCCCGAAAGAAAGAGAAGGGAATTTCAAGAGGAGGGAACACCTGCAACAGGTTGCAACTCAGCCCACGAAGCCAGTTAACTTTCCCTAACATAAGAACTCCAGAGCCTTCTGCATCAGGCCAGCGGTCCACCTTGTCCATTACCCTCTTCTCACAGTGGCCAACCAGATGCTGCCCCCCAAAGCCCAACAGTGACTCACTCGGGGGGCCATGAAAAGCTGACTGTGATTAAAGACAACAAACTGGAAAGCTGGGTGTGATGGGAAATGGAATGTCTTGTCCTGGGGGTGTGCACTGACCTGAAATACCCCATACTGTGCAGGTCTCGCTTATATATTTAACATAGCTCTTCCATGGTGCCCTTAAAGCAGTGGTTCCCAACCTTTTTTTGACCAGGCCCCACCTAAGCATCTCTAAAATCCTGATGCCCCCTGTGACATATGATTCTTATTATTCAAGAAGTGAACTATTCATGTGGAGGATGAATTCACTGTTAATAATTCCAGTTACAGGTGGGTAGCCGTGTTCGTCTGCCATAGTCGAAACAAAATAAAAAATTCTTTCCAGGAGCACCTTAGAGACCAACTGAGTTTGTTCTTGGTATGAGCTTTCGTGTGCATGCACACTTCTTCAGATACACTGAAACAGAAGTCACCAGATCCTTAAATATAGTGAGGGAGTGGGGAGGGGTATTACTCAGAAGGGTGGTTAATAACTCATTCTTGAATTGCCCCCCCTTAAAAATCAAATTGCCCCCCCCTGTGGGGCATGTACCCTACGTTGGGAACCACAGCCTTAAAATCTCCAGGTGGCCTCTTCTTGGGGCACTGACCCCTCTCAGACATGCTTAGCTTCTTCAGTAGGATAGCTCAGTTGGTAAAGCATGGGACTCTTCAATCTCAGGGATGTGGGTTTGAGCCCCGTGTTGGGTGGAAGATTCCCGCATCGGAGGGGGGCTGGACTAGATGGTCCTCGTGGTCCCTTCCAACTCTACAATTCTATTATTCCGCAAGGTTTGCTGCGACGCTTGCCTTCCAACCACACCCTGGCCTCTGGCAAGGCAGCCAGCTATAGCTCATCAAGATGATCTATTCCCTTTGCCCCAGCCCCCTCCCCAGACCTCTTACGCTGGGATTATGACATGCTTGTAATTTACTATAGTGGGAGACCTCCAAAGCGGCAATGACATGGAAAGAATCCCAGAGTTTCCATCTGTTGGATTCCCAAATGACAGTAACCCGACTCCTGATGGCAGGGACGCGGTCTGCGTTATTATTGGGCCAGCGGATTGAGCTTCCTCGGCTCCGGGTTATGCATTATTAAGTGAGCTCACCAGGAGAGGGGAGAGCTGGAAAGCAGAGCCCCTCGCATGGGGGACAGGGGAGGGGGGGATGTCTGTCACGCTCCTCTTTGTCAGGGCTGCGTTGAGATGGCGAGGCAGCCATTTTGATCATCCTAGCTGAGCCTTCCCCTCCTCCTCCTTCCCGGCTGGAAGTGTTGAATTAAAGACGTTGTTCTGCTCCTGCACACATCACACACACACACACACACACACACACAGAGAGAGAGAGAGAGAGGGCACATTTCAACCATTTCTTCTGCCAGATGACGGGCCCTTGCACACAAGTAAAAGACCTGCTAGTAAAAAGCACCATTTGCTCCCAGCGAATGCTTCTGTCATACCGAGATCAAATATCTGGCACGGGAATGTTCTGCAGCATTGTGCTGGTGCCAGCGAAGGTTGTGTAACCCCATCCTGCAGCAGAAAACCAGCTGCCTGCTGGACCGAGTGATCCCCCCGAGTGGCATTTGCCCAGTGCTGGATGGGGAAGGGAAGGGAAGCAGCGAGGGAAGGTCGGAATCTGGTGTAAATCTATCTTCTGTCCTGAGTTAGCACTGTGGGCAGGAGTGTCTGCCCAGGCAGAGCGAGCCACGCCAAGGGCTCCGTGTAGGTCAGGCGTGGGGAACCGTATCCGGATTCCTAAATCGCCCACCCCAGCCAACTCTGAAAAGCGGGCAGGACCACCCACCTGTCAGTCACCTGGTGTCATCATGGCATCGGGTGATTGGCACCAGCCAAAGGTCAAAGGAGGTCGCTGTCACCATCGGGGAGCTGGTTGTCAGTTGCAGCAACGTAGTTTGCAGACAGGCTTTCAGAATCGAGCAGGTGATTGGCATCGGGAGCTTGCCTTCAAGGCAGATTGATGGGCAGCATTCTGCATCTTGAGCCCATGGGAATGGTGGAATTGTTGGGGCACACGGCCCTTTGCTGTGCTTGGGGAGCGGATAAATGCCAAATGATCTGTGCCTTCTCAGGGTTATTCCAAATCACCTGTTTATTAGCACTCACCCTGGTTTGCTTGCACAAAGTTAATAGTAGTATTAGTAGGATGCTGCCATTCTCCTTTCTTGGGCTCCAGGATCACTGCAGATGGTGACAGCAGTCACGAAATTAAAAGACGCCTGCTTCTTGGGAGAAAAGCAATGACAAACCTAGACAGCATCTTAAAAAGCAAAGACATCACCTTGCCGACAATGGTCCGTATAGTTAAAGCTATGGTTTTCCCAGTAGTAATGTACGGAAGTGAAAGCTGGACCATAAAGAAGGCTGATCGCCACAGAATTGATGCTTTTGAATTCTGGTGCTGGAGGAGACTCTTGAGAGTCCCATGGACTGCAAGAAGATCAAACCTATCCATTCTCAAAGAAATCAGCCCTGAGTGCTCACTAGAAAGACAGATCCTGAAGCTGAGGCTCCAGTACTTTGGCCACCTCATGAGAAGAGAAGACTCCCTGGAAAAGACCCTGATGTTGGGAAAGATGGAGGGCACAAGGAGAAGGGGACGACAGAGGATGAGATGGTTGGACAGTGTTCTCGAAGCTACTAACATGAGTTTGGCCAAACTGCGAGAGGCAGTGAAGGATAGGCGTGCCTGGCGTGCTCTGGTCCATGGGGTTACGAAGAGTCGGACACGACTGAACGACTAAACAACAACAAAAGCCATTCTCCTGTAGATCTCGGGGCAGTTCATAGCATAAAAACACAAAATAAAAACACAAAATGCATAATAAAAACAAGAACAAGAACCAAACAAACCAACAACCCCACTCAAAACCAATAACTCTCCACACCCAAAGCTTTTGTGTGTGGAGGTTAGATTATTTCTGGTCTTTATTGATTATTTGTTTTGATGTATTTACGGGTCAGTTATACAACCATGAGCGTTCACCCTGATCTGCTTGTGGGGTGTTTTCACATCTACATATTCATTCATTCATTCATCACACACTCTTCTTTGCATTTCCCCAGCACCTGGGAGACCAAGGTTCAAATCCCCACTTGGCCACAAAACCTAACCCCAGGCCAATTGCTGCCTCTCAGCCTAACCTCACAGGGTTGCTTTGGGGATTATCAGAGGAAGAAGAGAACCATGTATGCCACCTTGGAGAAACAGTTGAGACATAAATGCAGTAAATAAATAAATAGTCTCCAGTACCAAAGTGAACCCTACAATCTGGAGACAGTCTAGACCAGGCATCCCCAAACTGCGGCCCTCCAGATGTTTTGGCCTACAACTCCCATGATCCCTAGCTAACAGGAACAGTGGTCAGGGATGATGGGAATTGTAGTCCAAAACATCTGGAGGGCCGAAGTTGGGGGATGCCTGGTTTAGACCAGCCTTTCTCAATCTTGGGTCCTCATATGTTGTTGGACTAAAGTTCCCATCATTCCTAGCCAGCATGGTCAGTGATCGGGGGCGATGGGTGTTGTAGCTCCAGAACATCTGGGGATCCGAGGTTGAGAAAGTCTGGCATGGTGGGTTGGTCATTCTGGAGCAAAGGCTGAAAAGTGAGTTGAACCCAGTGAACTGCCCTCCAAGACTTCAGGGTGAAACAATTCTCAGTAGGACTTTATGCCATCCCACTGTGCATTTTCAGCTGACTTCTTATGCTTCTGCTCTGATAGCCCTGCAGACTGCTGCAGGAATTAACAGCGGGCAGATCTAACGCAAGGTCAACTTGGCTTTGATTTTCCTCGGTGTCGTTTTCCTTTGGCTGCCAAGCATCTGTGAAATGCTTGCTCCTGAATTTTACAGCAGCCGCGAGCAAGTGTATTTGGGTGGGGAAGAGAGAGTGGGACTATTGCAATGTGTGTTGCGGGTGGGTGGGTGGAATTAGGAGTTAGTCTTAGTCTAGATCAGCCAGTGTGGTGTAGTGGTTAAGAGTGCTAGACTCGTAATCTGGGGAACCGGGTTCGCGTCTCCGCTCCTCCACATACAGCTGCTGGGTGACCTTGGGCTAGTCACACTTCTTTGAAGTCTCTCAGCCCCACTCACCTCACAGAGTGTTTGTTGTGGGGGAGGAAGGGAAAGGAGAATGTTAGCCGCTTTGAAACTCCTTCAGGTAGTGATAAAGCGGGATATCAAATCCAAACTCCTCCTCCTCCTCCTCCTCCTCCTCCTCCTCCTCTTCTTCTTCTTCTTCTTCTTCTTCTTCTTCTTCTTCTTCTTCTTCTTGATCAGCAATGGCCAATCGGCACTTTCATAGCCCTACCACATTTGAAGTAGATAGCCCTGACTATCTTTCACTTATAAGTCTAGGTAAGTTTTGGTTTACTGAATTTATGTGTCACTGCCCAGAACAAAAGTCCTTGAGTGATTTATAGCAGCAATAAAATGCAACAGTAAAAATACAGAAGCATATGAAAAAAGGTACGAGTAAAAAAAAACAAAAAACCAGTGACTGGTGCTGCCGCAATGTCCAAGGAAACAAAAAGGGTTCCAGAATGATAATAAAGTTGTTGCCAAGCAGGCCTCCTTGAGGAAAGCATTTCATAGACAGGGAGCTACTACAGAAAATGTGTTCAGATTGGTGATTCCCCTCTCCTACCAACGATTGAAGAATGGCAGATGAAAATGATGCACTATATGGAACTTGCTGAGATGACTGGGAAACTCTGCGACCAGAGGGACGACGCAGTGGGAGATGAATGGAAGAAATTTAAAATGTATTTGAAAAAATATAGTAAGATTGAAATTTAGAAGGAACTTGGAAGAAATGTTAGACTGCAGATTTAGAATTATGTTAAGTGTTAATGAAATGTGAAATAATGAATTATGAAAATACTTTAAGAAATGGATAAGTTTTTTTGGAAAATATGGTTGGACAATGTAAAGAGATTACTAAAGACGAAGGACAATGAACACAGGAAGGGCAAACATGAGGAAGTCAAGCAACAATGTTAAGGAAAGAAGCAGTCTTTAACAAATAATTTTTTGTTTTTCATTTTTGTATTTTGTAGTTTGTATGGTTTTTGTATTTGTATTTGTGGTGTGTTTGTAGTTGTTGTATTGGTTTATTTTATGTGTTTTGTTGATGTTTTGAAAAAAGTTAATAAACATATATATATATATATATATATATATATATATATATATATATATATTAAAAAAACAGATTGGTGATTCCCCCAAAAACTTGAAGTCTTTCCGCTAGCAATAATTGGGGCAGAGGTTCCAAATAAGTTGACTAATCTTCTTTTATCTATGCAACAACCTCAGCCAGATCTTATATGTTCAGAAACGGAAAGAGGAAGAGACTTCAAACCAAAGAAAAGAACAGCTTATCAAATTAATGGATTTATATCGAAATGGCAAAACTGACTGTAAAACCAAGAGACTGAAATGATGAACTGTTTATGGAAAACGGGAGAGGCCTTTTGGGGACTATCTGTCAAAATATTTTAGCGACGTGAAATCGCGTGCAGGATTTGAGATATGAGCGGAGGGGAGGGGGACCGTTAAGATGGAATTGGAGGGGGGGTTAGTAACAAGTATAGTGCAGGATTTAAGGATAATAATATAAGCATCGGCGTGGGAGGGGTGGGAAGTCAAAAAGAAAAATATAAGTGAATAATGTATGTGAAGTAAATTTGTTTAATTAAAAAAAACCCTAATAAAATTAATTTTTAAAAGGGAGCTACTACAGAAAAGCTCACATGGTGTGGGCCTGATCCCGTGGGCCACTTCTTATGCTCTAATCCGGGAGCCTCCTGTTCCCACGAAAGCCTCCACCATACCCAATCCCATCATTTTTGAACCCTGAGTTGCAAAATTCCCGCCCTGGGCAATGGGACGTCTGCTGAAAGAGCAACTCCCAGGGTCAGGCTGCACACTTTTCCTTTAGCAAGCATTATGCCACACTGGAAAACAGCCAGAGTAAGTAAGACAGAGGCATTCATAGCTAGAACACGTACACATTTCTATCCCCCCCCCAAAGGGAGGGTGTGTAAAATAGTTGAGCCCTGGAGCCACCGGTATTTTATACCCAAAGACAAGATCATACATATAATGCTTAAGCAGTTATTTGTTTGCATGCTCAGTAACAAAAAAAACACAGTAGTCATGGTAACCGTGACTGGCTGTGCCTGTTCCTTCCTATCATTTCCATTAAAATGCTCAGATTCCTCAAATGTCTCCTATAGTGCTTCCCCCCAACCCCAAAACCCCCCAGAGCACATTTTTCCGGTCTTCCGTTCAGTTCGCCATGTTTCCACATCACTTTGCCATATATATTTTTAAGACCTTGTGAAAATTCATCAGCGTTTCGGCGTGAACTTCTCTGAATTTTTCACAAAGCAATATTTCCTAAAATCATGATTTTGGGGGGGGCATTGCATGGATATAGGCATTTTTATGCATGCTTTACCCTTGTATATGAATTTTTGCACGCATTGTTTTGCTGGAAAACTGGTCATGTGTTTCAGCCACGGGGAATACTGTCACCCTCCCAAAGGCCTCAGCAATCAGGTGGGGATATAAGGAATCAGGTGGTCCTTAAAGTATCCCGGACCCAAGTTAGTAAGGGCCTTAAGTTCAACAGAGTTGTTGCATGAACAGAATGAAGGTTGGGGGATCCCCAAAACAGATTTAAGAGGTGTATGGGGGGGAACTCCAGTTGCCTGAGCAGAACACATGCCCTGCACAGCTCCTCCACTTATAGCTATGTTGAATTTGACCCTTTAGAGATTAATACAAGAACTTTGAACTTACCCTGGTCTCATTTGGGCAGCCTGTGCAAAGTTTTAAGTTCTTGAGATGATTCTTCTTCTTCTTATTATTATTATTATTATTATTAAAATTTGTATGCCACTTTTCATTCAAAGATCTCAGGGTGGTTCACAGAGTTATGAGTAGTTAGTTCTTGACAGTCAAAATCCAATAATCCTTTTTTAGTATTGAACAACTCTTGCTGAAACTCTAACTGATTGAATTTCATATTCAACAACCGATAAACACAACAGTAACAACCGGACACTAAAGGGACTGACAATGAGTGTATAACACGGCATGTTGGGACTTTTGAGGTCGACGTTTCAGAAACCAAACATTACCTCTCTGAATTTCACTTCCAGTTTTGAGATCTTGACGAATTGTGCATGGAATTCTTTCATTTTCTTAAGCAAAACGGCCGTGCTGGGGTCTTCAGAGCATTCTGTTCTCTCCTCTACACAGATGAGAGACTGAAGGCCAGATTTTGAAATTGTACGAAATTCTGTGTCCGCTCCAAGTATCGATTTACTTGGAGACACTTAATGATGGGCCTCGATGCCTCATCATTTATTAAACAACAGACAGAGGATTTTTGCAAACCTTTGCTGCTTTTGCTACCGCAGCCTGGTTCAAATAGGGAAGCTTTTATAGTATCTGAAAATACTTTAATGGATGCATTTTTTTGTGTGCCTGATTATTATTTTCTCTCTAGAGAGAACGCGTGGCTTGTGAGAAAGAGGAAGCATCCACCATGAAACAGGAACGTAAGATACTTATACTGAATCGCACCACTGGCCCATCTAGTTCTGCAGTTTCTGCACTGGCAGCAGCTCACTGGTGGTTGAAGTGGGACTCAAAGGCCATGGGTGTGGAGGGGCCTGCTTCGGACCACACCAGGCAGGTGTAGAGCCCAGGAGACCCAAGAGGGCAGCTCCTGTCATTTCCTCCCTGGTAGGTGAACACCACCAGTGCCTTTTATTTACCGAGAGACCACTCTGGAGGGAACAATGGCAGGCACTGGGCAGTTCCTCGGAGGCCAGATCAGTTGCTCTTGTGGATCCTGCCACATCACCTTGCCTCATGGGTGGGCCAGCCCTGCCGGCCACCCAAGGCCATTCATTTCCCCCAATGTGAATGCATTCTGGTCCAAATCACCCAATTCAAGTCCTCTGAACACAGTTGTTTCAAGCCAGAGCATCATCCCTTACCATTCCTGGCGATGTCATCTGACAGACATGTCCCCAAGCCTCATCAAAGCCTCCTTGGAGATATAATTACTCAGCTGAGCTTATGGCCGGGCAGAATAATCAGCTGCCATCGTCCCTTTCAGCTCCTGCCAGAAGTGCTATGTCAGGGTGGGGAGCAGGGGTGGAGAAAAAATTGAATCTATCAAATCCACACTTTCCGAAACAGGATGACAACCGAACCACAGACATCCTTCGGAATTCGTCCACATCTGAATTTTGTGATGCGGTTCTTCAGCCAACTAATGTTTGCAAATATGCACATATTAGGAGCAAATGAAAATACGTTAAATTAAGGTAACTTGCTTGTTAAAATGTGTGCATTAGTCAGAACCGCGAATAACGAAATTTGCACAAAAATGCTGGTGAATTTTCATGAGGTTTTTTTTTTAATGCAAATTGCTGCAGAAATGTGGAGAACCAAATTTAAGGATCGGAAACCAAGGAACTGAGAAACCCGAAACTGACAGATCTTTCTGTCCCTGGTGGGAAAGTTGGATGACAACATCCTCTGGTCATGGTGGCTGGCTTAATGGCTCTTGAAGTCCAACCACAATCCAGAGGACCATAAGCTGCTCCCCAACCTTGTGCTACACATTCGTTCTCTGGAGACCCTGGCAGCACCTGAGGGCTCTCAACTCAGCTCGAAGGAGACAAGAAACGCCGGTGCTTGCCAGGTATTTCTCGGTGGCACCAGAGTCCAGGAGAAGATGGGGATGTTGAAACTTTGTGCAAGGTTGGGATCTGTGATTTTCTTCTCCGGCATCAGAATAGATATAGAAATGCACACACGTGTGCACATACTCTTTCAAGCTGTGTGTTTGCACACTTAGCCCAAGTGTTTTGCCAAGAAACCTAGAATCTCTGCAGTTCCAGGGCATCGAGTCTTCCATTTGCTTCTTAATTACAGGGTTGAACACGCAATTAAACAGCAGCTAAGCCCCTACATGCATGGAATGTAACACAGCATTACTTTGTTTCACCTGAAAGACAACTTGTAAAAGCCACAAATGAGCAATTAAAAGAAAGAAAAGAACAGAAGAAACAGGCTGGAAGGGAGGTAATAAAAGGAGAAGCGAGATAAATGGTTTTCTCCCTCCTTTGTCCCCCCCCCCCGCTCCCCCCCACCCCCCAAGTCAATAATTAATCTTTTTGCTATTCTGTTAAAAGACAACTATCTCCCCATCAGGAAGTGGTTGTCCCTGAAAACAGCTTCTGAAAAATTCCTAAAATGTGGCTTTTGTGGTCTAAAATGTAATGAATAATTTCCCGTTGGAAGGACTTTTGCTGATGCTCCTGCAGATTCCATGAGAAGGACTTCTGTAATGCATACAGTTATAAATTATTTGCCATGTTCCTACATCAACAAGTTCTTTCAAGGTGAGATCTTTCCCGGTCAGCATCTGTATTAGAATAGTTTTAAAGGTGTTCTTATGATACTTTTATTGTTTTGTAAGATATATTTTTTTGCCACTCTGGGCTCCTTTGGGACGCAGGGAGGGATGTAGAATCACAGAATCATAGAGCGAGAAGGGACTCCAAGGGTCATTGACCTCCCCCCCCCCCCCGCAATGCAGGAATGTCAACTAAAGCATCCATGATGGATGCTTGAATTTAATAAAATAAAATTTCAAACAACTGAAGTTGTTTTCCATCCTGTTTTTTATATTTCTTTCTGAAGTTTGTTTTTTGGTATCTCTTTGAGTTTGTCTTTTTGAAAACGGCAACCAATAATTATATTGCTGGCTGCAATATCAGTCTTTGCTGATTTCTACTGGTTATCGTCCTATTGGAATCGATATTGTGTTATTTTTGTCTTGTGAACTGCCCTGAGATTTACAGATGAAGAGTGGTATACAAATATAATTAATTAATTTAGTAGTAGTAGTAGTACACAAATATAATTAATTAAATTATTATTATTATTATTATTAGTAGAAGTAGTAGTAGTATTGTACACTTATCTAAACTGAAAATGTAATTATTTAAAAAATATTGCTCTTTCCCCGATGTTTTTGTCATAATCTCTGTGGTGGCAGGATCCTTGGGACAATGAACACACTACATGTTTTTAAGGAACTCTGTAAATAAAGAAAATAAGTGAGATATAAAAGTTGACTGAAGACTGATAAAGGAGCAGATTACAGCTGGACGGTCTAACACACGTGTTTGTGTGTGTGAAATCTCAGGGCAATTCACAACATAAAAACACAATATAGTCGCACCTTGGTTCTTCCAAAAATGTTCAAAAACCAAGGCACAGCTTCTGATTGGCTGTAGGAGCTTCCTGCACTCAATTGGAAGCTGTACCAGATGTTCAGCTTCCAAAAATAGTCACTTCTGGGTTTGCGGCATTCAAGAGTCAAAGCGTTCGAGAACTAAGCTGTTTGAAAACCAAGGAGGAAGAAGAAGAAGAAGAAGAAGAAGAAGAAGAAGAAGAAGAAGAAGAAGAAGAAGAACAACAAGAACAAGAACAACAACAACAACAAGAACAACAACAACAACAACAACAACAACTCTGAACACTGACCATAAATTCAGAGCTTTCCTTGGAATGGGCAACTTGGGGTG
This sequence comes from Lacerta agilis, assembly GCF_009819535.1. Classification (NCBI taxonomy): domain Eukaryota; kingdom Metazoa; phylum Chordata; class Lepidosauria; order Squamata; family Lacertidae; genus Lacerta; species Lacerta agilis. Next base: position 11,161,218 of record NC_046312.1, read on the forward strand.
GCCAATGTATGACCCTCTAGATGTGCTTGTTCTAGAGCTCAGTTCTGACCACTGGCCCTGCTGGTCCTGCTGATGGGAGTTGGGAATCCAACAACGTCTGGATGGCCACATGGTCTGCTTTGGGGTGGCCAGAATGCTTGCAAATCTTTCCTACAAGGGAGAGGGAAATGGCACTTGGATGGAGTAGGGGAGGAAGAGCAAGAAAGGGAGAGGAATATCAGGAAGAGCTAGGAGAGGGGGAACATGAGAGCTGGCTGCTGGGGTAAGACAGAGAACATCAGAGATGTGGGTAACATCTGGCATTAGCCTCTGGTACCCTTGGGCATCTGCTATGGCCTCATCACCTTGGCAGGTGCCCACCACTAGGCACCTTAATAATATATTTTTTTCTGGCCTGACATTCCCAAGTAACACCAGGTAGCTAGGTCTAGCTGCAATTTCCCACAATGCCCAAGTGTGGTTTCCCCGAGGAATTGTGGGGGATTTAAATGGTAGCTAAACCCAGCTCTGACTGGGCTGCTGCCCCCCTTACGTGTCAGTTAAGCCCACCAGGGGTCCCTGCCAGAGAAAGGGCCCCACCATATTCTGCTTTGGCCACAGCCCTGTCAAACTCGGAGCTGGCCTCAATGTTGGGTGTAAAGACAAAGAAGGAGAGCCAGAAGACTTTTGGAGGGGGTAGGAGAGACAGAGTGAGGAGAATAAAAGTTGGAAGGGATGGCACAAGGGGGCCTGCCCTTCTGCCACCTTCCCTTCACACCTCCAAAATTTCAAAGGAAGCTACCTATTGAGAGTGTGAGTCCATCCACTTCAGTATTGGCTACACTGGCTGGCAGCAGCTGTCCAGGATTTCAGGTGGGGTCTCTCTAAGCCCTACCTGGAGGTGCTGAGGATTGAACCTGAGATCTTCTACACGCAAGGCATATGCTCCATCAGTGCCTTCCCGTAAATGGACCCTTTGCTGAGGATAATGTTAAATGAACATATTGGCCTCAAGTGACCCTTCTTCCAAATACTCTGACCTATTTCCTGAATGAAGAAGCCCCCAAGCAGTAAATTAAAATCTACCAGCTTCTCTTTAAGAGTATTTTAATTTTTAAAAAGAGTCTCTCTCTCTCTCTCTCTCTCTCTCTCTCTCTCTCACACACACACACACACACACACACCCGTTTCTAACAAAGGAAGAATTTCCATCAAAGCTTTGAAGGAGCAACTATAAAAACAAGCGTGGTCCCTGTACAGAGCATATAATCTTCACTTTAACCTGTAATTTTTCCCCCTACTGGAAGATCAAATTTAGTTATTTAAGATACAGGCCTAATTAAGTGTTTTTCTTCTGTCTTTCTTCCCTATTCACCCTCTTCCACTCCTCCCTCAAACGGCAAATTCCTGCATAATAAAACAAGTTATATCACCCTGCAGAATTATTATTTTTTTAGTTAGAACATGCCTGTCATTCCAAACAATTTAGATACAAAAGGGTGGGTTTAGGCACATCTCTGAGAAGTAATAAAACAAAGCACTTTGCAGTATTAAGAGGACGAAGATGGTTGTTTTCTCCAACTGCGGACCAAGGTGTTAGTTAGGTCTGGGAATTATAAGGCAACTTGAAGAAAGATGTGCTATTTTAAGAGCTGAGGTGTCCCATTTGACAGCAGTCTTGCCAAATTCAATACAAATATAGCCTTTTCCTGTCCAGGAGAAAGCTCTGGAAAGACAGGATTGCAGGTTCTCAAATCTTGTACCTGGAATAGTTGCCTGTAGGGCTCCTGATTGTTGTTGGACTAAAACTCCTATCATCGCTGGAACATTGGCCATGGGGCTGGGACTGATGTGTGTTGGAGTCAAACAACATCTGGAAGGCGCCTATTGGCTAGTACCTGTGAGACATAGAGCTCATCCACACTTCTGCTTCTATGCCTAGAAAGCATAGGTGTAAGCAGTTTTCCACTTGACCCTTGTTTTTTAGGAATGGATCCAAGTGGTTTTCCCCTTGCCCTGCTCCTTTCCCATAATGGAAAACCCTCTTGTTGGTGCTAAATTGTAACAAACATCAACCCAGAGAAAACCCAAAATGCCATGGATCGTCTTTTAGACCCCTAGGCACTCGAGTCGCCAAAAGAAACTCAAGTGCTGATTTTTAACATTTGTCAGAAAGATTAACAGTACTTTACTTTTGCTGTTGAGGTTTTTGCATGTGTTGTGTGTTTCATTTCTGTTTCTGTCACCACTTGATTCAACTCATCCTAATCCTAGACACACACACACACACACACACACACACACACACATATTTAAAAAGCAAGAAAGCACAGAAGAAGGGGGGGACTTGGAGTGATTCTCTTGGCAATTCTGCATTTGATCTCTTTCCTTTCCTTTCTCTTTTCCACCAATGGGTTTTCCTCAACAGATGCTGCATAATTCTTCTGCAGCAACTGACAGATCACTAATCATCTCTTTTAGGGGAGGGGGGCAGATGTGGAAGATCACACCTTCAAAGGTGTTGATTGAATGACAAGCCAACAAGCAGCCAAAATTTCAGGAGGAAAGGGGGCCGGGGCTCAGCTCCAAAGAGAATCGAAAACAGCTCTGAAAGCCAAAATATCAAGGTGAATGATAGCAGGCAACAGATCCCAGGGAACCTTAGGGCCACTCGGGGGGGGGGGAGAACATATATTCCACAAGGGATGCAAAGTTGCAATACTCAGCTGGGATGCATCTAGCTCATCAGTGCTTCAGGATTTCTATGCCACCACAAACAAACAAATATTTATAAATATTTATATATAAATATTTATAAATATAAATGTTTGTTTGTTTGTTTGTGGTGGTGCAGAAATCCTGAAGCATTGATGAGCTAGATGCATCGGAGCTCAGTTGCTGTGTTTTACAGAGCAGAGGGATTTTGTTTGTTTGTTTGTTTACGTGGCAGAACATTTCTGCTTCCTCCTTCATCAACTGCTCTGCTAAAAGATGAAATGACAGCTGTTTCCAAGGTGGCAGTTGTAGAGAAATTTGAGGGTGGAATGCTCAGAAGGGCTTCATTTTTGCTGAGGCAAAAACAGTGCTGGCTAGCGGTTCTTTTTTTAAAAAAAAAAAAATTCTTTTTATTCATTTTCACACATATACAATATATTTACAATTCATTACATATTGATCATTCGCTATTTTGGCCTTTCTAGGCCTGGACTTCCATCAGTCCTTCCTTTTGGTTTCGTCAATACACTTTCTTTGTTTTTATATTTATTCCATAAATTATTGCTTTACCCTTCATAACTAAAATAATCCATATTTATTTCATCATACAATAATATTTATTTTTTACTACAAAGCTTCCTGCAATCCTACTAACGTATTCAATTGTGTATATTTCTTTAAATGATTTGCAATTTTCCCCCAATCCTCAATAAATTTTTGGTCTCGCTGTTCTCTAACTCTCCCTGTCATTTTATCCAGCTCCGCGTAATTCAACATTTTCAAAATCCATTCCTCTTTTGTCGGCATTATTTCCTGTTTCCAATATTGTGCCATTAGGATTCTGGCTGCTGTCACCATATATTGAAAGAGCTTTATATCCTCCTTTTTAATTCCTAGACCTGTAATGCCTAATAATAAAGACTCTGGTTTTTTGACAAAATTATATCCTAATATCATTTTTATCTTGTTATATATTTCATTCCAATAATTTTTGACTTTTTTGCATTCCTACCACATGTGGTAGAAAGTTCCAACCATTTCTTTACATTTCCAGCATTTGTTATTACCTTTATACATTTTTGCCAATTTTGCTGGCTAGCGGTTCTAATGATCTAAGCACAGAGGGATAACTCCTGGATGCACGAACTGGATACATTATCATCACCTCGTCTCAACCTGGATGATAGGCACCATCAATATTTAGGCATGCTATAGAAAGCCTAAAGGTTTTCGTATCTCAGGTAACAGAAACCAGTAAACACCAGCAAGCTTATCTCCGTCACTGAACAAGGTCTGGGGATCAGCACCTGGCAACCTTGGACAGCTCCCAGTGGCCCAACACCCTTTAGGACACATTGGTGCTACCATTAAAATGGCAGCCTTCAAACCATGCAACCATGTAAGCCAAAAAGGTCCACCAAACAAAGGAAAAGACCCACCAAAGCACCTTTGAGCCAGGGGCCCTTCAAACCTGGAGCTCCCCTGAATGTTCCTCTGCCATTCCCAGCCTACACACACACACACACACACACACACACACACACACCGCACTGACACACACCTCTACTTTAGAAGCAGTGGTGGGAAACCTTTTCCTGACCAAAGGCCACACTTCCTTCTGGGCAGCCTTTCAGAGGCCACATGCCAGAGGCAAAAGCAAAGGGAGCATCAGATGTCAACTTCACAATCTAATTAATAAATAAGATTTCTATACTGCCCTCCATCGAAAGATCTCAGGGCAGTTCACAAGATACAAAATACAAGGGAAGTACAAATAGATACTGCCAGGAGTGAGCCAGCAGCCAATCACACAAAAGCAAGTGGAATTAACTCTTTAGTAGGGAAAACAGGATCTGCACAGGAGTGTCAGGCACAAGGAGAATAGCAACTCTTATTTGGTAGGTCTTGCGCTTATGAAGCAGTTGCCAAGACTGAAGGGCCCCACCTCCCCACAGTTTACTAAGACCTCTCCTCTTTGGGGTTTCCCCCAAGCAATCTGAGACTGTGCCTGCATGCCTGCCTTTGCTCTTCCCACTTCATGCCTCTTCTGGTTCTGGGAGACTAGAGACAGGGGAGCTTATCTAAGCAGGAGGGGGAGACACCCATGACTCTTCCCCGACCTGGATCATCTCTGCCTCTTGGCCTCCCTCTTCCCACTCTCCTGCTTCAGCTTCTGCCTCTGATTCTGGACTTCTTTCTGCCATAGACTGTCCCAGCTCAGTAAGCCTTGTTACCTCTTCAGCTTCCAGCACCTCCTCTTCCCAGTCTTCTCCCTCTGACCACTCATCACCATCCCACTACCAATGGAGCACTTATAAACACCATCTCCAACTCTTCGAAATACTCCATCAATGGTATCTCCGAAAAATTTTACATATCACTTGGGAAGACAGGCGAACTAATGCCAGTGTACTGGAAGAAGCAAAGATCACCAGTGTCGAAGCAATGATTCTTCAACATCAACTTCGTTGGACTGGTCAGGTTGTTCTGATGCCTGATTATAGTTTTCCAAAGCAACTACCCTATTCTGAACTTAAAAATGGAAAGTGTAATGCTGGTGGTAAACAAAAGAGGTTTTTAGAAGACATCTAAAGGCGGGGTTTGTAATGTTTGATTCAATTTTTAATATTCTGTTGGGAGCCACCCAGAGTGGCTGGCGAAACCCAGCCAGATGGGCGGGGTATAAATAAATTGTTGTTGTTGTTGTTGTTGTTGTTGTTGTTGTTGACTCACTCAAGGCAAATCTTAAAAAATGTAGTATAAACACTGACAATTGGGGAGCCTTAGCCTGCGAGAGAGAAACGAGCTAAGAGGAAGGTGCATTTGGCAAACCCTCACCATGATCAACTCCCGCCCGGAAACCTATGTCCCCACTGTAGAAGGACATGTGGGCCAGAACTGGCCTCCACAGTCACCTACAAACTCACTGTTAAAACCGTGTTCATGAAAGACAGTCTTACTCAGTTACAAGTGATCACCAAAGTACAAGAAGAAAGAAGGCCACCATTCCCTAAGCTCTAGGCTTTCTTCCCTTGGGGGTTCCCCAGCTGGTTCCTCCCACCATTTCTCTGCATCCAACCAATGCATGACAGCTACTTTCTACACAAGCTCCCATGCTTGCTGGGACTGATGGGAGTTGTAGTCTGGAAGTTGGCATCAGGTTGGCAAAGACTGTCATGGTGTTTTATTCCCTCTTCCCAGTTAACAAGCATGCCACAGCTGCAGATCCATCCCAGGACCTGATATCATCTTAGCGCAAAATGCTTTGGTGGGAGATCCCAATGCTTGCTACGAGAACATTCTGCCGTGTCAATCACACTCTGTCTCCTCTGTCCCCCGTCCTTTGGGTGCTCTCACCAAACCCAGGAATTTGTCAGTTCCCCTAAGATATGGGGACGTGTCCCACCCACTCTGATAACAGGGTGCACACTCACAGCGACTAAGAATAGCTTGTGCCTTGGTTGTCTCCCTCATACTCAGGAGTGACAAGAGTATCGCCGGAGCAGAGGAACAAAAGAACCACGAGGAACAAAAGAATCATGACAGCTATTAACCACAGCCCCAAGAATATTTCATTTCAAAGAAACTCAGCCCACAACAGCTGGGGGAGCCCAGGCTGCCCTCGCGTCCCAAGATCAGAGCTTGCGGACGACAAGACTATTGACAGCTACCAGCTATGATGGCGTTGTGCTACCTCTCTGAATACTGCTGGCTGGGACTCACAGGTGGGGAGAGGGCTGCTGTGCTCACGTCCTGCTCTCGGACTTCCTAGAGATAGCTAGTTGGCCACTGTGAGAACAGGGTGCTGGATTTAGCTGGGGTAGCTCGGTTGGTAGAGCATGAGACTGTTAATCTCAAGCTTGTGGGTTCAAGCCCCACATTGGGTTGGACTAGGTGACTCTCATGGTAGGATTGCCATGTTTCAAAAAGTGAAACAGAAAAGTTGTTGAAAAGACAGAAAAGTTGTTGAGCTTTTTCTGGAAAAGCTGCTGAGCTTCTTTCTTTCTTTCTTTCTTTCTTTCTTTCTTTCTTTCTTTCTTTCTTCCTTCCTTCCTTCCTTCCTTCCTTCCTTCCTTCCTTCCTTCCTTCCTTTCCAAAGTGGCCAGGGCTAGGGCTAGGGCAAGGCTTAGGGTGAGGGTTAGAGGTAGGGTTAGGATTAGGATTAGCTTTAGGGTTGGAAGTAGGGTTAGGGTAAAGGGTTATGGTTTGGGTTGTGTTCAGGGTTAGGGTTAGAGATAGTGCTAGGGCTAGGTTTAGGGTTGGTGGTAGGGCTAGGGTTAAGGTTGGAGGTAGGGGTAGGGTTAGAATTAGAGTAAGGGTCAGGGTCAGGGTTACAGTTACAGTTAGGCTTGGAGGTAGGGTTAGGCTTAGGGTTAGTGTTTGTGTTACAGTTGGGTTTAGGGCTAAGGTTGGGTTAGGTTTGGGTTTAGGGTTAGCATTAGTGTTAGAGCTAGGATCAGGGTTAAGGTTAGGCAATGCTTTTCTTCAGGGGATACTCAAATGTACACTGTTCTGCGATAAATAAAGCGATAACCAGCACTTTAAAACAACTTTCAAAGGCCTTGAAGTAACGTGAAAGGTACAAAATGTACAACTGAATCAGCATTTAAATGGCTGGTTGGTGCATCCCTCAGATGCGTTGTGAAGAGAAGGGGCAGCTGGACTCAAAGGGGACAGGCGGATGAGCAAATCTTCTTTTGAAATATGTCTTTATGCGTGTAATGAGCATGGATGGCTTGAAGAACCAAAAGAGGCAGGCAATCTAAAAATAAAAGAAAAATTCCTTTCCCCTGACGAATATTTTCTGGTCCCTAATGCTCCCATTCTCCCAAAATACCACTGCCTCAGCCCCCACTTCTCTTCATCTGCAATTGCAGCATGGAAAAGAGCAGCGATAGTCAGCCCCTATCATGCTTTCGCTTCACATTTCCATGCACCTCAGAGTCACACCATGTGGGCTTGCACTGTGCAAAAACAGGCGCCTCTGAAGTGGCCCTTACATTGGGCAGCCCTGCCCTAAGACATAGTGCCATGCAATGTAATAAAATATACAATACAGCAATCTACGTTGCAGGCCTTTTAAAGCTGCAGTATCCTGCATTGATGGAGTCGTAGAATAATGGAATTGCAGAGTTGGAAGGGACCCCAATGGTCGTATAGTCCAGACATGTCCAACCAGTAGATCACGATCTACTGGAAGATCCCCGGCTGATACTCATAGATCGTGGGATCCTTATTGATCATGGGATTAAATAAAGTTTACCAAAAGTTAACAAATAAAAGCTGAAGAACTGTGGGCAATCCTACCCCAAAAAAGCTCAACAACTCTGGGCAAACTTCCGCAAAAAAGCTCAACAACTCTGGGCAATCCACCCACCCCCACCCCCATGCCTCCTCCCTCCAATGACAATGGGTAGATCACTGCCAGTTTTTTAATACTGGGAGTAGATCACAGTCTCTAGGGAGTTAGATGTGCCTGGCTATAGTCCAACAACCCCGCAACGCAGAAACCTCCATGACAGATGGCCATCCAACTTCTGCTTAAACATCTCCAAGGAAGGAGAGCCCACCACCTCCCGGGGGGGAGACCGTTCCACCATTGAACAGCTCTTACTGCCTGCAAATTCTTCCTGATGTTGAGTCGGAATCTCCTTTCTTGTAATTTGAAGCCATTGGTTCAAGTCCTACCCTCCAGTGCAGGAGGAAACAAGCTTGTTCCACCTTCCGTGTGACTGACTGCCCTTGAGATCTTTGAATATGGCTGTCATACCTCCTGCCAGAGGTTTCATGGGGTAAGGTGAGGTAGTATCTGAGCCTATTTATTCAATTAATTAATTCTCTGAGGAACTCAAGCTGATGTATTTGGGTCTCCCCCTACTCGTTTAAATCCCACAACATCCCTGGGTGGGAGGTTAGGTTGAGAGGCAGTGGCAGATCTAAGGAGCGTCTCCACCCGCATCGTTCAGCCCGGACACTGAGGTCCAGTGCCAAGGGTCTTCTGGTGGTTCCCTCACTGCCAGAAGGCAGGGGGGCCTTCTCGGTGGTGGCGCCGTCCCTGTGGAATGCCCTCCCACCAGATGTCAAGGAAATAAACAAATATCTGAATTTTAGAAGACATCTGAAAGCAGCCCTGTTTAGGGAAATGTTTGATGTTTTATCATGTTTTTAATATTCTGTTGGAAGCTGGCCAGAGTGGCTGTGGACACCCAGCCAGATAGGCGGGGTATAAATAATAAATTAGTAGTAGTAGTAGTAGTAGTAGTAGTATTAGTATTAGTATTACCCAGTGAGCTTTTTGCACGAGTGGGGATTTGGACCCCAGTCTCCCAGGTCCTGCTCCAATGTTCTAACCAGCCTACCACACTGTCTCTCCTGGAAATAGACAGGGTTGTGGCAGAGCAGGTGGGGTGTACTGCTGCCAGTTAAATTCAACAATACAGCTTCCCGTCTGCCTATTTAAACCAGCCCTTTTTTCAGAACTATGAGGGCCAGGACCTCATTATCATTATTTAAGGGCTGTGCCGTGGCTCAGTGATGGAGCACATAGACTGCAAGCATGGTTTCCCAGGTCCAACCCCCAGAAGAAGAAGAAGAGTTTGGATTTGATACCCCGCTTTCTCACTACTTGAAGGAGTCTCAAAGCGGCTAACATTCTCCTTTCCCTTCCTCCCCCACAACAAACACTCTGTGAGGTGAGTGGGGCTGAGAGACTTCAAAGAAATGTGACTGGCCCAAGGTCACCCAGCAGCTGCATGTGGAGGAGTGGAGACACGAACCCGGTTCCCCAGATTACGAGTCTACCGCTCTTAGCCACTACACCACACTGGCTCTGTGTAAGAAAGTCTTTTAACATTTCCCTCCCAATTTTCTTCATGATGACTATCCATTTTATTTTATTTTTAAGAGAAATTCCCAATTTTGGGGGATGCCCCTATTGCTGGTGCCCTAAGCACATGAGTGGGGCTGAGAGACTTCAAAGAAATGTGACTGGCCCAAGGTCACCCAGCAGCTGCATGTGGAGGAGCGGGGAAGCGAACCCGGTTCACCAGATTACGAGTCTACCGCTCTTAACCACTACACCACACTGGCAGCACCTCCAGGTAGGGGTTGGGAGAAAACTCCAGCCCCAAACCCTGGTGAGTCGCTGCCAGTCAGTGTAGACAATACTAAGCTAGATGGACCAATGACCTGACTGCATCCTATGCCCCTATATGCTTTCACTTTGAGATATGACTCTCCGTGGCTCAGATGGTAGTTGAGTTAAAATGAGAAGAGCTATAAGCATGCATTCTGTTAAAAAAAAACAAACCTCATGCCAGCAACTCACAGGAGCCCGTGAGCTGCTCAGGAGGTCCCGAAATGGCTATTTTTGTGTAAATGGCAACACGGCGGCTGGCGTTACAGCTTTCCTTCCCAGCTGTTCTGCAGAGTAAATCTGTTCTATATCGGTTTGTTTACCTAGTCTGCTGTAGGAACAGTTCCCATGACGGTCTCTGTTAGCAGGGAGCCAAGAGAGCAACTTCCCAAAGAGGTGGAAGGGACCCTTGCGTGGAGGGATTTTGTGTGTGTGTGTGTGTTTTTCAGAGGGTGAACACTAAGATGTCTTTGAATTTTTGCAGCATGTTCTCATTGAGGCTTCAAAAGAGAACGGAATTCGAGCTGTGTGTATGTGTGTGTGTGTGTGTGTGTGTGTATGAATGGAAGTCCAGATCAGGAGCTCTCAGTTTACTGAATTATTTGCACCGAGTACTCGGATGCATCGAATATTTGAAAACTGGCGCATTTGCCTTCAAAGGGTCCTTTCTGGCATAAGAGGACTCATGGCAAGGAATGCAATTTATGCCAAGAAGGCGCTTTGCAGTCTCAGAGGCAAAGATGGGACACGTCCCAATGTAGCCCCTTCCTTACCTAGTCCCATTTATGAATCGCTTCCTAAGGAACACCTCAAAGCGATTTAACAATGGAAGCAGCCATGAAGACAAAAGAAGCCTACAGTAAACCATTTCAAATACGAAAATAATTAAAACAATTTCACATATTTTAGTTAGTTAACTATAAGATACTGGCGCCTGGCGTTGCTCATTACTGTACACGGATTTAATTGCCCGTGATCTATCTGTTAGGACTAAATCTCACTGGCTGGGAACCAGTTTCCCTGGATGGGTGTAGCATAGGAAACCCAATAGGTGGGCACACCCCACGTTCAAGAATCTGCCTCCCTCCCACCTTCCGAAGGTTGCCATCTCACCAAAGTTATATTTAGCCCAGGCATCTGTGGGGACAGTCATTTTTTCATTTTTTTTATTTTAGTATTTAGGAAATGCTAGCACTGCCTCCTGGTTGGATGCCAGGTGCTACCAGGAAACATTTGTTGGAATTATTTTGGGAGCTCCCAGACCACGGTGGCCATCAATCACCCGTGTGGAAGCCATTCAGATCTGTCTGGGTTGCTTCAGCTTCCCATGCCAATGGTGACAGAGGAAGGAGGTGCAAGGAAATCTCCCCCCCCCCCGCCCATGCCACGTCTAATGTGCAAAGGTGATCTTAACTCCACCACCGTCAATTTTGAGAGTTAAGAACTGTACGAATCAGGGCTCCTTAGGTTACCTTGAATGCAACAGTGTTACAACAGAATAATGGGCTGTAGAATTGGAAGGGTCAATGCAGGAATCGCAACCAAAGAATCTCTACAAAGAAGGCATTTTAGCAAGTTGAAGCCAAAGCTGTTTGAAAAACCTAGGCAGGCAGTGGCAAATGGGTGCATGGATATAGAGACAGGAAGGAAATTTGATCCACATTTAAAGGCAAACCTATCTAATTCGCACTTTCTGAAACAATACATGGACCAAAACACAGCCATTCTTCGAAATTTGCACTCCAGTCAAGTGGACGAAAATTCATATATTAGGGTCACATGCCCATAAAAACACACATATTGGTTGGGGGAGGGACATTAAATGTGTTGGCTTTTTTTAAGCTGGCAAAATTGCATACAGACGTGTGTATGTGGGAAGACACTGAATGCAAATTCCACTGCCGAACAGCTCTGTCAGGAAGTTCTTCCTAATGTTTAGGTGGAATCTTCTTTCTTGTAGTTTGAATCCATTGCCCCGTGTCTGCTTCTCTGGAGCAGCAGAAAACAACCTTTCACCCTCCTCTATATGACATCCTTTTATATATTTGAACATGGCTATCATATCACCCCTTAACCTTCTCTTCTCCAGGCTAAACATACCCAGCTCCCAAAGCCGTTCCTCATAAGGCATCGTTTCCAGGCCTTTGACCATTTTGGTTGCCCTCTTCTAGGATGTGGAAACGTGAAGAACCGCGCCGAAGATTGAAAAAGAGAGAATCTGAGAGAAATCAAAATGGGCAGATTCGCTCACCCAAAACGCAGGTGTTTCATCAAACTTTGGCATCCCTTGTTGGTCGAAGGCTCAAACAGACCTTAGAACACAAGAAGAGCCTTCTGGACCAGGCCAATGGCCAATCTAATCCACCATCCTGTGGCCAGCCAAATGCCTGTGGGAACCCCACCAGGAAGACCTGAGCAAAGGAGCCTTGCCCCTCCTGCAGTTTCCAGCAACCGTGATTCAGAAGCATTGCCGCCTCTGACTGTGGAGCCAGAGCATAACCATCGATAGCCCTCTCCTCCGCGAATTTGCCCCATCCACTTTAAAAGCCATCACCCGCCTCCACAGAGAGCCTGTTTCCAATACAATCTGAGCTGGAATCCAGTAACTGAGCTGAAAGCAGCAGAATCAGTGAATATAAGTGGCTTTAGTAATATGATGTTAGGTAAAAATAGTATATTAGAAGTAATGTTTATGAAAGGTTAAAGTTATTAAATGTAATAATAAGTTATAGGAGATAAGTTAGTTATTTGAAATTGTAATAAGAATAATGATGAATGGTGAGAAAATAGTTACAAAGTTACTAAAGTAAATTAGTATTGAACGCAGTTGAGAGAACGGGGGAAGTCCCCAAATAAGATATGAAACTAGAGTTAAACAATAAGTATATATGTTCCAGTGTTCGTGTGTTAGGTATGTATAAGTTTTCTTTCTTTTTAATTTTTAATTTTTAATTTTTTACTGTATTTGTTGTGCTTTTATTGTATTTGTGTGGTGTATTTGTGATTTGTTGTTTAATGTGGAAAACCAATAAAACATTTTTTTAAAAAAAAAAAAAAACTGAGCTGAAAGCATTTCTGCTTGTTCTTGGGAAAAGCTGAATATAGACACCTACATTTTCTGATAAGGAACTGATTCTTCCCCACCTCCCCTTGATGTAAGATGGCTCTGTGCACAGGCCTTCTTTTGTTTGTTGTGTGTGTGTGTGTGTGAGAGAGTGAGTGTGTGTGTGAGTGTGTGTTAAGGGTGGGCTTTGGGTGGTGGTGAGGTAAGGACTGGGGTGTTTTTTTTTTGTTTTGGTTTTTTTTTGCATTTAGGAAGCAAAATTAGTAAATAATAGATATGTCTGAAAGGATCCAGAATTGCTGACTCCAATGAAAGTGCTGATTCGATTCTGCAAAGGCCCTTCATATTTTATTCAGCAGATAAGAGCTTTCTCCCACCCCACTACACATTAACAGAGTCACGATGGAAAACACTGTGTTACAGAAAGATAGGGGGGGGGACTTAGGAACACAGGAAGCTGCCTTGCGCCAAATCCAGTCGTTGGTCCATCAGTTTCAGTATTGTCTACACAGACCGGCGACAGCTCTCCAGGTCTGCGTGGAGATGCCAAGGTTCGAACCCGCAACCTTTTCCATGAAATAGAAGGAACTTTGTTTTGTTTTATTTACTTATTTTGTTTCTTATCTGCCTTTTAGCATAAAGTGCCAGGGCAGGTTGCAGCAGCGTTAAGATGCCATTAAGAAAACAGAGAAAGCATTTGCAATTGTAAAAGAAATAAAACGGTTTCAAAAGGGACATTCAGCAAAAGAGAGGAGTCCCACAGAATAAAGTACCTTACGTGTCAAAGAGCTGCATCTTCAACATGCACCAAAAGCTGTACAATGAAGTTGCTAGACACACCTCTGTGGGGAAACAGTGTCATAATTTAGGGACTGCCACCAAGAAAGCCCTCTCCATAGGGCTGCCGTTCCTCATATTTCTGAGGGTAATGGAAGAACCAAGAGAGGTCCCTCTGCAGAACTTAGCACGCAAAAAGGTAAATGGTGATGAGGACAACATACCCTCCAACATTTCTCTGATGAAAATAGGAATGTCTTATTTATTTATTTATTTATTTATTAATTATTATTATTATTCCATCCATCTGACAAAAGCATAATAAAACATTAAACTTTTTTTTAAAAAAAGCTTTCCTATACAGGGCTGCCTTCAGATGTCTTCTAAAGGTTACATAGTTACACATCTCCTTGATATCTGGTGGGAGGGCGTTTCACAGGGTGGGTGCCACTGCCGAGAAGGCCCCTCTGCCTGGTTCCCTGTAGCTTCGTTTTTCACAGTTAGGGAACCACCAGGAGGCCCTCGGAGCTGAACAGTGAGGGTAGGGCTGCCATACGTCCAGAATTTTCTGGACATAGCCAGGATTCGTCCTTCAAATTGTGCTCAGAAATGTATTGGGAGCAGTGCGGGATTTACGTATAAGCTAAATAAGCTATAGCTTACGGCCCCACTCTCTTGCCCCCCCCCCCAAAAGAATATACTTCTTCTTAATTGTAGAGATGCAATTGGGAAAGATGGAGGGCACAAGGAGAAGTGGACAACAGAGGATGAGATGGTTGGACACTGTTCTTGAAGCGACTGGCATGAGTTTGGCCAAACTGCGGGAGGCAGTGGAGGATGGGGTGCCTGGCGTGCTCTGGTCCATGGGGTCACAAACAGTCGGACACGACTGAACGACTGAACAACAACAAAATTGTATTTCACTATTAATATACTTCTTCTTAATTGTATTTCAGTTCAACAATTACTTTGATTAAATACATATTTTGTTATGTGCAAATGGCTTTGGATACCTATTAGGTCCATAAATTACCATATAGCATATATTCAACACAAAAAACAGCGACAATTTGTTGTTGACAAAGGACAGCTGTACATATAAAGGGCCCCATTACCTTCAGTAGCTGAGGGCCTCATCAAACCTAAATCCGGCCCTGATTGGGAGCCAGTGAAGATCCTTTAGGACTGGTGTTATATGGTCCCAGGGCCATTCTCAGCCATCAGCCTAGCTGTCGCATTTTGGATTAGTAGTTTTGAAGTTGCCTTCAAAGGTAGCCCCATGTAAACCGCATTGCAGTAGTCCAAGAGGAAGACAACCAGAGCATGAACCACTCCCTGTTTTTGGGATTGGAACTGGCTGCCAATCTGCTACTGGGCCAAGTTCAAGGTGCTGGTACTGATACATAAAGCCCTATACAGCTCAGGACTAGGTTACTTGAGAGACAGCCTTAATTATCCCTTATATCAGAGGTTTCCAACCTTTTTGGGTCCACCGCTCCCTTGACCAACTACATTCTTCCTGCGGCACCCCTGTGGGGCTCCTGAGCCCAGTTAGGTCCCCCCTTGCCTGCAGAGCTGGCAGCCCTTCACCCCTTTTCGAACACCCTACCTTGGGGAGGGTTCCCTCAGCCTTCTCACCTTTCCCCTCTCCTTGGGAGTCCTCTGGTCTCTGAGCTGCTCCCCCCACCCCGCCCCAAAGAGAGGTGCCTCCTCACACTGCCCCACAGGGGCCTGGGAAGCACCCCCTGGCCAGCTCCAGAGGCACCATTCGCCCGGGGAGCTTGTAGCCAGGGCTGCTGCAATAAACAGCCGTGCAAGCCTTTGGGAGGCAGAGATGCAACAGGGCATCGGAGGAAGGAGGGAAGGAAAGAAAGAAAGAGGGACAGAGGCCAGTGTTACCACGGCACCCCTGACCATTATTCAAGGCAGCCCACGCCACACTGGTTGAAAACCATTTGGCCTGCAGGAAATCTACTCCTCATTCCACAGTCACTCAGAGCAGGCTTTTTAGTATGTAAGGAACAGCATGCCCATTGAGACGCAAGATGCACCCACTGTCTACACTTTCCAGAAAAGAAGAGGAGGAGGAGGAGGAGGAGTTTGGATTTGATATCCCGCTTTATCACTACCCGAAGGAGTCTCAAAGTGGCTAACACTCTCCTTTCCCTTCCTCCCCCACAGCAAACACTCCGTGAGGTGAGTGGGGCTGAGAGACTTCAAAGAAGTGTGACTAGCCCAAGGTCACCCAGCAGCTGCATGCGGAGGAGCGGAGACGCGAACCCGGTTCCCCAGATTACGAGACCACCGCTCTTAACCACTACACCACACTGGCTCTCAAACAGTCAAAGACCCTTTTGCTTTGACGGGCTCTCCCAGCTGGATGAATGGGTCTCTGCCGTGGGTGTCTACTTTGTGTTGCTTTTTAAATGCATTTGCTCTGAGGGTGAGTGTGTGGGTTTCTTAAACCGCTATCAGCTGTTTTTATTGCATGCTTTGGATTGCCTTGAGACCCATGGGCAAAAGTTGTGCTTAACAAATAAAAAAACAGATCCCAATCTTCGGTCTGCCCATCCTCGGGACAGTTGAATGGTCTGATTCGGCATACGTCAGCTGCGTGCGATCATAGGCTCTGCCCCACCTGAATATTTTCCGCCCTGTCTCCCAACTCTCTTCTAGCCTGAGACCCAATTTGGATCTTATCTCTGCTTTGCTCAATCAGTTTGACCAAGGAAAGCTCTCTCGGTTCAGTTTCTGAGAGTCTTGCCAGCATGGAGCCTCAAGGACTAGAACCGAGTCTTCCAGCTCTTTTCAATTTCAAAGCGCTTTCTAAAATAATAATTAATTCCCGCAGCCTCCCCTGTGGGGCAGATAAAATACTATCATCTCTTTACTTGGAAGAGACTTCCAAGAGACTTGGAAGCTGAAGCGAGGAGTTTGGGGGACTTTCCAAAGAAGAAGACAAACTGAGGTGTGTGTGTGGGGGAGAATTTTAATTGGGTGGTAATTAAAAAGAAGGATCATTAGAATTAAGAACATTCTCTCCCAGCAGGTTTTTTAAAAAAAAAAAAAATTTTTTTAGAGTAATAGGCCAAATAACCACCACTGTCTGTCTTCATTGACATCAGAACATGGCAATATTCTCTGCATTGTTGTCTGGAGGCAAAATAAGGAAATGATTAAAAGACTTTGGGAGGAGGGAAGGCTAATCTACACAACAGTTCAGGGCCACATGTTTATTGCTGCTTTCTGCTCACCTCATTTCCTCCCATATATCCTGGCTTGTCTTTTAATTATTGTTTTAATAAATTGCCTCCCATCTTCCTCCATCTATCATGGACCCAGAACAAATAACAACTTTCAAGCTGAAAACACCTATGACTCCTTAAAGGCTGCCTTCCTCCTCCTAATAAATAAATAAAATTATAAAAATTGTCCAGTAGCACCTTAGAGACCAACTAAGTTTGTTCTAGACAGCATCGTAAAAAGCAAAGACATCACCTTGCCGACAAAGGTCCGTATAGTTAAAGCTATGGTTTTCCCAGTAGTGATGTAAGGAAGTGAGAGCTGGACCATCAAGAAGGCTGATCGCCAAAGAATTGATGCTTTTGAATTATGGTGCTGGAGGAGACTCTTGAGAGTCCCATGGACTGCAAGAAGATCAAACCTATCCATTCTCAAAGAAATCAGCCCTGAGTGCTCACTAGAAGGACAGATCCTGAAGTTGAGGCTCCAGTACTTTGGCCACCTCATGAAAAGAGAAGACTCCCTGGAAAAGACCCTGATGTTGGGAAAGATGGAGGGCACAAGGAGAAGGTGACGACAGAGGATGAGATGGTTGGACAGTGTTCTCGAAGCTACTAACATGAGTTTGGCCAAACTGCGAGAGGCAGTGAAGGATAGGCGTGCCTGGCGTGCTCTGGTCCATGGGGTCACGAAGAGTCAGACACGACTGAACGACTGAACAACAACAACAACAACAAAAGTTTGTTCTGGTTTGTTCTCACGACAGCTTATGGTATTATGGTATACCCAGAACAAACTTAGTTGGTCTCTAAGGTGCTACTGGACAATTTTATTTATTCTTTATTTTATTTTGACTGCGTCAGACCAACATGGCTACCTACCTTCCTCCTCCTAAGTGTGTTAGGGACACTCTGGGCAGGAAATGAGAGCACTCCTCTTCCACGCTGCCTCCACTGCTTCTGCAACCGCTCCTCCATTCTGCCTGCCCTGTTTCCTCTGTCATATCTGAGCTATTCAGTCAACGGCAGCCAGAAAACCTGTCCACCCACCTCTCTGCGACACTCAGGTGGCGCTGTGGGACAGCACATCTGGCTGCTAACCAGAGGGTTGGTGGTTCGAGCCCACCCAGGGACAACTGCAGGCAAGAGTCGTGCATTGCAGGAGGTTGGACTAGATGACCCATAAAAACTCAACAACTGATTCTGTGACATCACGGCAGTTCAGCCAATCATGTCAGAGGCTTCATTGCTGTTGTGACTGCTGAATGGCTGATTAGTCCCCTGCAGTATACGTTAGCTCAAGCAGACGAACGTTAAATAAAAGTAAACATAAATAGGTGCTTAATTGCAAGCCTGAGGGGTAGGGGTGGAGGTTGTGTGTGTTTTAATTTGTGTTTGCGATACTGCTGGGTGACAGTTTTAGCTGGAGACAAGACTCCCGCTTTCATATTCAGCTGGAAATAAAAGGCGAGGAGAAGAAAAGACGTAGCTGGAAGGTGAGAAGCAAGGAAGGAAAGCCAGAGGCCACACTTTGAAGCGTTATTATTAAAAAGCAACCTAGCAATTTCTCATGATTCATTCAGTATCGGGAGGAAATATAAGGGCCAATTACTTCAAAAGGAAAGTTTTGCACAGAAAGTGTGAATGCTTTTAAATACCTAATAAACAACAAGTGCTTTTTATTATTATTCTCATAACTTTTTTTGAGGGGGAGGGGTAACTTATTAAAATAATATATTTGACACATTGATTTCTGATAATCAATCAAAGCACTTGCTTTTCAAACGATGATCTTCATAAATTAAAACAGAAGGCAGAAATGTCTTTAAAAAATGTTTTAAAGTAGTATAACAGGAATATTGCATACAGTAAGGCAGGGGAGGGGAACCTTTTTTCTGCCAAGGGGTTCATTTCCTTGGGGGTGATCCTTCAGGAACCGCAAGCCACTGGTTGGATAAGCCAAAGGCGGGGGGGGGGGCAGAAAAAAAGCTCCAAAAGGGTGGGGCACCCTTCTTACCCTCTGTCTCCTTCTGCCACATCTTCTCGCATCTTCTCTCTGCCCCCCTTTTATGCCTGTGGGGTCCATTTGTGCTGGAGAAACTTACCGGAAGAATAATAAATCAAGATAACAAACTTTTAATAAAAGAATGAAAATGGTTTATTGAATATTTACAGATAAATTGTAAACAGATAAGAACATTGGCAGGATTACTGTAATAACCTGCAGTCTGATAAGAGTATATATTTAAAGTGGATGAATAAATGAGCAAATTGAGTTAATTCGGATATGCAAAAGATATTAAAAATAATCTTCAGGAACCGCAGAAAGAGGGGGAAGGAAGTCAAGTTTTAGAAATGTTAAAACAATTGTAAAATTAGTGAAATGCATAGACCTGAAAAGCATAAATAAAAATTAAAATAAATTAAAAATAAAATAAAACATGGCCAGTGGATTGTTGCTGTTGTTATTTTTTTTAAAAAAACACATGGCTCTGTAACACGGATCTCTTGAGGAATGTGGAAGTGGATGCGCTCTATAAGAAGAGCGATACGGTATCAACGAAGACCGATGTGTCGGCTGCAGTAAGGACATGAGAAAGTGACACTCGGATCGCCGACACTTTTTATCAGGGCGCCAGAAGTGGTTGCTGCAAATGTAGCGCAGTTAAAGGAGCCCAAGTACTTGAGCTTCATTGAGGAGATTTCCATGGCGAGGAATGGAACCTGCCAACCATTTCTCGTGTCACATTTGAGGTGTTCCTGAAGATGCTCGGCATCTGCTTTTGGCTAATAGTAGCTTCGTGATTACTAGAGACCTGACGCTGCGTGTTAACAAGAGGGGCCTCGACTCTATAGCGTCCCACAATGCTTTGCAGCTGATTGATGTATTGCTGGAGCAGGACCTAAGGCCTTATCTGACGCTTCTAGAAAGGCTTCCTGTTTTGCGAAAAGTTCATATTGGAAGAAACACATTCATTTATTCTTTCATTCGTTCAGCCTATTTTATAGCCTAAGCTTCCTCCCAAAAGGGACAAGGAAGCCGTGCGAATAATGAAATAAGCCATATAAAAAAATATATTTAAACATCAATGAAAACATCGTTAAAATGACAGTTGTTGTGCAGAGGCCTCACACCCAGTTATGCTCCAAAGACCTGGATACTAGCGAAAATAATACAAAAATTTGTATGTTTAGTAGAATCAGCGCTTTTTTCTGGCAGTACTCAAGGGTTCACAGTACTGGCACCTGTTTTCCATATGTTAAAAGTGTGGCCTTTGAATCATTGCATCTAAACAGTTTCAGTTACAGGTAGGTAGCCGTGTTGGTCTGACATAGTCAAAACAAAATAAATAAATAAAAATTCCTTCCAGTAGCACCTTAGAGACCAACAAAGTTTGTTCTTGGTATGCTCATACCAATAACAAACTTAGTTGGTTTCTAAGGTGCTACTGGAAGGAATTTGTTTATTTTTTATTTTATTTTGTCTAAACGGTTTGTTTTTGTTACGTTCTATTTTATCATTGCCATTTTTTAATATTGTAAGCCGCCTTGAACCCCAGCTTGGGAGAAAGGAGGGCTATAAATTCATTAAGTAATAATAATAATGATACTAATAATTGGGGGAGCATGTTTGGATGCAGATATGTACACGAAAGACTCCCCCAATGTGGCCTGATGCCAAATGCTTGGACACTGGACAATGTGCCCAATATCCATGAATACCGAGCATCTGAATGAGGCCAGAAAAGGCCCTGAAATCAAGAAGCTCGTGCCTGATTCACAGATTTGAGAAGCGGGCCTCACCTCAGCTCTCTGTTACAGGACCCTCGTTAAGGCAGCCTTGGAGATAAAGCGACCACTTTCTTCTTATCATTTCGACAACAGACAAAGTGGCAGGCTGAGTACTGACACCATTTCCCAGAGCCCTGGCGGGGTCTGGGCCAAAGGGCCATCAAAGAGAACCAGAGGGGATGTTTGTTGCCTCTGAAGAGCTTCTCACTCCCTAGCAAAGAGTAGGGGAGGGGCGCTGTGGGTCATGGCCCTGGGAGCACCATTTTTGAAGGGCCGCAAACCAGGTGAACCCCCCCTGCAGGCGACCCCAGCACGGCCCTCTTCTCTGCCCATCAATGGCAGTATCGGCCAGCCGGTCTCCCTCCTGTGCGGGCAGGCAGGCAGCTCAACACAACCCCGTTTTGCTCCAGTGGCAGTGGGGTCACTCTGGCGGGGTTGGTGATGAAGGCTGGGCAGGTCTCCCCCTGTCTGGCATGCATGTCCCCCACCTCATGTGCACGCACACGCCCCACCACTCACCTATCTGGCATGCAAGCAAGCACCCCGGGCAGCAGCAACCCACGCTCTGCCACTGGTTGTGCTAGATTGCTTCAGTGAAGGGGAAGCAGCTCTGTACCTCTAAGATGCTCTATTCACCGCAGTGATTCTTTCTAGGAGAGGGCTGGCCCTACCATTAGGTAGAGTGAGGCAGCCGCTGCAGGCAGGAGATGCTGCAGGGGGTCAGCATCTGGACCCAAGGCCTTTCACTCCAAGCCATTCCCATCCTCATCTGAGTGAGCACCTGATGACAAGGACTCTTACCCCTTGCTATCATGGGCCGGCTGTTTCACCCAGCCACCTTCCCCTAATGCAGAGCTTTCCAAACCGTGTGTCATGAGAAGTTAGTGTGTCAGCTGCAGTGTATGTTGCACAAACGCTACCTGCACTCCTCCCGGGGCTAGAAAGGGCTTGGTTTAACCTCTGGTTTGCTAGTAAAACTGAATTGCCATGTCGTGAAATGATGCATGTCGCTGACATGAAAAGTTTGGAAAGCTCTGCCCTAATGGATCATGGACTGCAGTACAGGCATCCCCCCCCCTTACATGTGTTTTTCTTGAAACAAAATTTAAAAAAATCCTTCCAGTAGAACCTTAGAGACCAACTAAGTTTGTTCTTGGTATGAGCTTTCGTATGCATGCACACTGTGCATGCACACGAAAGCTCATACCAAGAACAAACTTAGTTGGTCTCTAAGGTGCTACTGGAAAGAATTTTTTCATTTTGTTTCGACTATGGTAGACCAACACGGCTATCTACTTGTAACTGGAACTATGTGTTTTACTTATGCACAACTGTGTATACGTATGGGACCAGGAGGTCCAGAAACACATCAATAGGTTAGATTTTTGTTGCTTTTTAAAAAAGAAATCCTATTGAAACACCCTTCTGAAGCACACCTGAAGCTTTGGGAGCCACCTGCTTCACTTTGGACTAGGAGAAGAAGAAGAAGAAGAAGAAGAGGAGGAGGAGGAGGAGGAGGAGGAGGAGGAGGAGGAGGAGGAGGAGGAGTTTGGATTTGATATCCTGCTTTATCACTACCCGAAGGAGTCTCAAAGCGGCTAACATTCTCCTTTCCCTTCCTCCCCCACAACAAACACTCTGTGAGGTGAATGGGGCTGAGAGACTTCAAAGAAGTGTGACTAGCCCAAGGTCACCCAGCAGGCTGCATGTGGAGGAGTGGGGACGCGAACCCGGTTCACCAGATTACGAGTCTACCGCTCTTAACCACTACACCACACTGGACTAGACCTGCATCGCTTCAGGGGAGGTCATAGAACCATATAACCATAGAACTGTAGAGCTGGAAGGGACCCCAAGGGTCATGTAGTCCAACCCTCTGCAATGCAGGAATCTAATCTAAAGCAGCTCTGAAGTGGCCCGCTACAGAGTAGGAGTTGGGCTTCCTCCAAAGCAAGTGTACACCCCTAGTCGGCAACTTGTGATGCAAGACGCAATCAGACAACCTTCACCAAACGTAGCACTTAACTAGGGTTAACTTGCCATGCCAGCAAAGACTTAGGATTCCTAACTGCGTTATTGCCATCAAAGGACGTTCAGCGGGCATGAGAATGCCAAGCAAGGAGCGACGGGTTGTTAAACCACTCTGAGAATCATAGCTCTGCGGGGGGACGGGGGACGGGACTGGACTCTCCCAACAACTTGCAGGACTCTCAAGAAACTACATGTTATGTACTGAGTTGAATAGGATTCAAACTGCAGCAGTCTGATTGGTCCTAGAACAATAGGATTGAGATTGCAGCAGTCTGACTGGTCCCAGAACAATAGGATTGAGATTGCAGCAGTCTGATTGGTCCCAGAACAATAGGATTGAGATTGCAGCAGTCTGATTGGTCCGCAGGAGCCACCCAATCCAGCTCCAGGTGGAAGTGAATCCGCACTCCGATTGGCATACTGGAGTATCCCGGAATTAGCCAATCACGTGGGGCCCATTGTGTAAATAGTGTATATAAAGCAAACGTTTTGGGGGAACTGCATTCCTCACTACTATGAGCTGAATAAAGAGCATGAAATTCACACGAGTATATTTCACTACAGTTCCCAAGCTTCTTCTGAGCAGGGACAGCCATGGCTGTTTAAAGTGGTGTAACAATGGTTCAAATGTGCAGTCCGCATGGGGCCTGTGAGAGTGGAATGCACCTGCAGAACCGGGAAGGAGAAAATTATCGGAGGTTAATATACTTCTGGCGCTCAAATTATCTGCAGGCCGAGGGGGTGGGTGGGGGGGAGGATGGGCTATTTTCTGTCAGACGCACTCTGCACCTCACCCCAGTTGCTTTCTCTCTTTCCCCCCATCATCTGTTACTGTCTCACCCCGATGCATCTACTCTGGCGGTTTTTAAGCCTTAAGAAAACAATCCCAGGCCACTGTCTTCAGCCGAGTGGGGAGGGAGAGAGGGAGAGAGAGACCCTGTTTTGTCCCACATAGCTCCTGTGTAACTTGAACTCCGCTGCAAGATTAATAAGATTCTTTTTGGGAGGACAGACCTGATAGAGCGAGCGGCAGCAAGCAGGTGGGCCTGTGGCAGCGGAGAACAGAGAAAGCATGGATCAAATATAGCCTTTGAACGTGGCTGCTCAGCCGTGTATCAGGTATCTGCCAATTCCCTTAAAATCTTTCACTACCCAGCAGTTGTTAGGCAGGGCGAAGTCCGTGGGTCTTAATTAGGCCAGGTGGGGTGACGCCTTTTGGAGAAGAAAGGAAGGAGAAGGGTCTCCGCTAACACCCGGCATTAACGCACATGTCGCTCTCCCGGAGAATAAAAGAGGTGCAGATTGCACAGATGTAACCTTGCTTTGCAAAATGGGACTGCGGCAGGGAGGGGGGGGAGGGTTTTCACGCAAGGGAAATGCCTCGCCCATTGACGATGTTGCCGTCCACCTTGTTGAAGGGGCTTTAGCTTTCTCCCCCCCACCCCCGTCTGTCTCTCTCCCCTTTGTTCCCCCTGCATTCAAGCGTTGCTGTTTCCCCCTACAAAATTGCAAAAATACTGTATTCGCCTGAATATAAGCCACAACTGAATACAGTGGTACCTCGCAAGACGAATGCCTCGCGCAACGAAAAACTCGCTAGACGAAAGGGTTTTGCGATTTTTTAGGTGACTCACAAAGCAAATTTTTCTATGGTCGTGCTTCGCAAGACGAAAATTTCAATGCATTCCTATGGAAATTAAATTTCAATGCATTCCTATGGGAAACCGTGCTTCGCAAGACGAAATTTTCGCAATACGAAACGACTCGCGGAACGAATTAATTTCATCTTGCAAGGCACCACTGTATAAGCCGCAGCTTTAAAATTGGAGGGGGGGAGAGTAAAAAAAATACCCGAATATAAGCCGCTCCCTTCCTCGCTGCTCCTGGCTGCATACTGGACAGGGGGAGGGGGAGCTGCGCTGCATTGCCGGCAGGCTTCCCCCCCCCCGCTCTCTGCCTTCCTGGCCTTGGGAGAGAGGACGGGGGACTACGTGCAGGGCAGGCACCGCTGCATACCGTAAGGTCGCAAATATAAGCCACACTTTAACTTTTCACTGTTGGAATTTTTTTTGGGGGGGGGAGTGCAGGTTATATTCAGGGCAATACGGTATGTTCATTCCTCCCTGCCCCCTTGACAAACAAGCAAAAAGAAAAAAAACAACCTCCATGTCTAGGGACAGGGAAGAAATTTAAATATTTTATTTATTCACATTTCATAGAACTTATGGAACGCGGGTGGTGCTGTGGTCTAAACCACTGAGCCTCTTGGGCTTGCTGATCAGAAGGTCGGCGGTTTGAATTCCCATGACAGGATGAGCTCCCGTTGCTCAGTCCCTGTTCCTGCCAACCTAGCAGTTCGAAAGCACGTCAAAGTGCAAGTAGATAAATAGGTACCACTCTGGTGGGAAGGTAAATGGCGTTTCTGTGCTCTGCTCTGGTTCGCCAGAAGCGGCTTAGTCATGCTGGCCACATGACCCGGAAGCTGTCTGCGGACAAACACAGGCTCCCTCGGCCAGTAAAGCGAGATGAGTGCCGCAACCCCAGAGTCGTCCGCTACTGGACCTAATAGTCAGGGGTACCTTTACCTTTATCTTTATATACCGCTTGATTGTAAAAATCAAAATCTAAACCTTAAACCTGGGGGGAGGGAGAATGGAATGGACTTTCCTAGAAGAGGGCATGACTGGCTGGTTGGCACCTTAAACAAGAGCGCTCAACATCACAACACTTTGTTTCAGGTTCTACTTGTCCACTTTATTTTTCATAAAATGGTTTCCGTGTTCATCAGACTGTTGTTTTTAAGGGCAAGCAAATAGATTCACTGCAGACACACCAGTTTTTCCATCTTCTGTAATAGAGAAATATTATTTTACCTGCATGGGGGGGGGGGCCGATTCGTTATGGCATCCGTTGTTTCGAATGCTTTCCTACCAGCTTGATAATTAATCCTGAAAATTTGTTCGCTGACAGCGAAAGTCAACACTGGCACCCAGCATCAACATGACTCCCATTTACACAGCTGCTATTTGATGGAGAAATTATCTGTCTGTGCTGTAGAGGTTTGCGAACAAAGTCAAGGATGTTTGCTTCATGAGGGATCTCAGAACAAACCTCTTTTAGAAATATTTGCTGAGCTGTAATACAGAAATTCTTCCTTTCTGATGACGGGATGTTTCCAGGCTGCTCTTCTTTCCTATAAGATCCCTGTGTGGTGACCACACAACAGAAAACAATAAAACAAATAATTAGAAAGACAATTAAAACATCACATTGAACCAATAAAACAGATCATCAGCAGGCATCACAATAATCGTCCCTGTTCAGACTTGCCCCAAGTACCTTTGAGAAAAGATGTGTTTTACTATGACATCTAAAGCCGTCAGTGAGAGGGACAGAGAGATGGGGTCCCACAAACTTGGGGGACACATGGTGTTGACTCTATCGCATATCACCCTTCATGCCCACCAATGGGACCCCAAGAAGGCCTCCCTCCACAGATCCCTGGGCCTGACCTGGCAGATATGGGGAGAT
Source organism: Lacerta agilis (assembly GCF_009819535.1). NCBI lineage: Eukaryota > Metazoa > Chordata > Lepidosauria > Squamata > Lacertidae > Lacerta > Lacerta agilis. The sequence continues at coordinate 11,187,484 of NC_046312.1, forward strand.
ACGGGGTGTTGGAGGGAGGCAGTGCCTGGGCACGCAATTGCTGTCGTCATTTGCGAACCTCGAAGTCTGAAATGTCTCTCCTCCAGCAGGTCAATTTATGCAAGTCAGAAAATGGTCTCGAATGCAAGCGAAGCAAAAATAGGGTGAGTTTGGGTGGTCATTGCAGAGCTGCAACAGAGGCTTCCTTGCCCTTTCCTTCCTGAAATACACAGCAGGATGGGAAAGGGATGGAAAAGAAACAGAGAAACCCACCGGTGTCGGCTAATGAAAAGCAATATTCCTCAATATTTCGCATTCATCTAACCCAGCCTTCTCCAAACTGGTCTCCCCAGATGTTTTGGACTACAACCTTAGCAGTGTACAATTATGCCAGTTGCAGAAGAGGGAAGTTATCCAAAACATTTGGAGGGCACCTGGTTGGGGAAAGTTGATCTAAGCATACTGTGATCCCTCTCATTTGCTTGATGTTATTGGGGGTATGCCTACTTATTGGGGGTATGCCTACTTTATTTCAGCAAATGTCAGAGGGATGGGGAAATTGGTGTGTGTGTTTTTGTCTTCAACAGCAATAAATAACTCCGTCATCTGGAATCGGTGGATTTAGAGGTATCTCTCCATGATAGGAACCAGCTCTTCCTGACAACGTGCAGACCAGCTCCCTCCGCTGGAAGAGAAAGGCTCTTGTTCAATGTCAGCACTGCTCAAAGTCAGGCAATGTTCTCTCTACTAGCGTTTGGCATGTGCCAATAGGCTTGCCTGGCCATGCTTGTATCTTTATCATTTTAATTAAACTCTGGAGGAGGGGGAGAATCCCAAGCAGTTAGTTTGAGATTCATGTCTTTGGTATGTGCTCTTGGCTCCAAGCAGGATGTTTCCCCCCCTTCCCTCTCTTCATTTCAGGTAAAGGGGAGGAGGGTGCAAAAGTGTCCGGAATGGCTCATCCTGGCCTTACTCACTGAGTTTGTGAAAGGCTGGTTGCCGGGGGGGGGGGGGTCTCTCTCTGCCTGGCTCCCATTAAGGGCCTCCTCGCTTTTGCAACCCTCATCCAATGCGTTGCCATTTGGGTGAATCAGTGCAATGGATCTCAGGGGAGGTAGCCATGTGCAGGAGACTTGGGGAGGCAGGGAAATATTTCTGGGAAAGTGGTGTGACTCTCTGCAAAACTCACAACCTACATCTCCACGCACACACCCCTTTGGCTGCCTTGTCACTGGTGTGTTATTGTGCAGTGGTCTCTGTTGTAGTGTGGGGATAGTGATTCAGCAAGTGACTTCAGCTCTCTGACATAGCAGGCAGGAGACAGCTCCTTCATGTAACACTCTTTATTCAAGCAAACAAGACTGGGGAACTGAGGAGAGGGAAGCTACATTTATAAGGACAGAAGACAGGCTAGAAAGGATACATTTTGGAGGGAACAATCTCAAGCAATCACAAAGCTGCCTTTTGGTGGGAATCCATAAGACTGAGGATCCAAATGCAGCAACTTGAATGAACCAATAGTAGCTGTTCCTTCTGGAACAGGAAGGCAGTCACTTTCCCCTAATGTGAATACAGACGATAGTAATACAGATATGACAACCCTAGAATCAATACACAACAGTCTCATTTGTGTGCCAACAGCAAAGAATCATAGAATTCTAGCATCGGAAGGGGTCCCAGGGGTCATCTAGTCCAACCCCCTGCAATGCTGGAATCACAACTGAAGAATCCTTGGCAGGTGATCATCCAAACTTTGTTTTAAAACCTTCAATGAAGGGGAGTCCACTATGTTTTTATATAATAATAATATTTATTTATTTATTTATTTATTTATTTATTTATTTATTTATACCCTGCCCTCCCCGGCCAAGACAGGGCTCAGGGCGGCTAACATCAGGTATAAAAACAATTGATTAAAATACAACTTAAAAACAGGATTAAAATACAACTTCAAATGCAGCCTCATTTCAGCAGAAGCCCAGATCAAAAACTGTTTGGGGGGAGAAAACGTCAAATCTTCACCAAGGCCAACTATCCAGACTGGTCCTACGTGGGCCAGAAAAAAGCCAGGGAAAACCCTAAATAGGGGTTCCATCACAGAAGGAAAAAGGAAAGAGGGTGAGGGGATTAGGCTGATTCCAAGCCAAAGGCCAGGCAGAACAAATCTATCTTACAGGCCCTGCGGAAAGAAATCAGATCCCGCATGAGACAGAGCGTTCCACCAGGCCGGAGCCAGTGTTGAAAAGGCCCTGGCCCTGGTTGAGGCTAATCTGACTTCTGTAGGGCCCAGGACCTCTAGAGTGTTGCTGTTTATGGACCTTAAGGTCCTCCGCGGGGCATACCAGGAGAGGTGGTCCCATAGGTACGAGGGTCCTAGGCCGCAAAGGGCTTTCAAGGTCAAAACCAGCACCTTAAAACTGACCCTGTACTCCACCGGGAGCCAGTGCAGCTGGAAAAGCACTGGATGAATGTGGTCCCATGGCGAGGGAGGTGAGTGAGGCTGAGAGACTTCAGAGCAGTGTGACTAGCCCAAGGTCACCCAGCAGCTGCATGTAGAGTGGGGAATCGAACCCAGTTCACCAGATGATGAGTCCACCGCTCTTAACCACTATACCACACTGGCTCTCTAAGGAAGCTGTTCCATCAGTGTAAGGATTTTGGCTGCTTCTTCTCTCCTCCTCCTGCATGCTCTGTTCTAGGGGTGCTCCCGGCCCTCTGGAACAGATTTTTGGAGGATGCAGGGCACCTGGGGGTGGAGGAGAGGAAAAAAACAATATTTTGCACAAGCAGATATTCTTGCACTGACAGGATGCTTTAGTGGAAAACCACAGCACAATAACAATGACAAAAAAATCAATCAACAGATTAAAGAGCAGTTGAAAGCCATTGTGGAATTAAATCCTAGTTAACCAGAGTCATTGGAGAACATAAATATACAACCTAAGATATAATACCAGGAAAACAAACAGCATCAGAAAGAATAGTTTAAAAACAAGGGCTGCCTACCAAACCTGAAAGCAAACAGGACAGACTTCACTTAGCACCTAACATCGTCTAATATCGATGACACAGGTGTACACACTCAGGAAGGAGATCCATAATTCGAGTGCAACCACCGAAAGGGCTCAGAGTTCAATTAATGTTCACATGTGGAGAGGGGCAGGGGGGGAACCCATAAAAGGACTTCCAAGGAGGATCTCGTTTGACAAGAACGTTTGTGAGATACAAGACAATAGCATACAGTGAAGCCTCGCATGTGCCTGTAGTGGCATCTTTCTGACAGCCACAACTGGCAGCTGTGTGAATGTAGAGCCTCCTTCCTTCCTTCTCCTTGCCTCCATGCTCCAATCAAGGTCACAGGCAAGAGGTTTTTCAGACCTGCTACCTGTGTTCCTTTCAGCTGGAGACAGCTGGGGACTGAAGGTAAGGTCTTCTAGCTCTGTACCCTATTCTTCACTACCAGATCCTAGCCCCTTCCACTCTATTTAGTTTTGACATTTTATATTTCCATCCCTTCCCTCCACAGGTGCCTGGGTCTTCCATAAAGATTTCAGAAAAGCTAGCTAAATCACTCGATTCTGCCATTGTTGACTTTCTGGAAATCACTAGCACAGATCTTTATTTCAGGCCCGTTGCTGAAAACCGCTGCTGTGTTCGGTGCTCTTGATGGGTTCTGCAAAAGGAAGTCCGCTCACCAAAGTCTATTTTTTGTCAACAAAGGGCTGATTAGCTCAAGCCAATGTCTCCTGAACAATAAGTGACAAAAACCAAACTCCAGGTCTGGTCAGATGCTGATAACATATAGCTGCTACGTAGGGGCTGCTGTTGTTGTGGGAGCGTTTGAGGAGGGAGTGCCTGTAATGACTGTTGCTTTCTGCCTTCTGTGTTCTAAACCCATCTACTGCTAAACAGATTAACTGCAGAGTCGCAAACAAAAAGGAATTTTGCATGAAACAATAATAAGTTGTTGTGCACAAAAGATGGCTGCTATTTCGGGTCCCTTCCTGTCGCGTGTTCCTTTGATTATAAACACGGCTGTGTGCATAAATGAAGTGGGTGTGCACACACCCAAGGATATTGAAAATTCTGCTGCCAGGCAATCCGCATCCCTGTGATAAACAGAACGCAGCATCCCACACAAGTTGCAGAAATTGAGCAAACCTTCATTGTTTCTCTTGTGTAGTCGCAGGAAGGAGCACAGGGTTTTGCCTCCATCATGGCTTGTAGCCACTGGTAGACCCCTTCGTTTCTGCCAGTGTAGCCCATCGGAGGCCCACTTTGCTGAGGGCTCTCTCAAAAGCCACCAGACACCTCAGCTCAAAGTACCTGTCAGGGCGTAACGGTGCTTCCCACAAGTGACTCCCGGTCTGTATATTTACATTGCTTTATTATACAAATATGTACAAGTCAGAGCTAAAGTTCTAGCGTCCATTCAGTCACTTTCAGATCCCGGAAGTGGCATCCAGCGGGAACGCCTCCAACACAGTAGTAGTAGTAGTAGTAGTAGTAGTAGTAGTAGTAGTAGTTGTTGTTGTTGTTCAGTCGTGCTGTCGTGTCCGACTCTTCGTGACCCCATGGACCAGAGCACGCCAGGCACCCCTATCCTCCACTCCCTCCCACAGTTTGGCCAAACTCATGCCAGTCGCTTCGAGAACACTGTCCAACCATCTCATCCTCTGTCGTCCCCTTCTCCTTGTGCCCTCCATCTTTCCCAACATCAGGGTCTTTTCCAGGGAGTCTCAACTTCAGGATCTGCCCTTCTAGTGAGCACTCAGGGCTGATTTCTTTAAGGATGGATAAGTTTGATCTTTTTGCAGTCCATGGGACTCTCAAGAGTCTCCTCCAGCACCATAATTCAAAAGCATCAATTCTTCGGCGATCAGCCTTCTTTATGGTCCAGCTCTCACTTCCGTACATTACTACTGGGAAAACCATAGCTTTAACTATACGGACCTTTGTCGGCAAGGTGATGTCTCTGCTTTTTAAGATGCTGTCTAGGTTTGTCATTGCTTTCCTCCCAAGAAGCAGGCGTCTTTTAATTTCATGACTGCTGTCACCATCTGCAGTGATCATGGAACCCAAGAAAGTAAAATTTCCCCCTCTCTTCCTTCTGTTTGATTCCCCTACGTTGTTGAGGCGACGGGGCTGCCACCACCCCCCTTCTGTTCCCGAGCTGCTCAGTTGGCTGCTCAGGTGGCGCTCGGGCTCTCTAGAGTCTGACAGCCCCTCCACCATGCTGCCCTGTTCCTGCTCGTCGCTGTTGCATGACGTGCTCGAACTCTCCAGCCGTTGCTCGGAAACCTCGGCATCCAAGACCCCTCTCACCCCCTCTCACTGAGAGCCAGTGTGGTGTAGTGGTTAAGAGTGGTAGACTCGTAATCTGGTGAACTGGGTTCGTGTCTCCACTCCTCCACATGCAGCTGCTGGGTGACCTTGGGCTAGTCACACTTCTCTGAAGTCTCTCAGCCCCAGTCACCTCACAGGGTGTTTGTTGTGGGGGAGGAAGGGAAAGGAGAATGTTAGCCGCTTTGAGATTCCTTCGGGTAGTAAAAAGCGGGATATCAAATCCAAAACTCTTCTTCTCTTCTTCTCATCATGCTCTCTGCTGGCCCCTGGTGGTCCCCTGACAGTACCTTACCATAATAGTTGCACTTAGACCATATGAACCTAAGAAGAGCTTTCAGGATCAGGCCAATGGCCCATCTAGTCCAGCATCCTGTTCTCACAGGGGCCAACCGGATGCCTGTGGGAAACCTGCAAGCAGGACCTGAGCACAAGAGCACTCTCCTCTCCTGAGGCTTCCAGCAAGTGGCATCCAGAAGCATCGCTGCCTCTGGTGGTGGAGGCCGAGTATTGCCCCCAAGGTCCATGAAGGCAGAACATCATGGCTTGCAGCCATCAACAGACTGATCCTCCATGAGTTTGTCTAATACTTTCTTCTTCTTTTCCCCAAGTGACTTGGTTCAGCTTTATTGCATATGTGGCACACACAAAGACATGATTGGCAACCACTCTCCATGCACTGACATCTGTGGAAAGGCTGTACTGTATAAGATTATTTTTATTTTTATTATTTATTCAATTTATACACCGGCCTGTACCCGGAGGTCTCAGGGCAGTTCACAAACAAGATAAACCCAATGGAAAAAGAGAACCATCAACAAAAAAATGTCTTTTTCCAAAACTACCGTACAATATGGCAGGGGCTTTTGTTTCGTTGTAATGTGGTTATGTGCTGTTTTGTGTTATACTAATATTTACAAACCCAAAATGAAATGAAATATTGGGTAAGGGGTAGGGGGAGTCTAATCCTTTCTTAAAGTCAAGTTGGTGGCCATTACTGCCTCCTGCAGCAGCGAGTTCCATAGTTTAACGATGTGTTGAATGAAGAAGTACTTTTTAATTATTATTATTTTTAAAAAACTGCCCTGACTCTTCCAACAATCACCTTCACTGGATGATCGCAAGTTGTACTATATTGAGAGAGGGAGGAAAAACTTTTCTCTATCCACTTTCTCTCTTTCCTTGGAGGTTTCTAAGTAGCCATCTGACACGGATGCTTCAGCTGAGATTCCTGCATTGCAGGGGGTTGGACTAGATGACCCTTCCAACTCTGAGATTCTATGATTCTGTGCCATGCATAATTTTATGAGTTTCTGTCATGTCACCTCTTACCTGTCTTTTCTCTTTAAAAAAAAAACCCCAAAGTTGCAAACCTTCCCATAGGAGAGTTGTTCCATTCCCTTGATAGTTTTGGTCTCCCTTTTCTGAACCTTCCCCAAACCTACGCTGTCCTTTTTGCTCAGCTTGTATTGAAAATACTGCAAAAATATATATTTAGACCACTGTTTGATCCTTGCAAACAAAACGAACCTGTATAAAGGCTTTCTCCCTGAGCTTTCCCACTGCTGTGGGAAGTTGGGTAGGGGACATGACACAAAAAAAATTCCACGCTATCTAGCGGATAATCAGTTCACTCAGATGTAATCTGATTTGCCTTCGGTTTATTGATGCCAATTCCAAACCCACATGCGGTATATTTGAGGAATGCATTCCCTACAGATTAAAATGTCACCAGAAGAGGTGTGGAAAAAGAGAGTCTGCTGATAGTGCTGAGAGGAGCCAGAGCTGTGATGACTTAAAGGCAGACCTTTGCTTCAGCGACTCCTCTTCGTACGTAGCACGTGCGCCAGCAGGCAGTCGTTAATTTGCAGAGATGGGTTGTTGCAGCTGAAACTTTTGAAACGTGCCCGGATCGTCAGCTAGGGTCTGAACGCAACCTGCTAGCTCTGAAACTTCAAAGTGCTCATTTGCATATACTTAAGCATTCATAGAATCATAGAATCATAGAGTTGGAAGAGACCACAAGGGCCATCCAGTCCAACCCCCTGCCAAGCAGGAAACACCATCAAAGCATGCCTGACAGATGGCTGTCAAGCCTCTTCTTAAAGACCTCCAAAGAAGGAGACTCCACCACACTCCTTGGCAGCAAATTCCACTGTCGAACAGCTCTTACTGTCAGGAAGTTCTTCCTAATGTTTAGGTGGAATCTTCTTTCTTGTAGTTTGAATCCATTGCCCCGTGTCCACTTCTCTGGAGATGAATGCATCTTTAAAACGCTCAGGCTTAATACTCAGACTGTCTCCACACACACACACAGAGAGAGAGAGAGAGAGAGAGAGAGGAGATGGATCCCACCCCCAAACAAATATAGTTAAAAGACTCGTGCTCCTTATGGCAGGTTATTCAATGGAGGAAGAAGAAAGGAGAAACTTTGTCCCTCTCAGTAAGACTTCCCCACCTAGGATTGCCATATTTCAAATAGTGAAAATCCTTCCTTCCTTCCTTCCTTCCTTCCTTCCTTCCTTCCTTCCTTCCTTCCTTCCTTCCTTCCCAAAGTTGTTGAGCAAAGTCGGGGGGGGTTGACATTTTTGAGCTATTTTTATGGGAAATCGGCAAAGTCAACACAACCAGATTTTACTAGAGTGTTCTGGGTTTTACTAGAGTATTCTGGATATGTCCAGGAAATTCCAGACTTATTGGCAGCCCTACGCCACCACTACCCCAGAACCATAGAACATAAGTTCCACTTCACCTATTCTGCTGCTTCCCAGTTATATTTTTTAATAATTGCAATAATTTTTATTATTAAAAATGATGGACTAAACTCAGGGCATCTCTCCTATACTTAGGCACAGAGCAAGGGCCCAGCCAAACTCACAATTCACTTTCCTCACACAGACGGCACTGTGTGCCACAATGCTAACTGCAGGCCCATTCATTCTGGTGCACTTGCTTGTTGGTGGATATTCCATAGCACACCCACTCAACCAATGGGTGAGTGGAGGGACTCTCTCGCTGGAAAGCAGGCTGATATCAGGCAGTTGCCAGCTTTCAGCCTCTTCAATAAATGGGACCCCTGACCATTAGGTCCAGTGACTCTGGGGTTGCGGTGCTCATCTCACTTTACTGGCCGAGGGAGCCAGCGTACAACTTCCAGGTCATGTGGCCAGCATGACAAAGCCACTTCTGGCGGACCAGAGCAGGGAACGGAAACGCCGTTGACCTTCCTGCCGGAGCGGTACCTATTTATCTGCTTGCATTTTGACGTGCTTTCGAACTGCTAGATGGGCAGGAGCAGGGACCGAACAACGGGAGCTCAAATAGCTCTGTTTAATTCTCATCTTTAGATTCACTCGGGAGGCGGGCATGCCAAAACAGATCCCATTTTTCCACCGCGGCTGGTTGAGTTTCAAAAAAACAGCCATCCCAAGAACACCACCTCCGCAGTAGTTCCTTTTCCCAGATTAAACCTAGCATCAGTAGGAAGTGTTTTGTCAGCTACAGAGTGCTGACAGTGGTGCGTGCCCAGAACGAGGCTGGCACCAGATTGCCCTGCATAGTTTGTGCGCTGCTTAAACTTGCTCGCTGACGACTTCTTGCAAAATCACTGGAATCCTGACAATACATTCAAGGTGGAAACCCACGCATTATGCAGGCGTAGATATTTTTAAAGATAGTCATTCCTTTAAACAAAGAGCCATAGGCCATGCTTCGCTTCGCCCTTGTTTTCCAGCTCATTTAGAAGGAGCCAGATCCCCCTTTTCTTTATCTCATGTTTCCTAAGGTTTACTCCAGCTCTTCTCCTGTTCGGATCTCCAGGAGAGGGACTGGATTCGCCCCTTTGCATTTGTGCAGTGCTTTCTCTCCGTAATCGTTAAAAAAAAACACACACACACCCCTAAAATGTGGCTCTCTCTCTCTCATTGTCCCCATTTTGCAGATGTGCAGATGAGAGAAGGAGAGAGAAAGAAGGAGAGAACATTTGCCTAAAGCCAGCCAGAGAATTTCCGGCTGAGGCGAGATTTAAAAGAGGGACTTCCCACCCCACAGCTCGTTTACGTTAACAACACGCTTACAACATTAATTACATCTGCGTTCCCAGTGTTTAGGAATCTTCTGGATCCCAGACTATAAGACTAACAAGTGGAGCTGGGGGCGGATGGGAGGTGCCTGGCAGATGAGGGGGTGGAGTTTAGGAGCTAAAGGGTGGTGCCTGGCAGATCAAGGAGCGGCAGGGCCGGATTAACGATTTAGCAAAATAAACATGTCTTTGGGGCATCGAGGGAAGGAGGCATCACAGAAATTTTCCATTGCCAGATTTCCAAGGACCATATGGCGCAGCTGAACCAGGTTCCACAAAAAGGCTCCTATAATAAATGAAAGAACCACATACATATATACAGCAGCAGCAACAACAACAATAATAAAATAAAATAGTAATAATGAAATAGTAATAATACAGTGGAGATTAATGGTATACTTTAATCTTGGGAATACAACAAAATTATAATCTGGTAACTGGTAAACTGCAACAATCTAAACTGCCTTATCTAAAAGCAGAAGTGTTACGTAAGATTGGTTTTGAGGATCTAATCAAAGACTTTGCAATTAGAAAAAAGTAGGAGAAAATGTTTCAGATATAAATAAAGTGGAAGTATACATAAATAAACATCATTCTCAATCTTACTATAAGTTTTGTTTCATTTTACAGTTTATTAGCCAGTGTGGTGTAGTGGTTAAGAGTGGTAGACTCATAATCTGGTGAACCGGGTTGGCGTCTCCGCTCCTCCACATGCAGCTGCTGGGTGACCTTGGGCTAGTCACACTTCTCTGAAGTCTCTCAGCCCCACTCACCTCACAGAGTGTTTGTTGTGGGGGAAGGAGGAAAAGGAGAATGTTAGCCGCTTTGAGACTCCTTCGGGTAGTGATAAAGCAGGATATCAAATCCAAACTCTTATTATTATTATTATTATTATTATTATTATTATTATTATTATTATATTTTGAGTTAGAAATGTATGGGGGAACTCAGTTCCGGCACCTCTCAGGTGGGTGCCATTACCATTATAAGACAACAAGGGAAGTATTCATGGTGAATTCCGACACCAATTTTTCTAGAAAAATATCACTGATAGGCAGCAAAATCTTTTAAGTGCAGAGTGCCTCTGAAGGTCTTAATCCAGCCCTGAGGAGTGGTTTAGGAGTAAAAGGGTGGCGCTTGACAGACCAGGGTGGTTCCTGATGGTGATCAGGCCTAGAACCTTCCTGACAAAGAGAGGGAAGGGTACAGAATGAATGGCAAAACCTCTGAAATCAAACAGAAAATATCCTGTCTGCCTTGAACCTGACTCCGTGTCCTGAGTTTTTGCACCTTATTCTTATTAATTAATTTCCTATACCGCCCTAAACCAGTAGGTCTCAGGGCAGTTCGCAACACAAAGTTGCAATATGCAAAGCACAAAATACATAATAAAAACAATCAAAGCACAAAAGATATAATAAAGATAGTCAAAACATAATAAGAGTAGTCAAAACAATTTAGTATTGTTAATTGTATACACACTAAGTATACACACGAAAGTATACACACTAATAAACAATACACACACACGCACCGCAACAAAAGCCCCTAAACAATACAACTACAAAAATCCAAATTAACACACAATATTTAACAACAATTTAAAACAATCCCACCTTCCAAATAAAACTACACCCACCCAAGTTAAAACACCATCCCTGTTAAAACAATAATTTTAACACAAGGGGGCTGGCCCACACCCCAAAGTGCCACCACCAAAGGGATGACACCCCTTTGGTGTCATCCCTTTGGGGGCGGACCCCCCCCCCAGGGCAGACAGCTTTTCTAGAACTGCCCCAGCAGCTGATGCACACCTAGCAGAGGCAGCAGGTGTTCCCAGGGTGCTGGTCCCTGCAGCCCTCTCCACGGTCCTGTCAGGTGGAGGGGTGTGCCAGTCCTCAGCCAGCTGCTGCAGACAGTCATGTGAGGAGGGGGGAGATGCCAGTCTCCAGGCCGTCAACTGCAGGTCCAGGTAGGCTGGATCCACCAGACAGGTAGGCAGGCAGGCTTTATAGAGCTGCTCTAAAGACCCCGAAGATGGTTGAAACCTTGGAACTTCAGGTCAACCCTGAAAGCTGTCCAAAGCACTTTTCCTCTCCTATGTTTAGTTTTTCAATACCTGCTTTAGTCTGTTCAGAGAGTTAATTAAAACTTGAGAAGTGCATTTCTTTGACAGCACGCATCCTGGCCTTTAGGTGCCATCTTCCTTTTTAAAAAAAAACAAAACAAAACCATCAAGGCAGGTTTCATACAATTGGCTATTCCACTTCCCGTTGAAAGCTGAATTCACCAAGAGCTGGTATTTGAAGCCCTTACCTCTTGTTTGCGGAACACTCTATGCTCCGGACATGAGGCTACACGTCGATTTCATAAATCACCTAAAGAACAAGGTGAACTTTCCAAATGGAAAGAACAGTATTTTCTAGGAGATTCCTTCTCCCCCCATAAATATATTCGTTGGCTTAGAAAATTATTTGCATGTAGTGTGTGCTTTTGGGGGGGGGTTGTACACCCACATACATTTCACCAACAAAACAAAACAGCGCCCCCCCATGCATTCCAATCATAAACTGTTAATCATGCGGCCCTTTTGTGGACAGAAAGCACACAAGTTACAAAAAAGCAAGCCTCCATCGTACTACACAGTTGTAATATCAGAAAGGAGACAAACTTGAAAACATAGACATATTGAGCAGTGCAGATGAGACAACACTTCTATGTTCTTTTAATTTCAGTAGGCAAGTTTGGTGTGTATTAGCTGGGTGTGTTTAGCCTGGAAAAGAGGAGACGGAGTGGAGATACGAAAGCCGTCTTCAAATATCTTAAGGGCTGTCACATGGAAGATGGCGCAAGCTTGCTTTCTCCTGCTCCGGACGGTAGGATTCGAACCAATGGTTTCAAGTTACAAGAAAGGAGATTCCAACTAAACAGCAGCAAGAACTTTCTGAGGGTAAAAGCTGTTCAACAGTGGAATGGACCCTCACTGAAGGTGGTTGGCTCTCCTTCCTTGGAGGCTTCGAAGCAGAGGTTGGATGGCCATCTGTCATGGCTACCTTAGTTGAGATTCCTACATTGCAGGGGGGGTCGGAGTTGATGACCACCAGGGTCCCTTCCAGCTCTACAATTCTATGATTCAAATCTTTACCACTGAAATGAAAGGAACTTTAAAGTGTTGTGGTATGAGCACTTTCCCGCAAAGGATCTCAGGTACTGAGGCTGGTGTAGACCTGTGCCTGAGTCCTGGGAGAAACCTGGGAGAAACCCTCCACAAGTTGTTGGACTCCAACTTTCATCAGTCCTGGGCAGCAGGGCCGATAGGGATAGACAGTGCATGATAACAGCATCTGGACATAAGAAGAGTCAGCAGGATCAGACCAAAGGCACATGGAGTCTAGCATCCTGTTTTTATAACAGTCAATGCCTGTGGGAAGCCTGCAAGCTGGAGATGAGCAGAACAGCACTCTGCTCACATGTGATTCACAGGAACATTGTCTATTCCTGGAGTAGATGATGCTAGTCTTGATGGACCAGGGTTTTGACAAGGTTTTGGCCATGCCATTCCTTGCCTGCATCCCAAAATGTTACTGGGTACTTGGCTATCCCAGTTTCCCACATTCTTTTTATAAGTGGGTAGGACCAGCCAAAATGGTTTTAAGTACCAGAACAGAGCTGAGCTCAGTCATCGGAAACTGCGAAGCTGCCTTATGGTCTGACAGAGTCAGACCATTGGTCCACCTAGCTCAAGAAGGTCTACACAGAAAGGTGGTGTTTCTTCAGGAGGCTCATCAATCCCAACCCTACCTGAAGGTGCTGGGGGCTGAACCATGGGCCTTCTGCATGCTGTACCCCTAAGCTTCTGCAATCTTTTCACACAAAAGTCCACACCCGGTAACTCCAAGCTTTCTCCATTTTGGCATCCAAGGGGTCCTTTCAGATTTGGTTTGTTTATTTTTGCTGTTTATTCTGCAATAACGTGCCATTGACACAATAATGGTGCATTCCATTTAGGTTTTTGTTGTTGTTGTTCAGTCGTTCAGTCTTGTCCGACTCTTCGTGACCCCATGGACCAGAGCACGCCAGGCACGCCTATCCTTCACTGCCTCTCGCAGTTTGGCCAAACTCATGTTGGTAGCTTCGAGAACACTGTCCAACCATCTCATCCTCTGTCATCCTTGTGCCCTCCATCTTTCCCAACATCAGGGTCTTTCCCAGGGAGTCTTCTCTTCTCATGAGGTGGCCAAAGTACTGGAGCCTCAACTTCAGGATCTGTCCTTCCAGTGAGCACTCAGGGCTGATTTCTTTAAGAATGGATAGGTTTGATCTTCTTGCAGTCCATGGGACTCTCAAGAGTCTCCTCCAGCACCATAATTCAAAAGCAATTTAGGTAGGGCCAGCTTTTATTCTTAGAGTTGAAAAAAGCTGGCCTGTGACTAGTCGGTTGACCACTTTTGCATGATGAGTTCTTATCAGGAGAAAAGAAGAAAAAGGGGTGAGAGGTGTGGGTGAAGTGGAGAGAGGAGGTGGGGGAAACTCTTCAGCTGCTATCTTTCAAAATGACACATTTCCAAGGTGTGAACATCTTGTTTGAGTGCTTATCTTATCTGGCAAGTCCTCTGTAGAGCCGATCCAGAAGGAGGCAGAAGAACTTGCTTGGTGACGCCAAGTCAAAAACGTCTTGCGTCCTTCTGCTATTCCCTGATTCTCCGGAAGACAGAAAAAGCGAAGGAGGAAACCAAGACTGTTCTTTTCCTTCTCACTCACAATAAAAGTTAGCATATTGGATAGTTGGCGACACTTGGCAAGTTCATCTGGATTGAGTTCTAGCCCAGAGGCAATTCAATCCCCAGGAAACGATATTAGATGTAGACATTCCCTGAGGCTGTCAAAGTTTAATGAATGGAACCAGGCATGCATGCTTTGGCCTCCATTCATTAGCCTTGTGTGGAATGCAGCTTCCCAACAACTATTTTATAAGAGAATTCTGACTGCACTTGGTGTTCGATTCATCGTGCAACAGCTCCCCTACTCTGGCAAGTGGTTTCACGACCTGAACGCGCAGCAACGTGCAAGTCAGAAATTGGGGCCAAGAATCTGAGGATGTGACGGCTTCAGGTTTTCAACCACTTCCTTCCGACGTTGGTGTAGCCATGGATAATGGGCGGCGGGGTGTGTGTGAAAGTAGCTCTTGGCTCTCGCAAATGTTGGAAGATCTCTTTTCATCTACACACAACGTGGGCTGATAACCAGGGGAAGTCTATGCATTCCCCTTGGCTTTGGTCCAGGTTCTTATATGTTCTCACCAGCAAAAAGCTTTATTCAATCTCCCAACCGGGAGGTTTAAAGCTTTGAACAAGGCTGATCTTAAGTCCTCTTAGATTGCACAAACCAGGAAGTAGTGGACTTTATCTGTAGCCACATGGGCAAACTGTCCCTTCATAAGGGATCTAGCATGCTTCAACTATGGCAGAGCACATAGACTGGAGCTGCATAGCTGTAAAAGGCTTTTTTCTCCATTTGGTATTTGTAATGCTGGTTACATCATAAGGGCGAGGAGACTGAATGGGTAGTTTGGAAGCACATTTGGGCAACATCTGGACAAGCAAGCAGGAATACAATCGGCACAAAATCCATGTGCTTTAAAATAGGAGACTTCGTGTGGTAAGCTGCCATCTCAAAATCTAATGAACTCAGAATATCCCGAGAAAGGCCATTTGTTGTTGTTGTTGTTCAGTCGTTCAGTCGTGTCCGACTCTTCGTGACCCCATGGACCAGAGCACGCCAGGCACGCCTATCCTTCACTGCCTCCCGCAGTTTGGCCAAACTCATGTTAGTAGCTTCGAGAACACTGTCCAACCATCTCATCCTCTGTCGTCCCCTTCTCCTTGTGCCCTCCATCTTTCCCAACATCAGGGTCTTTTCTAGGGAGTCTTCTCTTCTCATGAGGTGGCCAAAGTACTGGAGCCTCAACTTCAGGATCTGTCCTTCTAGTGAGCACTCAGGGCTGATTTCTTTGAGAATGGATAGGTTTGATCTTCAATAACTTCCTATGCGGAATGGCTCTTGTCAGGGAACTTCTGTAAAGGGGCTTCTGGTTTTTTTTAAAGTAAAGGGGCTTCTGGATATATATATTTTTTAATTAAAGGGGCTTCTGGATTTTTTTGTAAATGTTTATTTCAACATTCTTAAAATCTCATTATAAATCATTTCCCAGAAGTCCTTTACTTTCTTACATTCCCACCACGTATGATAAAAAGTACCTTCTTTTTCCTTACATTTCCAACATTTGTTATTTGTTTTGTACATTTTAGCTAATTTCACTGGTGTTACATACCATCTGTACATCATTTTCATTATATTTTCCTTTAAAGCACTGCAGGCAGTGAAATCTATTCCCTCTTTCCATAATTTTTCCCAATCTTCTAATTGTATATTATGACCAATATCTTTAGCCCGGTGTATCATAACTGATTTAACTTCTTCATCTTTCAAATGCCACTCCAGTAATAATTTATACATTTTGGATAATATTTTAACTTTGTTATTTAACAGTTCTAATTCAAATCTAGATTTTGTATATCTAAATCCATTTTTCGGTGCTCTTATTTTTTTAATTCCATAAAATGTATACACCGCTTAATTGTAAAAACTGCTCAAAGCAGTTTACAAAAAGAATAAAATTACAAAATTATAAAAAAACAACTAACGACAACACTTTAAAACATTCAAAAAACTGAAATCGGCAACAAGCTGAAAACTGATTAACACATCAGCGTTCTGTATACTTGGGCAGGCTTGTCTAAACACAAGCGTTTTTAACAGTTTTAGGGGGTGCTTGCTAATTGCAGCTGTGTACCTGGCTGTGTGTTACGTCTATCAATACCGGAAAAACAATGAATCAATTAAATAAGTACAAAGGGCAATTGCGTAACAGTTGGCAGGGCTTGGCGTCGAGATGCTACAACATGTGCCCTAGAGAAGGTTTTCATGGCGGTGGCATTGCACAAGAACTGATGCCTTCCTAACTGAAAACACAGTGAAGACAACTCATTTGGAATAGCTCATTCTCCTGGGAGGCACTCTGCCAGGCCTCCTCCCCATCCCTGCTAAAGGAATGGAGCTGGGTGTGGCAAGCTTGCAGGTATGCGAGGGAGGAGAACCAAAGAGAAGCAGAATAAGCCTGAAAACATAAGGTGGCATGGACAGATAGAAAGATAGCTAGAGGTAGCCCCAAGCGTCAGTCAGTACTATTGAGGCAAACGCCGTTTACTGATTGGGGCGGTGGAATGGAGGGTGACCCTGCGCTTGCCCTTCTGAGCCAATCGAGTTCTGTTAGAGTGACGGTGTGTCCTGCCTTACAGAGGACACTGACCTTTATTTGAAGGGCCAAGCCTGTTGTCTTTGTCCATGGAGTTTTCTTGGCAGGGATACTGGAGTGGGTTGCCAGTTCCTCCTCCCCCATGGACTGCAAAAAGATCAAACCTATCCATTCTCAAGGAAATCGGCCCTGAGTGCTCACTAGAAGGACAGATCCTGAAGTTGAGGCTCCAGTACTTTGGCCACCTCATGAGAAGAGAAGACTCCCTAGAAAATACCCTGATGTTGGGAAAGATGGAGGGCACAAGGAGAAGGGGATGACAGAGGATGAGATGGTTGGACAGTGTTCTCGAAGCTACTAACATGAGTTTGGCCAAACTGCGGGAGGCAGTGAAGGATAGGCGTGCCTGGTGTGCTCTGGTCCATGTGGTCACGAAGAGTCGGACACGACTGAACAACAACAAGTGGTCCAAGCCTGGTTTCTAGATAAAGAACCATCAGACACGAGAGCATGAAAGGGGTCTTGAAGTTGAGGACATAAGGAGAGTTAGCATCCTATTCTCACAGCGGCCAATCAGTTGCCAACTGGTATTGAGAAGAATTGCTGCCTCCAAACAGTGTTTGTTGCTGTTGTTTGAAAAGGGGGGGGGGGTACCAGAACTGACCTCTCCCCCCACGCCTCCTGTGCTCCCTTTCCCCCTCCTTCATCCACCCTGCAAGCCGTTCCACAGCGGTCATGGTGGGCTTCTTGATGGGAGGGAGAGACGGGCAGGGGAGCGGGCAGGGGCTGCCGGGTAGGAGTCAGCCAGCCTCTGAAAGGCTGGGGCACTGGGAGCAAGGGTGAGACGGAGAAAGATTGATGCTCTAAACCAGGGGTCCCCCAACTAAGGCCCGTGGGCCGTATACAGCCTGAGGGACTCAGTTATCTGGCCCGTGGCAACCCCCACCGCCTGCTGCCACCGCCCGCTCTTACTGGCATGGCGTGGCGCGGCACAGCTGCTCACTTCCAGGTCGGCGGAGCACCAGAAATAGCTTGTGCACATGTGCAAGTGTGATTTCCAGCGCACCTCCGGGTCTGAGGAGGCCTGTGCACATGCACACAAGCTATTTCTGGTGCTCTGCCAACCCGGAAGTGCACTGGAAATGACGCTTGTGCATGTGCACAAGCTATTTTCGATGCTCCGCTGACCCGGAAGTGTGCCAGAAATAGCGTGTGCGCACGCGTATGGGCACACGCTCTCCCACCCTCCTGCCCGCTGTGTGATCGGTGCTGGAGGAACCGGCCCGAGGCCTGGTAAGGTTGCCGACCCCTGCTCTAAACAGATTTGCAACGCGCAGCTGCTTGCTGAAAGTTTTTCTCATGAAGGATTGAAATGAACATTTTCCTTTGGGTTTGGAGAACCAGTTCTCACAGAATTTGTGTGTGTGTGTGCGCACGCACACACGCACATGTGTGCACATACATTTCCTTCTATCATAATTGACAGTAGAGCCCATATGGCAGAAAGGCCCACGAGCAACGGAGGTGTTTAGTGAGTTGTTTTACCATCACAACTCAGTGGGGGAGCAGTTATTCCCATTTTACAGTTGTGGAAATTTGGCTGAAGTTAGTAACGTGCCACAGCTTTTGGGGGTGGAGATGGGATGGCACAGCCTGAACAAATATATTCTTAAAACAACTGTGGTTGCTACTGGTAGGGAAATCCTTCTAGATCTAATGAGGCTATAGCAATGCTGTCCATCTAATATAGCCCAATTGCTAATATGCTAGCTTTAAATCAGGATTCAGAATCAATAAGGGGAAAATAACCACCTCTCTTTCCCTGCCTCCCTCAGACACACACACTTGATATATTTCAAGTGCATATATTTCCAGATTCCAGGATGCTGAAATTAAGATTTCTGATTAAGATTCTTAAGAAGGACGTTGACAAGCCAGAACACATGCAGAGGAGGGCAACCGAGATGATCAAGGGTCTGGAAACCAAGCCTTATGAGGAACAGTTGAAGGAGCTGGGTATGTTTAGCCTGGAAAAGAGGAGACTGAGAGGAGATATGAAATCCATCTTCAGATATCTCAAGGGCTGCCACATGGAAGAAGGAGCAAGCTTGTTTTCTCCTGCTCTGGAGGGTAGGACCTGAACCCATGGCTCCAAGTTACGAGAAAGGGGATTCTGACTAAACATCAGGAAGAACTTTCTGAGGGGAAAAGCTGTTCAACAGTGGAACGGTCTCCCTCAGGAGGTGGTGGACTCTCCTTCCTTGGAGGTTTTAAAGCAGAGGTTGGATGGCCATCTTACTGGAGATACTTGCATTGCAGGCAGTTGGACTAGATAACCATTGGGTTCCCTTCCAACTCTTGCTGTTGTTGTTCAGTCATTCAGTCGTGTCTGACTCTTCGTGACCCCATGGACCAGAGCATGCCAGGCACCCCTATCCTCCACTACTGCCTCCCACAGTTTGGCCAAACTCATGCCAGTCACTTCGAGAACACTGTCCAACCATCTCATCCTCTGTCTGCCCCTTCTCCTTGTGCCCTCCCTCTTTCCCAACATCAGGGTCTTTTCTAGGGAGTCTTCTCTTCTCATGAGGTGGCCAAAGTACTGGAGCCTCAACTTCAGGATCTGCCCTTCCAGTGAGCACTCAGGGCTGATTTCTTTAAGAATGGATAAGTTTGATCTTTTTGCAGTCCACGGGACTCTCAAGAGTCTCCTCCAGCACCATAATTCAAAAGCATAAATTCTTCGGCGATCAGTCTTCCAACTCTACAACTCAGTTATTCTATGATTATCCATTCCCTCCATTTCAAAACAGAGTACTTGTTTGCCCAAGAATATACTCTGACATGAGATAATTCTTCATAGTTTTCATACATTATCAGTTCCTATATATTCTCTCGACCAAGTGTAGCACACCTGCAACTCATTAGCTATTGCAACTTGCTAGCTGTGATCCATGGAGGGGAAATCCTAAATTGCAATTACTGAGCTTTTCCTCCATTGTGTGTCTCTTTAATTGCACGTAGGTGGGGTCCTCTTCTTCAGAAGCTGCTTGCCAGTGAGATAATGCGCAGGGGTAATGATGCTAGTGGAAAAAAATAATTCTCAAATGATATGGCCCCTGGCTCTTTAAAGGAGGCCAAGAGAGAGAGAGACAGCTAAGGGAAAGCAGGAAGAAAGGAGCATCTTGCAGCCACATGGAAGATGCATGAGGGGCCTGAAGGCCTCTGAAATTTCCCAAGGTCGGTTTTTCCAACATATCATGGGAATGGAATGGAGGAGAAGGAGGAAGGATGGCAGCCTAGCTGTGGAGGTTTTCTGGTTTCTGAAGAGCCCCATTGTTCTGGAGATCCCCACTGGGAATTCTCACTGGATGTGATCTCAGCTGTAAGGGAAATGCAATACCTTCTAGCACTAGGAATCAACAAACACAAACACAGCAGTAAAATGAAACCCAACACTTTTGGATTAGAGATGCCCAATTTCTTCTCCCACTCCCTGGTCAGGTCTTAACTGGAAAGGAGCAGCGGAAGTAAAATATGGGGGATGTGGGATTTTGGCTTAACTGTACCGTGGCATTTCAGACACTGAGCAGTGGCTGAGAAAAGACCGAGCCAAAGGTCTTTTTTATTGTGCATTCATGAATATTTGGGCTCGTGGTGGTATCTGGGTGATAGTACGCAATCCTCCTTTCAATACTCTTTGCATCTGCAAAAGATTTGGGGAAGAAACGTTGCTTTGTTTTCAGTCGGTGCATGTCCTGTAACTTCCTACTGAAATCCTGTAACTTTTCACGCTGCACGTGTCCTGAGCTGCCGCTGTTGCATTGCCCCACTTTTGTTACAAGAATGCCCCTCCAGCAGTAACTGGGGAAGCATCACAAAACAGAGTGCAGTGACATGTAGATGGCCCAGTATCAATCCATCACTAATGCACTATTGTAGCATCAATGACTTGTTGCAGAGGGTACCTGCAAAAAAAACAAAAAATCAGTCTGGAAGGGCCACACTGTGATTATGACATCCTGTTACAGATGTAAGTGTGCAATAGTGGCTTCTGACGTAGACCCACCAAGCTGTTCTGGGATAACCACGCCCACCTTTCCACGCCCATGATGTCAAGCATGACAAAGCTCAAGTCACAGCTGAAAGGAAGAAGAATCAGGAGCATACTTTCTGGGCAAAATTCAACGTTGCACTAAGGCAATTGTTCCACATGATGTCAACAGGCAAGGTGTTAAAAAATGTTGGTTGATTTCTTACGAATGTGGAATGAGTGACAGAGCCACAGACAGAAGCAGCTGAATGGGCGCTTATGTGATCCCACAAGTAAACAAATGCATATTTTAGGGGGAACTACAGTGGTACCTTGGTTCTCAAACTCCTTGGTACTCAAACAACTTGGAACCCAAACACTGCAAACCCAGAAGTAAGTGTTTAGATTTGAGAACATTTTTCAGAAGTCGAACATGCTCCGTTTTGAGTGTTACGCTGACGATTTGAGTGCCACACTTCCGTTTTGAGTGTTACGCTGAGGTCTGTCTTTTTTTGCAATTTATTTTGCGCTTTTGTTTTAGCGGCTCTTTTTGTTGTGACTGTGTGGAACCCAGTTCAGCTACTGATTGATTGTGTGACTGCAGTATATTGTTTATTACTTTCATTTTATGTTTTAGGGGATGTTTTTAAAAGTCTGGAACAGATTAATCCATTTTGCATTACTTTCTATGGGAAAGCGCGCCTTGGTTTTGGAACGCTTTGGTTTTGGAACGGACTTCCGGAACGGATTAAGTTTGGGAACCAAGGCACCACTGTACATAGAAAAGCACACCAACCTGCGCATTTTAAGAGTAAAATGTGTTGGCATCCGTCTGTCTCAAGAGACAATGGAGTGCATCTCCTGGAGTGAAGACAACTTGCTGTGTTAGCAACACTGAAATGACCTCCTCAGGACGCAAGCCTAGGTAGTGTGTATGGAGGTCCTGGGCAGCCCAGACAACAAGACCCCCTCTCAGCCTCACTGATGTGGTCCAAAGGAAAGCAGAACAAGACGTTTGGCACCAGCTCAGTGCCATCCAATCATCTTAGGGACTCCGCACTGGATTTGTGTAGGACTTACTCCTTAGCCCCCTATTTCTTCTCCCGGAGATATCCTGCAAGGCAGCAGAGGTATGGGATCAGAGTTTTCCTTCTCCTAGATGGGCTCCCTTCCCAGGTGGATGAGCCCCGCCTGCGCCTCACTTCCTTCTCAGCACGTGCAGAAACCACCTTCTTGACCATGATTGGTCCTGTCTGCTCAATCCACCTGAGCCTGTCTTCACACACAGGGGAAGTCCCTAACTCACCAAGGGTTTGAGACTCATTGGCTGGCCTCACTTGGTTTAGTCTGCCAGTCAAAGCCATTTCCTGGGATGTGGCCTCTACCACGTGCTGACAGCTTCTAGGAGCCACAGGTGAGAGCTGAGCGCAGGGTGGGGGCCAAAGATTCACAAACTACCCCAGAAAAACCACAGAGTGGCCCCCACCAGAGGTACTACTACTCCTCTAACACCCCATACACACCAG